>NC_061509.1:256962610-257100369 GCF_022539505.1 Lolium rigidum
TCGGCTACTAAGCTATTTTCCGGCGCCGTTGTAAGTACTCGAAGCTATTTCCTTTAGATCCTGCAATTGCATCTTTTTGTTTCTTGTTTTACACTAGTTTGGCATAATGGAAAGCAACATGGAGTTTTTTATTCTATTTCCTGAGTTAAGACATGGATGGTTTGATTCGAAAATTAAAAAACCCATGGAACATATTAGTATGAACACTTTGAACACCATTGTTGCTAATGATATGGAAAATTTTAAGCTTGGGGAAGCTGGTTTTGATGAGCATGATATTTTTAGTCCCCCAAGCATTGAGGAGAAAATTTACTTTGATGGTACTTTACCTCCTATTTATGATGATTATAATGATATTAGTCTTTTGGTACCGCCTGTTATGGAGGATAAATTTGATTACGATTACAATATGCCTCCTATATTTGATGATGATAATAATAATGATAGCTACTTTGTTGAATTTGCTCCCACTACAACTACTAAAATTGATTATGCTTATGTGGAGAGTAATAATTTTATGCATGAGACTCATGATAAGAATGCTTTATGTGATAGTTATATTGTTGAATTTGCTCATGATGCTACTGGACATTATTATGAGAGAGGAAAATATGGTTGTAGAAGTTTTCATGTTACCAAAACACCTCTCTTTTTGCTTAAAATCTTGAAGTTGCACTTGTCTAGTTTTCCTATGCTTGTTGCATTATGCTTCATGAATTTGTTTATTTACAAGATTCCTTTTCATAGGAAGTGGGTTAGACTTAAATTTGTTTTGAATTTGCTTTTTGATGCTCTCTTTTGCTTCAACTACTATTTCTTGGGAGTGCATCATTAAAATTGGTGAGCCCATCTTAATGGCTATAAAGAAAGCACTTCTTGGGAAATAACCCATGTGTTTATTTTGCTACAGTATTTTTGTTTTATATTTGAGTCTTGGAAGTTGTTACTACTGTAGCAACCTCTCCTTATCTTATTTTATTGCATTTGTTGTGCCAAGTAAAGTCTTTGATAGTAAGGTTCATACTAGATTTGGATTACTGCGCAGAAACAGATTTCTTTGCTGTCACGAATCTGGGCTGAATTCTCTGTAGATAACTCAGAAAATTCTGCCAATTTACGTGAGTGATCCTCAGATATGTACGCAACTTTCATTCAATTTGAGCATTTTCATTTCAGCAAGTCTGGTGCCTCTTTAAAATTCGTATTTACGAACTGTTCTGTTTTGACAGATTCTGCCTTTTATTTCGTATTGTCTCTTTTGCTATGTTGGATGGATTTCTTTGTTCCATTAACTTTCAGAAGCTTTGGGCAATGTCCAGAAGTGTTAAGAATGATTGTGTCACCTCTGAACATGTGAATTTTGATTGTGCACTAACCCTCTAATGAGTGTGTTTCGAGTTTGGTGTGGAGGAAGTTTTCAAGGGTCAAGAGAGGAGGATGATACAATATGATCAAGAAGAGTGAAAGCTCTAAGCTTGGGGATGCCCCGGTGGTTCATCCCTGCATATTTCAAGAAGACTCAAGCATCTAAGCTTGGGGATGCCCAAGGTATCCCCTTCTTCATCGACAAAATTATCAGGTTCCTTCTCTTGAAACTATATTTTTATTCGGTCACATCTTATGTACTTTACTTGGAGCGTCTGTATGTTTTTTTGCTTTTGTTTTTATTTTTGTTTGAATAAATTCATGCTTGTGTGGGAGAGAGACACGCTCCACTGGTTCATATGAACACATGTGTTCTTAGCTTTTAATTTTCATGGCGAAGGTTGAAACAGATTCGTTAATTGTTATATGGTTGGAAACAGAAAATGTTGCATGTAGTAAATGGTATGATGTCTTGAATAACTTGATACTTGGCAATTGTTGTGCTCATGATTAAGCTCTTGCATCATATACTTTGCACCTATTAATGAAGAAATACATAGAGCTTGCTAAAATTTGGTTTGCATAATTGGTCTCTCTAAGGTCTAGATATTTTCTAGTAAGGGTCGAACAACAAGGAACACGGTATAGAGTCTTATAATGCTTACAATATGTCTTTTATGTGAGTTTTGCTGCACCGCTTCATACCTGTGTTTGTTTTAAATAACCTTGCTAGCCTAAACCTTGTATCGAGAGGGAATACTTCTCATGCATCCAAAATCCTTGAGCCAAACACTATGGCATTTGTGTCCACCATACCTACCTACTACATGGTATTTCTCTGCCATTCCAAAGTAAATTGCTTGAGTGCTACCTTTAAATTTCCATTCTTCGCCTTTGCAATATATAGCTCATGGGACAAATAGCCTAAAAACTATTGTGGTATTGAATATATACTTATGCATTTTATCTCTTATAAGTTGCTTGTTGAGCGATAACCATGTTCCTAGGGACGCCATCAACTACTCTTTGTTGAATATCATGTGAGTTGCTATGCATGTCCGTCTTGTCTGAAGTAAGGGCAATTTACCATGAGTTGAATGGTTTGAGCATGCATACTGTTAGAGAAGAACATTGGGCCGCTAACTAAAGCCATGATCCATGGTGGAAGTTTCAGTTTTGGACAAATATCCTCAATCTCATATGAGAAAATTAATTATTGTTGAATGCTTATGCATTAAAGAGGAGTCCATTATCTGTTGTCTATGTTGTCCCGGTATGGATGTCTAAGTTGAGAATAATCAAAAGCGAGAAATCCAATGCGAGGTTTCTCCTTAGACCTTTGTACAGGCGGCATAGAGGTACCCCTTTGTGACACTTGGTTAAAACATATGTATTGCGATGATAATCCGGGTAATCCGAGCTAATTAGGACAAGGTGCGGGCACTATTAGTATACTATGCATGAGGCTTGCAACTTGTAGGATATAATTTACATGATGCATATGCTTTATTACTACCGTTGACAAAATTGTTTCTTGTTTTCAAAATCAAACCTCTAGCACAAATATAGCAATCAATGCTTCCCTCTGCGAAGGGCCTTTCTTCTACTTTTATGTTGAGTCAGTTCACCTACTTCCTTCCATCTTAGAAGCAAACACTCGTGTCAACTGTGCATTGATTTCTACATACTTGCATATTGCACTTATTATATTACTTTGCATTGACAACTATCCATGAGATATACATGTTACAAGTTGAAAGCAACCACTGAAACTTAATCTTCCTTTGTGTCGCTTCAATGCCTTTACTTTGAATTTATTGCTTTATGAGTTAACTCTTATGCAAGACTTATTGATGCTTGTCTTGAAAGTACTATTCATGAAAAGTCTTTGCTATATGATTCAGTTGTTTAATCATTGTCTTTATCATTGCTTTGAATCGCTGCATTCATCTCATATGCTTTACAATAATATGATTAAGATCATGTTGGTAGCATGTCACTTCAGAAATTATCTTTGTTATCGTTTACCTACTCGAGGACGAGTAGGAACTAAGCTTGGGGATGCTGATACGTCTCCAACGTATCGATAGTTTCTTATGTTCCATGCCACTTTATTGATGATACCTACATGTTTTATGCATACTTTATGTCATATTTATGCATTTTCCGGCACTAACCTATTAACGAGATGCCGAAGTGCCAGTTCCTGTTTTTTGCTGTTTTTGGTTTCAGAAATCCTAGTAAGGAAATATTCTCGGAATTGGACGAAATCAACGCCCAAGATCTTAAAATCCCACGAAGCTTCCAGAACACCCGAGAGCCGCCAGAGGGGAGCCCTGGGGGCCCCAGACGCCAGGCTGGCGCGGCCAGGGGGTGGGCCGCGCCCCCCTATTGTGTCACCGCCTCGTCGCCCCTCCGACTCCGCCTCTTCGCCTATTTAAAGGTCCCTGACCTAAATCTTCGAGACGGAAAAGCCATGGTACGAGAAACCATCCAGAGCCGCCGCCATCGCGAAGCCAAGATCTGGGGGACAGGAGTCTCTGTTCCGGCACGCCGTCGGGACGGGGAAGTGCCCCCGGAAGGCTTCTCCATCGACACCGCTGCCATCACCACCGCCATCTTCATCACCGCTGCTGTCTCCCATGAGGAGGGAGTAGTTCTCCATCGAGGCTAAGGGCTGTACCGGTAGCTATGTGGTTAATCTCTCTCCCTATGTACTTCAATACAATAATCTCATGAGCTGCCTTACATGATTGAGATTCATATGATGATGTTTGTAATCTAGATGTCGTTATGCTAGTCAAGTGGATTTTACTTATGTGATCTCCGGAGACTCCTTGTCCCACGTGTATAAAGGTGACAGTGTGTGCACCGTGTGGGTCTCTTAGGCTATATTTCACAGAATACTTATTCACTGTTATGAATAGCATAGTGAAGTGCTTATTTATATCCCTTTATGATTGCAATGTGTTTTGTATCACTACTATTCTATGTGCTACTCTAGTGATGTTATTAAAGTACTCTATTCCTCCTGCACGGTGTAAAGGTGATAGTGTGTGCATCATGTAGTACTTGGCGTAGGTTATGATTGTAATCTCTTGTAGATTATGAAGTTAATTATTGCTATGATAGTATTGATGTGATCTATGCCTCCTTCATAGTGTGATGGTGACAGTGTGCATGCTATGTTAGTACTTGGTGTAGTTGTGTTGATCTATCATGCACTCTAAGGTTATTTAAACATGAATATCGAATATTGTGGAGCTTGTTAACTCCGGCATTGAGGGTTCGTGTAATCCTACACAATTAGTGGTGTTCATCATCCAACAAGAGAGTGTAGAGTATAGCATTTATTTATTCTGTTATGTGATCAATGTTGAGAGTGTCCACTAGTGAAAGTATAATCCCTAGGCCTTGTTTCCAAATACTGCTATCGCT
Organism: Lolium rigidum; assembly: GCF_022539505.1. NCBI lineage: Eukaryota > Viridiplantae > Streptophyta > Magnoliopsida > Poales > Poaceae > Lolium > Lolium rigidum. The sequence goes on from NC_061509.1 coordinate 256,967,414, forward strand.
GCTTGTTTACTATTTTCCTGCATCTGTACTGCCCGCAATACTACCACCATCAACCACACACCAGTTGTAGCATCAAGCTATTTTCTGGTGCCGTTACTACTGCTCATATATATTCATACCACCTGTATTTCACTATCTCTTCGCCGAACTAGTGCACCTATACATCTGACAAGTGTATTAGGTGTGTTGGGGACACAAGAGACTTCTTGCTTTGTGGTTGCAGGGTTGTATGAGAGGGATTAGGGATGGCAATGGGTACTCATGACCCGCGTACCCGCCGGGTAAAAACCCAATAGGAGTACGGGTTTGGGACAATATATTACCCATGGGTTTGTAAATGGAAAACTATCATACCCATCAGGTAGAGTGGGTACGGGTATGGGATCATAGAACCCATACCCGCGTACCCATGTACCCATCTAAAATTAACAAGTAGGTCACTGCAATATTCTAAACTACTTAATTTTTCCCAAATCGTGCCTTCATGTTGCTAGGCTGAACCTCACGCTCCCCGGTCTCACAATCGTTGGTAGGTTAGTGAGGATTAGACCCCTATTTAGGACCGTTTCACCTCTTGTCATATTTTTTTAATCAATTTGATGTATTGTAAGCGCGGGTATTTTTACCCGCGGGTACCCATTTACCCTGTCGGGTGACGGGTATGGAAAAAACTTGTACCCGTTGATGGGTATGGGTATGGGTGACGGGTAAGAATAAAGGTGATGGGTACGGGTATGGGATGGCTCTACCCGTACCCATACCCTGCGGGTGCCATCCCTAAGAGGGATATCTTTGACCTCTTCCTCCCTGAGTTCGATAAATCTTGGGTGATCCACTTAAGGGAAACTTGCTGCTGTTCTACAAACCTCTGCTCTTGGAGGCCCAACACTGTCTACAAGAATAGAAGCACCCGTAAACATCAGGCACGCGCCGGTGTTGCCGGTACCGGGCGTGCGAAGACAGGGACCACCATGAGTCATGCGCGCCAGAGTTGGATGGATTAGCTGAGAAGGCCTCCGTGTACGATCGGTTGCGCGCCGTATGCGCCGGAGTAGATGAAGTGGTTGCAAGAAGAAAATTGAGCACATGCGGTGCAAACAAAAAATTTAGACTACAACTCTGGCGGTATGGTCATTGTGGACGAAGATGACGAGGTGGTTGTCGATGGCGATTGAACTGTAGTGGTAGTAGATGTCGGGGATCAAACACGTTTTATTCATCTACATGCAGGAGCGCAGCGACGCAGAACCCGTTGGCGTTGACGAAGACCTTCATTGGTGATGACGGTGATGATGCAGTATGTGCGGCAGAGTTGTTGGTGTAGATGGTGGTCGCCGATGATGACCAACGACGATGATGCGGCCCTTTGTTGATGGCGAGGCGCATACTTGGGACAGGTGTCCCGGTTGGTGTTGGCGAAGATGATCCGACATGGTAGCAGCATGCGGTCGGAGAAGTCGGCGACAGCGCATGAAGGCGTCCCTTGGGGCGCCGCGTGGAGCCTCCTTGGCACGGTCATTGCCGGGGATTTTCCGGAGATGAGTCAACGCCGAGGTTGGAGTAGAGGCGCGTGATGACAACATGGCGAGCAGACTATTTGGTGGCTAAAGAAAAAGAGAGAAAGAAATAGATCTGAAATAAAATTTGCTAAACTACGAAACTAATCTAAAGAAAAACCTAGCAACGAGATCGGAGGCCCGCGGCGGAGATCATGGAGATCGATCTCCCTAGGGGCGGCGGAAGCGGTGGGTGGCTAAACCCTAGGTCGCAGAAAGAATCGCTCTGATACCATGTAGGCAATAATAGTTGTATTGATTCTTGATTGATGCTACGTGACTACATTGAGAGCCCCTTGGACTGATTATATAGTAGTAGAAGACTTGGGGACTAAGAAGCCTACTAGAGATAGAATCCTAAACTACCAAATATAGCAAACCGTGTCATACTCTAATATCTAACTGTGGTATACTCTAACATCTCTGAATCAACATCCATAAACTATATTTTCTTAATATTTTCATTCGTTATTGTAGATGTAAATATTTTTTCTAAATATTTGGTCAAAATTAGTAAAGTTTAACTTTTGACCAATTCTTAGACGCCTTATATTTTAGGACGGAGGGTGTATTTATTTTTGGACATGAATGTAAATTTTCTAGATTATGTGTCAGGTGCAAAAATACAAAATGGAACATTCTTGCATAAGAAGTATCCATCCGAGAGGCTCCTAGTGAGGATGGGGGAGAGCTTCCACGATGGAGGAAACCACCAGATGAACTCAAATGACCAGCACCAACAGCTACTTCTCTATTCCATCAGGATGTACGCAATATACTCCCTCCGTTCCTTTCTATAATGCCTATAGATTTTTGGCATTTGTTTTAGAATATAAGGTTGTAGCTTGACTCTTTTTCAATTAACCCCTCTACGATCAGCTCTCACACGACATGCGTGAAGAAAATTCATACAAAAAGAAAAAAATTAATTGAGATTCCTAATGCATGACCTAAAGGATTTCTTAGATTTAGGAAGCAATGTTTTTATTTCCTTAATATAACCTAACTGCACATATATGGAGAGTCAACCATTTTAAGAGATATTTGTGAGATCTGTTATATTAATTTAGGAAGTTACTGATTTTTTCCTTATTTTACCCTGATCTCAAATCGTTAATCTAGGCGGTCTTATGTAAAGAACACTCTTGTGCTAATTTCCGTGCCAAAAAACTATAGGCACTATAGAATGGAACGAAGAGAGTATATACTTAGCGGCCAATGGTACATAAACTACAGGGTGGACAATTGGTTTCATATAACTATAGATTCAGATTTGGATCAGGTTCCTGTTAGTACTGCAAAAAAAATATGGTTGGTCCTTAAATCGTTTGGTGGCATGTTGTATAGCCAAAAAAAATACTTTCTTTGATTAAAAAAAAACTCTAGAGTATGTACCTCCAAATATACACAGGAGAATTACCTGTTTTAGTCTTAACCAACAACCGTGATAATTTTATAGCAAGAAATTCAATTCCGGCGGGACATAGGATCGAAATATTCACGCAAATCAATGTTGTAAATTATTTTATGCAATAGAGACGCAAGAACTTTATGCTTCCTAGCTTCAGAGTTGTTTCCAGCAGGCAACAATGTTTTGCATAACCAACTGGTTGAATTTCTACGATTCTCCAGCAATGTATATACCCATAACAGTAGTCTTTATTGAAGAAAGTCCACTTTTAGTCCTCCAACTTTGCTTAAAATTCACATTTAGTCCTAAAAGTTTTATCTGGTTCAAATTAGACCTTGAACTTTCATAATTGTTCAATAGGATGGTTTTTCGAAAAAAAATTAAATCTAAAAACCGAAGACTGATCCAATTAGACTGAACCGGGCTGAATCCGTCTGTCTGGACCGATCTAAAATCCGCAAATTTGAGGCCAAAATAACCCTCTCAATCTTGAGCAGCTTTGGCGCTCAACTGCAAGGCATCCTTGGTGTTCTCTCGTGCTATTTGCCGCACTGCTCGTGTGCATAACTCTTGTGCTCCTCCGGTCCAACGGCGCGGCGGTCCTCCTTGTCGACTTGGCGTCGTTCCCCTCAACCTGACCGTGGGTATGTGGCTCATCCCGTCATCCATTACCAGCCAAACGACGCGGCAACCCTCCTCTTCAATGCCGCCATCACGATGGCAACCGCCTTAGCATCCCGTCTTCCTGACCGTGAAGCTTGTCATCCACCAAACTGATGGCGACGGCCATGCCTTCCTCATATCGTCGGCCACCATCCGTCCATCCGGCCATCCAAGCGGCGGTCCTCCTCGCGGGCCCTCCCGTGGCCAGTAGCTAGAGTGTAGAAACAGGACAGAAACGGCTCTTCTTCTCTTTTGCTGCATGGGAGGGAGTTCGGTGGCGTGCGGCGCTGGAAGGGGCGTGGGAGGGAGACGAGAGGAGACCACGACTTCATGATCGAGAGCGATCAGATGTGGATCCTTCTTTTTTTTCGTGTGGACCGTATAACACTTGAACCGGTTCGTTGGTTTTTAGCAACCGAGGTCATGTTGACACAAAATCAGCAAACTTGTTGAAGTGATCAATTTAAGAAGTTTAAGGTCTATTTTAAACCAAAAAATAGTTTTAGGACTAAAAGTGAACTCTTAGTAAAGTTGAAGGATGAAAAGTGGACTTTCATCGTCTTTATTTGACAATTCTAGTTCTAGTTATACGCCTTAAATTAAAGAGCAAATTCCAGTTTTTATCCTCTAGTTTGAATTTTTGACACCAGTTACCCCATTTAACAGTTTTTCATCCATATTACTCCATTTAGTGAAAGTTTTACCAGATTTTACCCCTTTTAAAAGTTTGTAAGTGATTTTCTAGGTGGTTTCCAATTGCCAGGTACACAACGCATGTGATATCTGAGCTATGATCGATATTTTACTCAATTTCGTTAGGTGTATGTATGCAGTAATTGTTGATGGCAGGGGACTCGTCGGGATATTAGGACAGAGGTAGTGATCCCGGACTATGTGAGATATATTAATTCTTCATGTAAGACCGCGTGTTTACCAAGGAAATGTGGAACTCCACAAAGTTGTTCCGTTGGCTCAGCTGAAATATTGCACTGAACACATTGAGATGACATAAATTGATTGAACACAAACAGTAACGTGTGTGCTTTCTTACTTCATACTTCCTGCGTGGTATCAAGATCGACTACGTGATCGTTGTTAGAGTATATATCTGTATATTATAGTTTCCCCATATGTTAGGAGGCTTCCTGCATATTTACACCTGTACATGTACTATATATTATGGTCTTTGGTCCCCTGGTAATACATCAAGCATATTGCCTTAACATGGTATCAGAGCAAAACTTGGTCCTAGTTTGTACGTTGTCCCGACTGTAGTTGCCGCTCTTCGTCCGCCGCCGGCCGCCGCTCTCCGTCCGGCCATCTTCGCCGGCCGATCCGCTCCGCGCCGGCCTTCTCTTCTTCCTGGGCGTGCACGCGTTCCGCCCGCCCCGCCCGATCTCTGCTTCGCCGGCCGATCCGCTCCGCTCCGTGCAGCGCCTGCTGATCTCCCCGATCCGCTGGCTGGCTGCTGATCGATTTGGCCGACCCGCTCGGCCGATCTCCTCCCGGTTGCTGATTTCCCGTCGCCAGGCGCCAAATCCCATCTCCCCTGGTCGATCCCCTCCCGGCTGCTAATTTCCCGTCGCCAGGCACCACATCCCATCTCCCCTGGTCGTTCTTTCTGAGTTGACTTTGATCTACAAAAAAAAAAGAGAAAAAAGAGAAAAAAAAGAGAAAAAAAAGAGAAAAAAAAACTATCATCGGCTGTTGTTACCCGATGTCTTCTTCCGCTGATCCCGCCTTATCTTTGGGCCTCCCTTCGGTACTTGGTATTTGTCCGCTGCCTCCGTGTATGACGGCTAGCCATTCTTCGTCGCCGTTTGCGACCTCTTCACGCGGCTCTGCCCGCGCTTCACCGACCTTTGCGGCCTCTCCATGCGGCTCTGCCTCTTCGCCGACTTCGTCTACATCGGCCCGCTGCACTACATCGACTTTTGCGGCCTCTCCATGCGGCTCTGCCTCTTCGCCGATTTCGTCTACATCGGCCCGCCGCTCTACATCGAGTTTTGCGGCCTCTTCCCGTGGCTATGGCCGCGCTTTGTCGGCTCCGTCTACGTCGGCCTGCCGCTCTACATCGACTTTTGCGGCCTCTTCCCGCGGCTATGGCCGCGCTTTGTCGACTCCGTCTACGTCGGCCTGCCGCTCTACATCGACTTTTGCGGCCTTGATACGTCTCCGACGTATCGATAATTTCTTATGTTCCATGCCACATTATTGATGATATCTACATGTTTTATGCACATTTTATGTCATATTTGTGCATTTTCTGGAACTAACCTATTAACAAGATGCCGAAGTGCCAGTTGTTGTTTTCTGCTGTTTTTGGTTTCAGAAATCCTAGTAACGAAATATTCTCGGAATCGGACGAAATCAACGCCCAGGTTCCTATTTTGCCCGGAAGCATCCAGAACACACGAGAACCGCCAGAGGAGGGGCACAGGCCCACCAAACCCTAGGCCGGCATGGCCAGGAGGGGGCCCGCGCCCCCCTATAGTGTCGGCGCCCCTTCGACCTTCTGACGCCGCCTCTTCGCCTATTTAAGGGTCCTCGACCTAAAACCACGATACGGAAAAGCCACAGTACGAGAAACCATCCAGAGCCGCCGCCATCGCGAAGCCAAGATCTGGGGGACAGGAGTCTCTGTTCCGGCACGCCGCCGGGACGGGAAAGTGCCCCCGGAAGGCTCCTCCATCGACACCACCGCCATCTTTATCAACGCCGCTGTCTCCCATGAGGAGGGAGTAGTTCTCCATCGAGGCTCGGGGCTGTACCGGTAGCTATGTGGTTCATCTCTCTCCTATGTACTTCAATACAATAATCTCATGAGCTGCCTTACATGATTGAGATTCATATGATGATGCTTGTAATCTAGATGTCGTTATGCTAGTCAAGTGAATTTTACTTATGTGATCTCCGGAGACTCCTTGTCCCACGTGTGTAAAGGTGACGAGTGTGTGCACCGTGTGGGTCTCTTAGGCTATATTTCACAGTAATACTTATTCACTCGTTATGAATGGCATAGTGAAGTGCTTATTTATATCTCTTTATGATTGCAATGTGTTTTGTATCACAATTTATCTATGTGCTACTCTAGTGATGTTATTAAAGTAGTTTTATTCCTCCTGCACGGTGTAATGGTGACAAGTGTGTGCATCCGTGTTAGTACTTGGCGTATGCTATGATTATGATCTCTTGTAGATTATGAAGTTAACTATTGCTATGATAGTATTGATGTGATCTATTCCTCCTTTCTTAGCATGAAGGTGACAGTGTGCATGCTACGTTAGTACTTGGTTTAGTTGTGTTGATCTATCTTACACTCTAAGGTTATTTAAATATGAACATTGAATTGTGGAGCTTGTTAACTCCGGCATTGAGGGTTCGTGTAATCCTACGCAATGTGTTCATCATCCAACAAGAGAGTGTAGAGTATGCATTTATCTATTCTGTTATGTGATCAATGTTGAGAGTGTCCACTAGTGAAAGTATGATCCCTAGGCCTTGTTCCTAAATACTGCTATTGCTGCTTGTTTACTGTTTTACTGCGTTACTACTGCTGCGTTACTACTGCTTGTTTACTGTCCTGGGCAAAGCACTTTTCTGGTGCTGTTGCTACTACTTATTCATACCACCTGTATTTCACTATCTCTTCGCCGAACTAGTGCACCTATTTGGTGTGTTGGGGACACAAGAGACTTCTTGCTTTGTGGTTGCAGGGTTGCATGAGAGGGATATCTTTGACCTCTTCCTCCCTGAGTTCGATAAACCTTGGGTGATCCACTTAAGGGAAAACTTGCTGCTGTTCTACAAACCTCTCCTCTTGGAGGCCCAACACCGTCTACAGGAAAAGGAGGGGGCGTAGACATCAAGCTATTTTCTGGCGCCGTTGTCGGGGAGGAAAGGTAAAAGGTACTCACACTCCGGATCTCGGCTACTAAGCTATTTTCCGGCGCCGTTGTAAGTACTCGAAGCTATTTCCTTTAGATCCCGCAATTGCATCTTTTTGTTTCTTGTTTACACTAGTTTGGCATAATGGACAACAATGAGCTTCTTATTCTATTTCCTGATTTAAGACATGGATGGTTTGATCCGAAAATTAAAAAACCCATGGAACATGTTAGCATGAATACTTTGAACACCATTGTTGCTAATGATATGGAAAATTCTAAGCTTGGGGAAGCTGGCTTTGATGAGCATGATCTTTTTAGTCCCCCAAGCATTGAGGAGAAAATTTACTTTGATGATACTTTGCCTCCTATTTATGATGATTATAATGATAGTAGTCTTTTGGTACCACCTGTTATGGAGGATAAATTTGATTATGATTACAATATGCCTCCTATATTTGATGATGAGAATAATAATGATAGCTACTTTGTTGAATTTGCTCCCACTACAACTAATAAAATTGACTATGCTTATGTTGGGAGTAGTAATAATTTTATGCATGAGACTCATGATAAGAATGCTTTATGTGATAGTTATATTGTTGAGTTTGCTCATGTTGCTACTGAAAGTTATTATGAGAGAGAAAAATATGGTTGTATAAGTTTTCATGTTACTAAAACACCTCTTTTTGCTGAAAATCTTGAAGCTGCACTTGTTTTATCTTTCTATGCTTGTTGCATTATGCTTCATGAATTTGTTTATTTACAAGATTCCTATGCATAGGAAGCATGTTAGGCTTAAATTTGTTTTGAATTTGCTTCTTGATGCTCTCTTTTGCTTCAACTACTATTTCTTGCGAGTGCATCATTAAAACTGCTGAGCCCATCTTAATGGCTATAAAGAAAGAATTTCTTGGGAGATAACCCATGTGTTATTTTGCTACAGTACTTTGTTTTATATTTGTATCTTGGAAGTTGTTTACTACTGTAGCAACCTCTCCTTATCTTAGTTTTGTGTTTTGTTGTTCCAAGTAAAGTCGTTGATAGAAAAGTTCATACTAGATTTGGATTACTGTGCAGAAACAGATTTCTTTGCTGTCACGAATCTGGGCTGTTTTCTCTGTAGGTAACTCAGAAAATTATGCCAATTTACGTGAGTGATCCTCAGATATGTACGCAACTTTCATTCAATTTGAGCAGTTTCATTTGAGCAAGTCTGGTGCCTCGATAAAATTCGTCAATACGAACTGTTCTGTTTTGACAGATTCTGCCTTTTATTTCGCATTGCCAGTTTTGTTATGTTCGATGGATATTTCGATTCCATTGACTTTCAGTAGCTTTGTGCAATGTCCAGAGGTGTTAAAAATGATTATGTCACCTCTGAACATGTATATTTTGATTGTGCACTAACCTTCTAATGAGTTGTTCTAAGTTTGGTGTGGAGGAAATTTTCAAGGATCAAGAGAGGAGTATGATGCAATATGATCAAGGAGAGTGAAGGCTCTAAGCTTGGGGATGCCCCGGTGGTTCACCCCTGCATATATCAAGAAGACTCAAGCATCTAAGCTTGGGGATGCCCAAGGCATCCCCTTCTTCATCGACAACATTATCAGGTTCCTCCCCTGAAACTATATTTTTATTCCATCACATCTTATGTGCTTTTCTTGGAGCGTCGGTTTGTTTTTGTTTTTGTTTTGTTTGAATAAAATGGATCCTAGCATTCACTTTGTGGGAGAGAGACACGCTCCGCTGTAGCATATGGACAAGTATGTCCTTAGGCTCTACTCATAATATTCATGGCGAAGTTTCTTCTTCGTTAAATTGTTATATGGTTGGAATTGGAAAATGATACATGTAGTAATTGCTAAAATGTCTTGGATAATGTGATACTTGGCAATTGTTGTGCTCATGTTTAAGCTCTTACATCATATACTTTGCACCTATTAATGAAGAAATACATAGAGCATGCTAAAATTTGGTTTGCATATTTGGTCTCTCTAAGGTCTAGATAATTTCTAGTATTGAGTTTGAACAACAAGGAAGACGGTGTAGAGTCTTATAATGTTTACAATATGTCGTTTATGTGAGTTTTGCTGCACCGCTTCATCCTTGTGTTTGTTTCAAATAGCCTTGCTATCCTAAACCTTGTATCGAGAGGGAATACTTCTCATGCATCCAAAATCCTTGAGCCAACCACTATGCCATTTGTGTCCACCATACCTACCTACTACATGGTATTTCTCCGCCATTCCAAAGTAAATTGCTTGAGTGCTACCTTTAAATTTCCATCATTCGCCTTTGCAATATATAGCTCATGGGACAAAATAGCCTTAAAAACTATTGTGGTATTGAATATGTACTTATGCACTTTATCTCTTATTAAGTTGCTTGTTGTGCGATAACCATGTTCCTGGGGACGTCAACTACTCTTTGTTGAATTTCATGTGAGTTGCTATGCATGTTCGTCTTGTCTGAAGTAAGAGCGATCTACCACCTTATGGTTGGAGCATGCATATTGTTAGAGAAGAACATTGGGCCGCTAACTAAAGCCATGATCCATGGTGGAAGTTTCAGTTTTGGACATATATCCTCAATCTCAAATGAGAAAAATAATTGTTGCTACATGCTTATGCATAAAAGAGGAGTCCATTATCTGTTGTCTATGTTGTCCCGGTATGGATGTCTAAGTTGAGAATAATCAGTAGCGAGAAATCCAATGCGAGCTTTCTCCTTAGACCTTTGTACAGGCGGCATAGAGGTACCCCTTTGTGACACTTGGTTAAAACACGTGCATTGCGATGATCCGGTAGTCCAAGCTAATTAGGACAAGGTGCGGGCACTATTAGTACACTATGCATGAGGCTTGCAACTTGTAAGATATAATTTACATGATACATATGCTTTATTACTACCGTTGACAAAATTGTTTCATGTTTTCAAAATAAAAGCTCTAGCACAAATATAGCAATCGATGCTTTCCTCTTTGAAGGACCTTTCTTTTACTTTTATGTTGAGTCAGTTCACCTATTTCTCTCCACCTCAAGAAGCAAACACTTGTGTGAACTGTGCATTGATTCCTACATACTTGCATATTGCACTTGTTATATTACTTTACATTGACAATATCCATGAGATATACATGTTACAAGTTGAAAGCAACCGCTGAAACTTAATCTTCCATTGTGTTGCTTCAATGCCTTTACTATGAATTTATTGCTTTATGAGTTAACTCTTATGCAAGACTTATTGATGCTTGTCTTGAAGTACTATTCATGAAAAGTCTTTGCTATATGATTCAGTTGTTTACTCATGTCATTTACATTGTTTTGATCGCTGCATTCACTACATATGCTTTACAATAGTATGATCAAGGTTATGATGGCATGTCACTTCAGAAATTATCTTTGTTTATCGTTTACCTGCTCGGGACGAGCAGAAACTAAGCTTGGGGATGCTGATACGTCTCCGACGTATCGATAATTTCTTATGTTCCATGCCACATTATTGATGATATCTACATGTTTTATGCACATTTTATGTCATATTCGTGCATTTTCTGGAACTAACCTATTAACAAGATGCTCGAAGTGCCGATTCTTGTTTTCTGCTGTTTTTGGTTTCGAAATCCTAGTAACGAAATATTCTCGGAATCGGACGAAATCAACGCCCAGGTTCCTATTTTGCCCGGAAGCATCCAGAACACACGAGAACCGCCAGAGGAGGGGCACAGGCCCACCAAACCCTAGGCCGGCGCGGCCAGGAGGGGGCCCGTGCCCCCCTATAGTGTCGGCGCCCCTTCGACCTTCTGACGCCGCCTCTTCGCCTATTTAAGGGTCCTCGACCTAAAACCACGATACGGAAAAGCCACGGTACGAGAAACCATCCAGAGCCGCCGCCATCGCGAAGCTAAGATCTGGGGGATAGGAGTCTCTGTTCCGGCACGCCGCCGGGACGGGGAAGTGCCCCCGGAAGGCTCCTCCATCGACACCACCGCCATCTTCATCAACGCCGCTGTCTCCCATGAGGAGGGAGTAGTTCTCCATCGAGGCTCGGGGCTGTACCGGTAGCTATGTGGTTCATCTCTCTCCTATGTACTTCAATACAATAATCTCATGAGCTGCCTTACATGATTGAGATTCATATGATGATGCTTGTAATCTAGATGTCGTTATGCTAGTCAAGTGAATTTTACTTATGTGATCTCCGGAGACTCCTTGTCCCACGTGTGTAAAGGTGACAAGTGTGTGCACCGTGTGGGTCTCTTAGGCTATATTTCACAGAATACTTATTCACTCGTTATGAATGGCATAGTGAAGTGCTTATTTATATCTCTTTATGATTGCAATGTGTTTTGTATCACAATTTATCTATGTGCTACTCTAGTGATGTTATTAAAGTAGTTTTATTCCTCCTGCACGGTGTAATGGTGACAGTGTGTGCATCCGTGTTAGTACTTGGCGTATGCTATGATTATGATCTCTTGTAGATTATGAAGTTAACTATTGCTATGATAGTATTGATGTGATCTATTCCTCCTTTCTTAGCATGAAGGTGACAGTGTGCATGCTACGTTAGTACTTGGTTTAGTTGTGTTGATCTATCTTACACTCTAAGGTTATTTAAATATGAACATTGAATTGTGGAGCTTGTTAACTCCGGCATTGAGGGTTCGTGTAATCCTACGCAATGTGTTCATCATTCAACAAGAGAGTGTAGAGTATGCATTTATCTATTCTGTTATGTGATCAATGTTGAGAGTGTCCACTAGTGAAAGTATGATCCCTAGGCCTTGTTCCTAAATACTGCTATTGCTGCTTGTTTACTGCTTTTACTGCGTTACTACTGCTGCGTTACTACTGCTTGTTTATCGTCCCGGGCAAAGCACTTTTCCGGTGCTGTTGCTACTGCTTATTCATACCACCTGTATTTCACTATCTCTTCGCCGAACTAGTGCACCTATTTGGTGTGTTGGGGACACAAGAGACTTCTTGCTTTGTGGTTGCAGTGGTTGCATGAGAGGGATATCTTTGACCTCTTCCTCCCTGAGTTCGATAAACCTTGGGTGATCCACTTAAGGGAAAACTTGCTGCTGTTCTACAAACCTCTGCTCTTGGAGGCCCAACACTGTCTACAGGAAAAGGAGGGGGGCGTAGACATCAGGCCTCTTCCCGGGGCTATGGCCGCGCTTTGTCGGCTCCGTCTACATCGGCCTGCCGCTCTACATCGACTTTCGCGGCCTCTTCATGTGGTTATGACCGCGCTTTGCCGACTCGGTCTTCATCGGCGTGTTGCTCTCCGTCGCCCCCTTTGGTGGCCTCTGTGCGTGTGGGTGATAGCTCCTCGTCAGCACCTAATTGTACGTCGACCTCTCCAGTCGCGCCCTCTCTGCGCATGAGATAGCGCAGCTTCACTGCCTGCTTGATGCTTGGGATTCCAGTTTACGTCAGCAGCCTCGCGGTCCGAGTCTCCGCCCTCGTCCTCATTGCACCTACTGTGGCAAGGTTGGCCACACTTCCTCCACCTGCTGGACGCGGGATCCCAGTTTACGTCCGCAGTTTCCAGGATCGTCAGCAGGCTGGCTCTTCAGGATCTTCTGCAGTTGCACTCTCTGATCAGGACATTCTCAGGGGTCTTCGTGGTCTGCTCGCTACTACAGACTCTTCCTCGCCGGGCGCTGCTGGTTCTGTGACTGGCTCTTCTGGCACTGCGCGACCACCACTTTCTACACAGTCAGGTACGTCCCCGTGGTATCTGGATTCTGGAGCTTCCTTTCATATGACCTCTGAGTCTTCTATTCTGTCTGCTCTTCGGTCTCTTATTTCTCCTGTCCGTGTTGTCACGGCTGATGGTACCTCTATTCCTGTTTCTAGTAGAGGCACCCTTTCTACTCCCTCTTTCTCTGTCCCTGATGTTTCTCATGTTCCTCGCCTTCAGATGAACCTTTTCTCTGCTAGCCAGCTCACCGATTCTGGTTGTCGCGTCATTCTTGACGCCGAGTCTTGTGCGGTTCAGGATCGTCGCACACATGCCCTGGTTGGAGCTGGCCCTCGTAGCCGTAAGTCTCCGGGGCTTTGGGAGTTAGACTGGCTTCGTGTTCCTTCCGCTATCACTCCATCTGCCAGTTCTCCTCCGGTTGTTGCCTCTGTCACCGGCTCTTTTCAGCAGTGGCATCATCGTCTTGGTCACCTTTGTGACTCTCGCCTGTCGTCTTTGGTTCATCGTGGCCTTCTGGGGTCTGTCTCTGGAGATGGGTCGTTACACTGTCAGGGCTGTAGGTTAGGCAAACAGATTCAGCTTCCCTATCCTATTAGTGTGTCTGTCTCTCAGCGACCGTTCGATTTAGTCCATTCAGATGTTTGGGGTCCGGCTCCCTTCGCTTCGAAAGGGGGCCATCGATACTATATCTTATTCATTGATGATTTTTCACGGTACACCTGGGTGTTTTTCATGCACTCCCGCAGTGAGGTGCTCTCTATTTATCAGCGTTTTGCGGCCATGGTCCGCACTCAGTATTCCTCACCCATTCGCGTGTTGCGTGCTGATTCTGCTGGTGAGTATATCTCCCAGCACCTTCGTGGTGTCCTTGCTGAGGAGGGTACCCTCGCTCAGTTTTCTTGTCCCGGCGCGCATGCTCAAAATGGCGTCGCCGAGCGTAAGCATCGTCATCTTCTTGAGACCACCCGTGCTTTGATGATTGCTTCTTCTCTTCCGCCACATTTCTGGGCTGAGGCTGTTGCTACGTCGGCCCACCTCATTAACATTCAGCCTTCCGCTGCTCTACAGGGTGGCATTCCTCTCGAGCGTCTCTCTGGTGCTTCTCCAGACTACTCGAATCTCCGTTCATTTAGTTGCGTCTGCTATGTCCTTCTGCCTCCTCGCGAACGCACCAAACTGACCGCTCAGTCTGTTGAGTGTGTTTTTCTCGGATACAGTGATGAGCTTAAGGGCTATCGCTGTTGGGACCCCGTTGGTCGTCGGATGCGCATCTCTCGTGACGTCACGTTTGATGAGACGCGTCCCTTCTATCCTCGCCCCACCTCGGGTACTTACCCGGTGGATGATATCTCTTTTCTTCTTTTTCCGGATGCACCCCCTGTTGTCCCTCCTCCCCCCTCCTACTTCTGATGCGCCCCCTTCGGCGCCATCCTCTCGTTCGTCTAGTCCACCTAGTACTCCTCGTTCTCCGGCTTCGGCTCCTTCCGATGCTGTCCCTTCTTCCTCTTCTTCTGATGACTTGTCTTTTGCAGATGAGCCTCCCCCTTCACGGCCTGTTCGTCAGCGTCGTGCTCCAGTTCATTACTCTCCTAGTCAGTATGGTCTCTCTGTCATTTCCGAGCCGACTTCTTATCGGGATGCCGAGCGTCATCCTGAATGGCAGCTTGCCATGGCAGAGGAGATCGCTGCGCTTGAGCGCACTGGCACTTGGGATCTTGTTTCTCCCCCTTCTGGTGTTCGTCCTATCACGTGTAAGTGGGTCTATAAAATTAAGACTCGCCCTGATGGATCTCTTGAGCGCTATAAAGCGCGTCTTGTGGCTCGTGGCTTTCAGCAGGAGCACGGTCGTGACTATGATGAGACTTTTGCCCCTGTGGCTCATATGACTACTGTGCGTACCCTTCTTGCCGTTGCTTCGTTCGCCGCTGGTCCGTCTCCCAGCTTGATGTTCAGAATGCTTTTCTTAATGGCGAGTTGAGTGAGGAGGTTTACATGCAGCCTCCTCCTGGGTATTCTGTTCCCGATGGGATGGTTTGTCGTCTTCGACGTTCTCTCTATGGTCTCAAACAAGCCCCTCGTGCCTCGGTTTGAGCGCTTTGCCTCTCGTGGTGACTGCTGCTGGTTTCTCTCCTAGTCTTCATGATCCAGCACTTTTTGTTCACACTTCTCCTCGTGGACGCACCCTTCTCCTTCTCTATGTTGATGATATGATCATTACTGGTGATGATCCTGAGTATATTGCCTTTGTAAAGGCTCGTCTTCATGATCAGTTTCTCATGACTGATCTTGATCCTCTTCGCTATTTTCTTGGGATTGAGGTTTTCTCCAATTCTGATGGCTTTTCTATCTCTCAGGAGAAGTACATTCAGGATCTTCTTGCTCGTGCTGCTCTTGGGGATGAGCGCACGGTTGATACTCCTATGGAGCTTAATGTTAAGCTTCGTCCTACTGATGGTGATCCTCTTCCTGATCCCACACGTTATCGCCATCTTGTTGGGAGTCTTGTTTATCTTGCTGTCACTCGTCCTGATATTTCTTATCCTGTTCATATTCTGAGTCAGTTTGTCTCAGCTCCTACCATTGTTCACTACAGTCATCTCCTCCGTGTTCTTCGTTACCTTCGTGGCACGATCACTCGTCGCCTTTTCTTTCCTCGTTCTAGCTCTCTCCAGCTCCAGTGCTACTCGGATGCTACGTGGGCGAGTGATCCTACGGATCTTCGTTCACTTTCTGCTTACTGTGTGTTTCTTGGTGGTTCACTTGTTGCTTGGAAGACGAAGAAACAGGTAGCGGTTTCTCGTTCGAGTGTTGAGGCTGAGTTGCGGGCTATGGCTTTGTTGATTGCTGAGGTGACCTGGTTACGGTGGTTGCTTGCAGATTTTTGGGTCTCTGTTACGACACCCACTCCACTTTTGTCTGATAGTACAGGTGCTATCAGTATTGCACGTGATCCGGTCAAGCATGAGCTGACCAAGCATATTGGTGTTGATGCTTTTTATACACGTGCTCAGGTGCAGGATGAGGTTGTTGCGGTTCATTATGTGCCTTCAGATTTGCAGTTGGCGGATTTCTTTACAAAGGCACAAACTCGAGCGCAGCATGACTTTTTACTCTCCAAACTCAGTGTTGTGGATCCACCATGAGTTTGAGGGGGGAGGGGTGTTAGAGTATATATCTGTATATTGTAGTTTCCCCATATGTTAGGGGGCTTCCTGCATATTTACACCTGTACATGTACTATATATTGTGGCCTTTGGTCCCCTGGTAATACATCAAGCATATTGCCTTAACAATCGTTACACTTGATTATATACTTACAAGGCAAAGCCGGGGCACCATACTACTCGGTGATGCATCTAACTCAACTCGGACACACACCCACACACGGACATGCACATAGCTGATGTGATGATTATTTCCCAAAAGATGGTAGTTGCCGACAGATTTTGTTTTGATTCAAGTTTTTTTTTTTTGGGTTCAAAGTATTTTTTGGGTGCTGAAAGAAACCTGGAGGAAAATTGTCGATTGGAATCCACATGCCATATCACGGGTAAAATCTTAGTGAGGGTAAAAAGTGGCAAAGCTTTTGCTACAAGGGGTAATATGAATAAAAATATATTAAATAGGATAATTAATGTCAAAAATGTTATACTATGGGGTAAAAACTGGAATTAATTCTAAATTAAATCAACAATGCCCCATCTACTCACTTCGCCTAGTTCACAAATTCTATGTCGGTGAATGGATCCCCTGCATGAAGCTTGAGGGCAACATCACCAACAACCAACGGCGGCTCCAGGAATTGGGTGAAGGGTATTCATTTCCCTCCCCAAAAAAAGCTCAAAGCTCAATGTGAACAAAATAAAAGCTATATAGTATATATATATATATGACATATGGCCACATATTCAGTAGTACCAACAATATTTGAGTCAAATAACAACACAAAATAGATAAGTTCATAAAACCATAAATCCATAGTAATTATCAATAAATACAAATAATCATTTGCATTGAGGCATACAAGCAGTACCTTTTCTTGATAGAATAATTGATCCTATTACCATGTAACTCTGCGATCGCCTTGTTGGAAGATTTTGATGACATCTTCATCCTTCACTTGACTGAAGAAATCTCTCTCAACAAATGTAACCAAAGCATTGTTCAAATATTCATCACTCATTTTGTTCCTTAGCTTATTTTTCACATAGTTCATTGAGGAGAATACCCTTTCAACACTAGCAGTAGCTACCGGCAAAATCAGTACCAACTTAAGAAGCTTGTAAACAAGAAAGTATTGTTGATGTTTGGTTGTCTCCACAAGCATAGCTGAAAGTTCAATTATACTCTTCAAGTTTGTAAACCTTCCATCTCTACGCACATGACAAATATACATGTCTAATTGCCAGGGAAGTCTTGCTAGTTCATCACTTGAGAAATCAGTAGCATAAAACTTTGAAGCAAGATTAACCAACTTCTTTTTATCATAGGCAGCAAATGCACGAAGTGGACAGAATGCTGCCATGCAAGTAAGTAGCTCAGTGTTTACCTCATCAAATCTACCATTCAGCTCAGAAATCTGTCTATCAATGACACTCACATACATATCAACATGGAAGCGATGGTAATTATTTGCACCGTTATGGATACCAACTCTTCTAGGTCGCCCAACTGGATAGTAACGAGCATTCATATCAACAACTTTGACCCTATGCTTTGTACAGAAAGATGTTACCGTCACAATCTTCCTAAGGACTAGTTTTATTGCAGCATAATTTGATAGGACACGGTTCATAGTTCTGAAATGAGAGCCCCAACGTGTGTCACATGGCCTTCCCAAACCTATTTCCTGATTCTGCCCAGTCCCTGTTTCCACTTCTTCCAAATCCAATGCAGCTATCAGTTCTTCGGCTTGAGCAATCCGAAGCATCCTCATCTTCTTGCAAGACATGCCAAGAACATTTAACAAGTTTGCAAGTTGTTGAAAGAACCAAGTACAATCACCACTCTCCTTAGCAACAGCAACCAGAGTTAGTTGTAGTTGATGGGCAAAACAATGAACATAGTAGGCAGAAGGAGACTCATCCATGATCAGTTTTTTCAGGCCATTAGCATTACCTTTCATGTTGCTAGCTCCATCGTATCCTTGCCCACGCACCATTGCAAAGGTCAGATTGTACTTCATTAGCATTTGCTGAATTGCAGACTTAAGTGTCAAAGAGGTAGTATCTTCAACATGAACAACACCAAGAAATCTTACAACTGCCAGTCCTTTCTTATAAACAAAACGCAAACAAACAACCAGCTGTTCATTCTGATACACATCACTAGACTCATCTGCAAGTATGGCAAACTGACCACCATCAAGCTCTTCAATGACTCGTTTTGTAGTCTCTTGTGCACAACATTTTATCAGCTCTTCAATGAATTCGCTTCCCAGGATCATGTTCAAGTGCCCCCAAATCAGCTTGTGTTGGTTCATCATCATCTTCATCAATTTCTTCATTATCTACCATAATTGGGACTGGGTTTGCGCCGCTGCTCTCCGGTTCAAGTCCTGCATCCGGTGCTTGAAATAGAACCAATTGCAAATTACTCTCGGGCTGACTGGGTGTTGATCTTTCATCAATCTTTTCTGCTTTTGAAGCTTTTCCCCACATTGTAAATATGGTACTATCAGCCGCACTTTTCTTTTTCATCTACATTACAAATGAAACAAATGAAATTTGAGGAAATTACTCAAATTAGGAACTTGCATCTAGCAGCAATATCCTAAAACTAGCAACTAAATGTGCATCTAGCAGCAATATCCTAAAACAAGGTCTAAAGGCTAAATCTAGACCGAAATCTGAAGAAATAGAGAGAAAATGAAGTCTAAATATTACCTTCCCCTTGCCGTGGCTCTTGCTGAACATGGCGTCGCCAAATCGCCGCTCGCCGGTGGCCGTCCGCCAAGCCGCGGTTGCTGGTTCGCCGGCCGCCGCCCCGCGCCGCGCCACGCCGCCGGCCCGCCGCCGCCTCCGCTTGGCTCGACCGGAATCGAGCTAGGGTTGCCGCCGCCCGCCCGTCTCTTGTCTCGTGACTGCGTGTGCTCTGGTCGTGGCTTCGTGCGAACGAATCGTGACTGAGAGCACAGCGTGAGGTTGGGTTGGGCTAACGGCCCACATCCGACATATCCCTGTACTTAATTGTTTTTCTGCCCAAATCATGGGTATTCAATTGCATATACCTGCATACACCTGCCGCCGCCCATGCCAACAACCTGCACCAAAAGGCAGCACGTAAGTCACTACGAGAGGTAAAGGTAATTGGTCCCAGCCAAATTGTATTCTCTTACATTGAGGATTTCAAAGAGGAGTACTTGTATGACAATACACACAGTTCAACAACAATACACACAGTTAATGATGACGGTGGTGGCTTCCTTTATTAAGAAGGAAATGGCAGCCCATCTAACTATCTAAACAGGATTTGAGTGAGGTGCCCTCCAAAGTATGTTCATGATTGCAAAATTCTAAAAGGAAGCCACGGCTCACAAGGAAAATTATGAATGCACACACAAAGAGAAAGAGAAGGTTCCCTAAGTGGCATATTGACAGTAAAGCCATTTGATTTTTTTAAAGCATACAAGTTCTTCTTTAGTGATACTTCTAGTCATGCAAAACAAAAGTTCTTCCAGCACGACACTCTTTTTTTATACCAATTATGTGATCCTTCTGAATCTACAGGTTCTTTTAACACACACACATATCAATACCGTGATGCAAATATAGGAGTTAACGATCAAGCCAGTAACATCTGCAATATGGAAAATGCAACAACTTGAGTTAGGAAACTCGATTTAGGTGAAACAAAATTTGTTTTAAATAGGATGGCAAGAGCTACCCAAAAAGAGTGAAAAACTTAAAAACAAGTGGGGTAGATTTTTCTATGGATTTTAGAGTGAAACCTCTCAATACAAGAAACTGAGAAAAACTCTAATATCAAAAATGCAATAAGTGATTCATGGGGATTCCGTTTTCGATAAACTAGAGCTTGCCATGAAAATAACCACAAAATATAAATCACCATATGGATAAGATCCAAATAACAACTAAGAAAGATGACGCAAGGATGTAAATGTTTGTGCGACCACTATCCTATAAACTAGTACCCAACTAAACCACAAGACATGTAAGAAAGAAACCCTATCAAGAGAAAACCTTAACCTTACGCATTCCATTTGAGCTTGATGATGGCTATCTTGACCACAACAGGATCGAATGCCTTTCTGCTTGCTCGATGAAGTCTTGCGAATTGCTCCCCCATACTACACTATGTGAGGGCTTCTTCTTCAATGCATCTTCACATATCCATGAACACCCTATGAATGGCAAGCTTCAAGGATATGATCTATTCAAGTTGGCTCATCTTGAACTTGCACCTCATTTCTTCTTCCTTCATTATGTTGATGTCTTGAAGATACACATGAGAGATCACTTAATCTTCTTCTTCAAGACATACTTGTTACTTAATCTTCTTCTTATTACAACCTTGAAGTCATCATATGGTTCAAGAATTACCTATGGACAAGTCCTATAAATATAACTCAATGCAACCATTAGTCCATATAGATTGTCATTAATTACCAAAATCGCACATGGGGGCTCCATGAACTTTCAGTATGGAAGACATTAAAATATGTTGGTTCAAAAGAGATTTCTCAGGTCTTATGGAAACCTCGAGATTCTCACTTCTCGGCTGGCCTCATGGCGACGGAGCAAAAAAATTCCCTTTTGGTTCTTTCGCTATTAATGATGGATCTGAGATTAGGTTCTAGGAGGATAAATGGCCATGAAGTGTCACTCTTCGGGAAAATTATCCAGCTCTGTATAATATCGTTTGACACCAAGGTGAAACCTTAGCTAAGGTTATGGAGTTTTCCACACCAAACGTGTCGATCAGAAGGGACCTTGTCGGGATCAGGCTTGATAACTGGAATGCACTGCTACAACTCTTAACGCTCATCCATTTATCACCAAGGCTAGATGAGTTCCGCTGGAATCTTAAGGAGAGTGGTAAATTCTCAATGGATTCTATGTATAAAACATTGATTCAACCTTCAAAATCAGTAGCTAATAATAAAAAAATTTGGAAGATGAAGATACCATTGAAAACGAAGTTTTTTTTTTGCATGGTACCTTCGTCAAGGGGTTATCCTTTCCGAGGACAACCTAGCCAAGTGCAATTGGCAAGGAAGTAAGAAAGATGTCTTTTGTCATCATAATGACACTATAGAATATTTATTCTTTCAATATCATTTTGCAAGGTCTATATGGTCAACCATCCAAATAGGTTCTACCTTATATCCACCACAGAGTGTTGCTAATATGTTCAACAATTAGCTTAATGGGGTGATCAAAGGTTTAAAATACTTATTAGAGTGGCAACGCTTGCCATTATTTGATCACTTTGTCTATGTAAAAAATGATGGTATATTTAATGATAAAAATCTTCTCTTATGCAGATCATCTACCGGCGCAGTACTTTGCTACGTTCATGGTTGTATCTTCAGCTTATGGAGAACCGTGACCTACTTATGGAGGTCTCTACATAGTTGAAGGACATGACGAGGAACTTTATTATCCAACATGGGTCGCAGCATAATCTCCAGATTAAACCACCATCGCCTTAGGAGTCGGTGCAGCATCTTGTTGGTCCGAGTATCATCCTTTTTTTTTTGTAGAACTTCGTTTGGTTGGACGGCTGTGTGCATCTACGTAATGCAGAGACCGGGTGTAATTCTTAAAACTTTTGAGTAATAAATCATCCTTTATCGAAAAGATAG
This sequence comes from Lolium rigidum, assembly GCF_022539505.1. Taxonomy (NCBI): domain Eukaryota; kingdom Viridiplantae; phylum Streptophyta; class Magnoliopsida; order Poales; family Poaceae; genus Lolium; species Lolium rigidum. The sequence continues at coordinate 256,989,473 of NC_061509.1, forward strand.
AACTATTTCCTCTTGGGATTTTTTTAAAGGAAGATTTATCGCTCTTCCTAACCCTCCATATTGAAAAGGGAATAGTTGTAGATATCATAAATTCATGGGAGCATTTCATTTTCGTTTGTAAATACATATAGGTGGCTCGATTCGCACATCTTTTCTCTTGTTTTTTTTTCTTACTCCGGTCTTGTGCCCACCGGTGTGCAAGGTGTATTTTTCTTCTGATACCGGTATTCATATTTTCACTGTTCTCATGTGTCCATAGGCCATAGCTTCCATTCTGACTTTTTATGTATATTTTCGTTGGCGTTATTGAATCCTGGGAGTTCACATTAACTGTTGTGCAGTTACGGCCTTGGCAGGCTATAAAATGACTGTTTGTCACACTCCACAACTAGCATAGTTTGAAAGACTTCCCATCGTGGAACGTGCACTCTACCACCACTATCGTTTCATAATGAAGGTTTTTTCTCGCAACGTATGTAGAGATAGACTGAAATAATACACGGCAGATATACTCTGTTAGCACATTTTTCTGGACCGAGAGGCATCTGGAATACCTTGAGAAGAGCCACTCTTGATGTGTGTAATGATGTTTTGTCAAACACGAAGCCAACGAATCATCCAGGAGCATTAGTTATTCCTGCGACGTCGCGAAGAGCACCAACATGGTACTATGAAGTACGCGATGTAGCAAGAAAACACAGCCTGCTAAGAGCATGTCTAACGGATCCCTTAAAAGGGCCAAACCCGTATAATAACCGCCAAAATAAGGGGTTGAGCGCTACCCGGCCATCTAGCAGACCCCGTAAAACAGGCCCCTCATCGATTTTTTACAGTTTTGGCTACGGGGCGGCTCTTCGCCCCTTACTTGTACGGGGCGGGAGGCTGAATACAGGGCCAACCCCTCATCCCATTTCACTAGGGCGCGCGGATATTTCAGAATTCCCAACCGTTTTCCCCGCGCCGCCGCCATAGCCACCCGCGCGCCGCCGCTGAAAACAGAATATTCCGCAGGATTCTGTTTTACGGGGTGGGGATACGGGGTCTGCTAGCTCGGACGAGTTTTCGGCCGACGGAAAGTGAATACATGGCCCTTTACTCGCGTTTTAAGGGGCAGAAAAATAAGGGGCCTGTTAGACATGCTCTAAGCAACATATGGACAGCCGGTTTAGCGCTTCAGGTGGTCGCCTTTTCACATCACTTGTTTCACCCACTTCACCAATAGGCAGCGTTCTTCGCAAGTTAGAAGTCGTTTATCTATCATTTTGCAAGTCCTTGGACGAGTTGTTAGCACAAAACCACCACACTTTCAGGCTAAATTTTCATTTTGAAATTTTTTGACAAAAATCCACCACAATTTTGTTACAAAAAGCAGTAAAGATGGAGTGGCAACGAATTGATGCTATTTATGACCCGTGGGACTCACCTGACACTGAAGTACTCAGGCGGTGGTGCCATAGAGGTTTCGGTAGGGATGGACACAAAGCTCAAGGCTCGAGGCTTGGCTCGAGCTCGACAGGGCTCGGTTTGGGCTCGACTCGGCTCGAAGGAAAGACAAGCCAAGCCAAAAAAAAAACCCCGATCAAGGCTCGAGGCTCGACAAGCCCGCTCGATGAAGCTTGCAAGCCGGCTCGAAGGCTCGATGGAATTAAAAAATTCGCCATGACCTTTGCTAAAAATGTAATATTTCATAAGTACAAGCAACAATTGAACATAAATACATTCATAACATTGTCTAATAAGTTTCACAAAGTACATTCATGCATACAATTAGTCCAATAAAGTGTCATACATCACAGTTCACAAATACATGCACTTAGTTGAGTTCAACAGATAATAGAACAAGTAGATCATGAGCCATAGCTCAATCAAACAACAAGTTTTAACACACAAAAGAACCACCGCTCCATCATTGCATCTCATCTGACCCTCTTTGCTATCGCATGTCACTTAGTAAATCGCCATATCCAATCTGCACCGCATAAACAAAAGAAAATCACCATTTTTTTATTTAGCTTTGATGTTATACAAGACATTCCAGCAACTAAAGAGGACTAAAAACCAGCACCAACCCATTCTTTACTTCAGTTTTCATGCTGCACAAAATGTTCCAGCAACTAAAAACCAGCACCAACCCATTCTCGATCAAATCATATTCAGCTGCAGCTTTATCACGTCCATAGATCTTATAGAAACCCCACTTGATGTATTTCAGCTTGTACCTTGGGTCAAGAATAGTAGTAATCACCATCACATTATTGGGTTCTTCCCAATACTTGTTGAATTTGTCCATCATTGCCTCTCCCATAGCTTTCAATTCTGGTTTTGTGGATTCACATGCCTCTCTAAGTGCAATCTTCACATTGATAATGTGAGGATAAAATATATTGGAAGTGGGATATGTGGAGCCAAAGAATGCAGTAGAGACCTCAGCCAAACGAGCAAGTATGGGGGTAATGGTATCAAACAATGCCCATTCATGATTTGTGGGCTTCCATTTGTAGTTTGCATCGTTGTCCGCATAAGAATCTAATGCATCCTTATAGGTAATGGCTGTTTTTAACATGTTGTATGTTGATTCCATCTTGTGGTCACATCAAGTTTCAGCCCCTCACCAATTGTCATTGCAAGATTACGACAAATTTCAACAAACTTGAACAACTGAGATACCGACTTCTTTATGTACTTCACAGATTCCCTCACATTGGCAGTCAAATGGGAGATGGTTGTACCATCGGTCACAACCAAGTTGATAATTATGGCACAACAACGAACATGAAAATATTTTGGAACAAAGCAATAGGAGCTTCTAGCAGCAAACATAGCCTTCAAATTCCGGACTGCTACATCATTGTTCGATGCATTATCTAATGTAATTGAGATGATTTTATCTTCTATCTTCCATGCAACCACACATTCAAACACATCTTGAGAAATCACATGTCCATTATGTGGAGGGTCCAACTCCACAAAATTTAGCACACGACAGTGCATGTTCCAATTTTTATCAATGAAGTGAGAAACTAAACACATATATGAAAGTGTTTGGTTGGATGTCCACACATCAGTAGTTAAAGCAATGTTTTCCACACCTTTAGGAATTTTCATCAGGCTGTCTCTTTCAGCTTCAAACACCTTTAAGCATTCCTTTCTAATGGTTTTTCTACCAATAAACTTATACCGAGGATTCATATATTTCATCACTATGTTGAACCAAGTGTGCTCTACCATCTTAAATGGATAATCATGACATATCACCATTTTAGCAATTAACTTTTTAGCTTCCTCTTGACTATACTCCATAGAAGATTGCAAAACCGGAATACCGGTATCACTTGCATTGGATGGTTGAAAGTTGAGAAGGGTTTGAGAAACCACCTGAGCCATTGCGATCTTGTAATCTGAACATGACTTTGTGTAGTGTCTTGTGAGATGTGTAGTGGCTCCGGTACCCCCTGGATCTGCTTTGTAGGATAAGAACTTCTTGCAATAGTTGCATTGTGCCATAATCACCGTGGCACTAGATTGTGTGGTGGATGGCACCGAAACCTTCTCAAAGTGATCCCAGACTTTTGAACCTGACTTGCTGCTTGATTGAACGGTAACCTTCGGACCAACCTTCATTCCCTTTTGCCGCTTCTTCCCTCTCTGAGAATTTCCACCATCATCTACAGAATTTCCATCATCGGATATCTCAATATGACCATCACCAAATCCATCTTCCTCAGACATGGTATCATTCTTGTCATAAGAATTTTCTTGCTCATCAGAATCATCTACCGGCTGCATATCGAGTAGTGACAATCATTCAATCTATAGGCTGCACATATAGTATTGTTGTTGCATAAATTTTGAAACGGCAAAAAGCAACTTACCACTGGTGAAGAAACTTCTACTGCAGGTTCTGACTCAGTCGCTGCTGCGGGTTGCGATGACCCGGCTCTAGTTGAACGGATGCCCAAATAACCAGCTGTCTTTGAATTCATAGCATTGTTGTACGCGCGTCTCCTTTCCTGCGGTATCAGGTTCACCATACGTGCCTGCGATCCTTCACTATCCCTTCCAGGTTGCATCTTCAAAAAGAACAACAAATAACAATACTACTGCAAGTTAGGCATGGCATAGCATATTCTGTACTGAGTACTAGCTATCTTAAAGCATCAACATCTCGCAGAAAATTGCTAGTGCAAGAACCAGGTTGTTCACAATACAACTAAAACACCATGCCACAAATTGTTATAGAAGCTTAATTACTAGAAATAAACGAAATGATGAGGCTATTCACTAATGACTAACCTGCAATTTCTTCTTAAATGTAAACATGATAGATTTGACTGGGTATTAGTGCCTGATACGTCCAAAATGTATCTACTTTCCCGAACACTTTTGCTATTGTTTTGCCTCTAATTTGTGTATTTTGGATGCAACTAACATGGACTAACACTGTTTTCAGCAGAACTGTTCTGGTGTCTCGTTTTTGTGCAGAAATCCAACTTTCAGGAAAATCCTCGGAATTTATGCGAAGGTCCTATTTTCCCAGAATATTGGCGGAGCCAGAAGGGCAAGCCAGGTGGGGGCCCGAGGGCCCCACACCATAGGGCGGCGCGGCCCAGGAGGGGCCCGCGCGGCCCTACTGTGTGGCGGCCTCGGTCAGCCCCCGATGCCCTCCTTCGGACTATTTATTGCCTTCGACCTAAAAATGCACGGAGAGAAGTCGAAGTCGCCAGAAAGCCTCCAGAACGCCGCCACATCCCGAAACTCCGTCTCGGGAGCCAGAAGTCTCCGTTCTGGCACTCCGCCGGGATGGGGAATTGGAGGAGATCATCGCCATCGTCACCACCGACGCCTCTCCATCAACCAGCCATGTTTCCCCCATCCATGTGTGAGTAATTCCCCCGCTGTAGGCCGAAGGGGATGGTAGGGATTGGATGAGATTGGTCATGTAATAGCATAAGATTGTTAGGGCATAGTGCCTAGTGTCCAGTAATTGGTACTTTGATGATATTGTTGCAACTTGCTATGCTTAATGCTTGTCACTAGGGCCCGAGTGCCATGATCTCAGATCTGAACATATTATTATTTCATCATGATATTCATTGTTTATGGTCTTACCTGCAAGTTGTATACACATGTCGCTGTCCGGAACCAATGGCCCCGAAGTGATAAGAATCGGGACAACCGGAGGGGATGGTAGCGATGTGAGGATCACATGTGTTCACGGAGTGTTAATGCTTTGCTCCGGTACTCTATTAAAAGGAGTACCTTAATATCCAATAGATTCCCTTGAGGCCCGGCTGCCACCGGCTGGTAGGACAAAAGATGTTGTGCAAGTTTCTCATTGCGAGCACGTATGACTATAATTGGAACACATGCCTATTGAATGCTTTGTACTTGGACACCGTTTTATTATTATCTACAAATGCCCTGTTATGATTGTTACATGAGTTTCTCTCATCCATGCAACGCCCGTTACCCGTCCCCGTGCCTACAGTATTTTAATCCTGCTGTTTACTAAAATTACTACTGCTGTCTCTGTTACTCTGCTGCTGTTATTTCACTACTGCTACTGCTATAAAGCTGTTACTACCGATAAACTCTTGCGAGCAAGTCCGTTTCCAGGTGCAGCTGAATTGACAACTCCGCTGTTAAGGCTTTCAAGTATTCTTTGTCTCCCCTTGTGTCGAATCAATAAATTGGGTTTTACTACCCGCGAAGACTGCCGCGATCCCCTATACTTGTTGGTTGTCAAGACTGTTTTCTGGCGCCGTTGCCGGGGAGCATAGCTTTATTTGGAAGTTCACTTGGATTGATATTGTTCGCTGCAAATTCTCCATCATGGGTAAAACTCGCGATTCTAAAGTCGCCATATTACCATCCACTACAAGAAAAGGTACAACTACGAGTACCTCTGCTGCTCTTGATTCACCATCTGTGATAAGTCAACTTGTTTCACCACCGCAAGCTTCATTTGCTGGTACGTCTGCTGAATCTGAAAACTCTCATAATATTGATAATGTTTCTGCTGTGCTTGATGATAGTGGTTCATTGGGATCCTTTCTAGATGCTACAATTGCTAGATCTAGACAAATTGAAAATGCTGAAACTCCTAATGAAAATGCTACTACACCTGTTAATTCACCTGAACTTGATTATTCTAGTGATGATCCCGATGAGGATTATGTGGAGCTTAATGATGATTTTATTAATAGATGCAATGCTACTGCTGATGCAAGAAAAATTAAAAAGTTTCTCAGACAATATACTGTTAGACATAAGCTATCTCCTGATCCTAAATTTGCCACATCACCTATATGCATTAAGGATAAAGATTATGATTTTTCTATTGATCTATCTCATATAGCTATTGTAGAGAAAGCACCCTTTTGTGGTACTGAAAAAGAAAGTGCTGTAGAACACATGATTGAACTTTCTTCTATGAGTAGCTTGTTTTCTGATGATGTCAAGTTGCGTACTTACTTTGTCGCTAATTTTTTTTCCTTTCTCATTAAAGGATGATGCTAAAACTTGGTATAATAATTTGCCTCTTGGTTCTATTAAAAGTCCAACTGAGCTGCGTGATGTTTTCTTTCGAAAATACTTTCCTGCTAGTGCTCAACATATTGCTTTACAGAAAATTTATAGGTTTGATCAGGGAGATGAAGAGAAATTGTCTGAGGCATGGGCAAGATTTTGTTCTCTTATCAGAGCTCGACCTGGACATGATTTAGAAAAGAATGATCTACTTGATATATTTTATAGTGGACTAACCATTGAGTCTAGAGGATATTTGGATAGTTGTGCTGGTTGTGTTTTCAGGAAAAGAACTCCAGACGAAGCTGAAGAATTATTGGCTAAAATAAGCCGGAATCATGATGATTGGAATACACCTGAACCAACTCCAACGCCAATATTGAAGAAGAGGGGTTTAATTGAATTGAATAATGAAGATATGATGGAAGCCAAGAAGTCTCTCAAGGAGAAAGGTATTAAATCCGAAGATGTGAAGAATCTACCTCCCATAGAAGATATATGTGAGATAATTCCCCCTTCATCCATGATTGAGGTAAACTCCCTTCAACGCTTTACTAGGGAAGATATTCCGTATTCAAAACCTCCTGCGCAATGCTTAGATGAGTTTGATAATTATATTGTTAAGCAAGAAAATTTTAATATGAGAGTAGAGAATCATCTAATGGAAAATTCTCAAGCTATTAGCAATTTACATGATATTGTGGAGAGAACCTCCAATGATGTTAAGATGCTTGTTAAACATTTTCAAATGGTTCAAACTCAAATTGATCAACTCACTAAAGTGCAAAGTGACTTGCTAAAAAATAATTCTAAAGAGAAACATGCTTATGAAGTAACAACTAGAGGTGGTGTCTCTACCCAGGATCCTTTATATCCTGAAGGGCATCCCAAAAGAATTGAACAAGATTCTCAACGAATTGAACCTAGTGCTCCTTCTAAGAAAAAGAAGAAGAAGAAACATAAAAATGTTGTAGAATCCTCTGAACCTGTTAATGATCCTAATAGTATTTCTATTTCCGATGCTGAAACTGAAAGTGGTAATGAACATGATAATGATAATGATAGTGATAAGAATGATGCCTCTGATAAAGAAGAAGTTGAAGATGAACCTGAAAAGCATGCTAAAAATAAAAAGTATACTAAAGAAGATTTTATTGCTAAGAAACATGGTAATGAAAGAGAACCTTGGGTGCAAAAGCAAATGCCTTTTCCTGCTAAGAAATTAAAATCAAAGGAAGAAGATCACTATAATAAATTTTGTGATTGGATGAAACCTTTATTCTTGCAAATCCCTTTGACTGATGCTATTAAATTGCCTCCTTATTCAAAGTATATGAAAGATATTGTTACTAACAAAAGGAAAATCCCCAATGAGGAAATTTCCACTATGCTTGCTAATTACTCTTTTAATGGCAAAGTGCCAAAGAAGTTGGGCGACCCAGGTATACCTACTATTCCTTGTTCTATTAAGAATAATTATGTTAAAACTGCTCTATGTGATTTGGGAGCCGGTGTTAGTGTTATGCCTTTTTCTCTTTATAAGAGACTTTATTTAGATAAGTTGATACCTACTGATATATCTTTGCAAATGGCTGATAAATCTACTGCTATTCCTGTTGGTATATGTGAGGATGTTCCTGTTCAAGTTACTAATAACCGCTTGATATTAACTGATTTTGTTGTGTTGGAAATGCCTCGAAGATGATAATATGTCTATTATTCTTGGGAGACCTTTTCTTAACACCGCAGGGGCTGTTATTGATTGCAATAAAGGAAAGGTTACTTTCAATGTTGATGATAAGGAGCATACCGTCTATTTCCCCAAGAGGATTGATAAAGTATGTGGAGTCAATACTATTTCTAATGTGAGAACTATCAAAATTGGAACTATTGATTGTCCTATATATGAGCCTAAAGAAGGTTATCAAATTCTTATGATTGGATCCATATCAATACAATTCAAGGTAACATGATTGATTTGAAGTTTATTTCTTCATATGCTATGTAAAATTTATTTGGTGGCAAGACTTGATCAACCTTGTTAACAAATACTTTTTATATGCATAGAGGAGGTAAACAACATCTCTTTCTTCCTCCACTTGTCTTTACTTGCTGTAGCACTTTTGATTTGCAAAGTTCCTTAGTTGATTAGAGATTTCAAAAAATTTCCTGGCCAGTAATAATAAACTTAATACCCAGAAATATGCATTTTTCAAAGTTTTCAAAAATTCACAAAAATTATACCGTTGGTCCTATTTTTCGAAAATACACCTGTGAGCACCTGGGGATGACTAGTGGGGCACCCCAGGGTGGCACCCCACAGGCTGGCGCGGCCAGCAAGGGGGGGCGCGCCACCCTGGCGTGTGGGCCCCCCTTTACCCCACTCCAGCATCTCTTCCTCCCAGACTCTTCTCTCTCCCGAAAAAATTGACACCAGCTTTCTCTCACTCGCGTTTTTGCTCAAGAGCTCAGGATTTTTCGATCTCTTTGCTCAGCCCAGATTTCTGTCTGAAATTTGGCACATTTGTTCTCCGGTATGTGACTCCTCCGATTATCCAAGTAGAATTTTGTTTGGTTGAGTATATCTTGAATATTTTGCTGCTGTAGGTAACATGTTTAGTGAGCTTGCATGCTTGTTCTAAGTTGTATAAACTAGTTTTGATGCATGATTAGTACTCTAGCAAGTTCCTATAGTAGTTTCCCTTGATTATATGTCACCAAATCAAGTTTTCTATCATTTGTTGAAAAATTTCAGAAAAGGAGGATGAAGAACTTCAACTTTGGAGAATTGTTTCGGAGAGGGACAACCAACATCGGAAGGCCCTCTAGGACCGCCACCCGACTCAGGCGATCCTACAATGAGGATATCATCGCGCCGAGTTTTGCGCCTGAAGAAGACAATGGGGCTCCTAATGCTTCATCTTTCCCATGCTATGATTTTCTGAGAAATGCAGGGTTATTGGATGATTTCTTCACCCTTGTCAACAGGGCGGGCTTAGCCGCCTATGTGGGATATGAAAGGGAGCAATACTACATGCTCACCAAAATCTTCGTCGAGAGCTTCAAGTTCCACAACAAGCAATATGGGCCGACAGTTGCATTCAAGATCTATGGTAATCCTATTACTATGGAATTAGAAGAATTTTGTGTTGCATTGGATATTGCCCCTGTAGGTACAGCAAGGAGGATTGATGACAACCCCCGGGACCTGTTGGAACTCTATCGAGGGATCACCGATGATGATTGTCGCACCATTCAGCGTGGCAAGATAAGAAACATCCAACTCACCGCCATTAAGTATTTTGCCTATTACATTGCTACTAGCATTCTTGGTAGGGAGAACACTAGCAATATTTCTAGCTACCATCTTGCTTTCTTGAATGTTGCACTTACTGGACAGACACCTTATCATCTTGGTTCTCTTATTGCTCGCCGCCTGTCTAACATGGGGCCTATTTTTGGAGGAACTATTGCATTGCGCATTTTAACACATTTAAGACTTCCTCTTGATTCTAATGATGTGCCATTAACCCCTAGGAGGCTTGATATTGTTGCTATGAAAAGCCATCATTTTGTTACCGCTGACTCCACTTTAGATAACATGGTCTATAGAATGTTGTTTGCTGACGGGGATGAGAAGGAAATTCCTTTGCCCCAGCCAGATTTGTTCGGTATTGACAGGGAACCATGGTCACGCACTAAGGAGGAGGTGGAGGAAAAGATAAAGATACAAGACTTCCACCAGCAGCATGACTCCGAGGACGCCGAGCCCTCCTACGACTACACCATCACGTATCCGGGTGCTTCTTCTAGCACATACCCAGAATATGATCCATCTTCGTCGTACTACGGAGATGCTACTTCATGGCCTCGATGGGATTGAACTCCACTTAGGCCAAAAGCCTAAGCTTGGGGGGAGGTATACCGGCATCACTCATTCTTTGCATATTATGGTTGCTGGATACTTGTATATACTTGTTTAGTTTGTTTGAGTGGTTTTCTAATGAGAGGAAGATGATATTTGGGGAAGTGCTGCCTGAAAACAGATTCTGGACTGTTACCGAAAAAAATTCTCACAAATAGCCAGAACGATATTTTGTGAAGCCAATTTTTGTGCATGTTCCCCAGGTTGTTATCTAACTTTAATTAGTTGAACACTTTTCGATTTGAGCAGTGGAAGAATTTCTTAAAAATCGAGTATTGTACTGCTGTCAAGTTTGACGAATTTCTGCTGCTTTGTGTTTATGTGACTTTTCTAGTTTGCCATTTCTTGTTTTTGCTTTGTTTCTTTCCCAAAACACAAAAAGACCAAAAATATTTCTGTTGTTTCTCTTCACTATTTGTTTATTTTGGTTTCTTGCATTTGTTTCGCTTTATTTGCTATTGTTGGTTTGCTACAAGAAAACCCAAAAAGATTTTGCTTTGTTTGCTTGTTTCCTTTTGTTCTTGTTTCCAATTCGAAAACTCCAAAAATATTTGCTGTTCTTCTTTGGTTTGTAAAGTTCATCTTGAGTTCAATTGTCTTCGGTGGCTGGAGCGTGGTTTTCATTTCATATTATCCAAGCTACACAAGTGAAAGGCAATAATGACGATCTACGACAATTGGATTGTGGTGAGAGGCTGGTATGAACTCTATTTATTTTCATTTTTGTACATATACTCATCCATGTGAGCATGATTAGTTGGTTAATGTGAGGTATATGTCATTTGACAAAGTCTAGTAGTTCATGATCTCTCATGTTTAGCTCCAATTTATTAATATGAGTAGCATGTCATGGATGTTTGCTTGCATTGTTTTATTCATAAGTAGGTATGGAATTGTGGTATCCTCCTCTGAATAATTCATTTATATCGACTTGGCACATGCTCACGCATGCATATGACTGAACAAAAGTCAATTAAGCCTCGATGATTTATATTGCTTCGAGTTCTTGTATCACTTTTATGCCTCCGTTAATTTATTTTGCCGCAAGCATGATTATGACAGTTACCGCTCTCTTGATTTGTCGCTCCCTAGTCTATTGCTAGCCTTCACTTGTACTGAGCGGGAACGCTGCTCGTGCTTCCAAACACCTGAAAACCAAGTTGTTCCAAAGTGTCCACCATAAATACCTATGCATGGCATTTCAAACCATTCCAAGTAAATTCTCATGCGCTACCTTTAAAACCTTCAAAATGCTTCTCAATTTGTGTTAATGTTTCATAGCTCATGAGGAAGTATGTGGTGTTTAACTTTCAACCTTGTCATTTACTCTTGACGGACTTTCATTATGGACTAGTGGCACATCCGCTTATCCAATAATTTTGCAAAAAGAGCTGGCAATGGGATTCCCAGTCCCAAATTAATTAACTTAAATAGACACTCCTCCATGGTATGTGATTGTTGGACGGCACCCGAAGGATTCGGTTAGCCATGGCTTGTGAAAGCAAAGGTTGGGGGGAGTGTCATCATAATAAAACTAAAATAAAAAGGCACTCCTTCATGGTATGAGATTGTTGGCAGGCACCCGAGGATTCGGTTAGCCATGGTTTGTGAAAGAAAGGTTGGAAGGAGTGCCACATAAACATAAAAATAATTCATGGGAGCCGCTCTTGGGAGTCCGGTTGGCAAGGTAGTTGGTGTACCCATTACCATTCGTTGACAACAACAAACACCTCTCAAAATAATTTTACTCCTGTTTTAGAAATGAAAAGCTCTAGCGCATGTTAATCCCTGCTTCCCTCTGCGAAGGGTCAATCTTTTACTTTTATGTTGTGTCTCCATTCTTTCTTTGAGCACTATCTTGAGAGCACGACTGTCATTCTTAGTATAATATGCTTGTCTCAAAATATGATTGATTGTGGTATAACTTTGATGCTTTTATCTTTGACAATCACTACTTCTAGTTTTTTATGAACTTCAGAGGTGCCTGAGCATTTATGTTTTGCTGATCAAATATGGGCAAGCGAGATACCACTTTATCATACTCTCTTATGAACATTGCAATCCTGCTTATAGACATGATTCATGATGCTTATTATTAATTGTTGGTACCTCTCCATGATTGACATAGCTGTTAGATGATCTTATTTGCATGTATCTTATTATGAACTGCCTAAGTGTTAGCCATAGCATGAGAATATATACATCATATGAGCAAATGTGTTCGTGAAAGTTCTTTTATCACTCAGTTGTTAACTGAATTGCCTGAGGACAAGCAATAAGCTAAGCTTGGGGGAGTTGATACGTCCAAAACGTATCTACTTTCCCGAACACTTTTGCTATTGTTTTGCCTCTAATTTGTGTATTTTGGATGCAACTAACACGGACTAACGCTGTTTTCAGCAGAACTGTTCTGGTGTCTCGTTTTTGTGCAGAAATCCAACTTTCAGGAAAATCCTCGGAATTTATGCAGAAGGTCCTATTTTCCCAGAATATTGGCGGAGCCAGAAGGGCAAGCCAGGTGGGGGCCCGAGGGCCCCACACCATAGGGCGGCGCGGCCCAGGAGGGGCCCGCGCGGCCCTACCGTGTGGCGGCCTCGGTCAGCCCCCGACGCCCTCCTTCGGACTATTTATTGCCTTCGACCTAAAAACGCACGGAGAGAAGTCGAAGTCGCCAGAAAGCCTCCAGAACGCCGCCACATCGCGAAACTCCGTCTCGGGAGCCAGAAGTCTCCGTTCTGGCACTCCACCGGGACGGGGAATTGGAGGAGATCATCGCCATCATCACCACCGACGCCTCTCCATCAACCAGCCATGTTTCCCCCATCCATGTGTGAGTAATTCCCCCGCTGTAGGCCGAAGGGGATGGTAGGGATTGGATGAGATTGGTCATGTAATAGCATAAGATTGTTAGGGCATAGTGCCTAGTGTCCGTAATTGGTACTTTGATGATATTGTTGCAACTTTCTATGCTTAATGCTTGTCACTAGGGCCCGAGTGCCATGATCTCAGATCTGAACATGTTATTATTTCATCATGATATTCATTGTTTATGGTCTTACCTGCAAGTTGTATACACATGTCGCTGTCCGGAACCAATGGCCCCGAAGTGACAAGAATCGGGACAACCGGAGGGGATGGTAGCGATGTGAGGATCACATGTGTTCACGGAGTGTTAATGCTTTGCTCCGGTACTCTATTAAAAGGAGTACCTTAATATCCAGTAGATTCCCTTGAGGCCCGGCTGCCACCGGCTGGTAGGACAAAAGATGTTGTGCAAGTTTCTCATTGCGAGCACGTATGACTATAATTGGAACACATGCCTATTGAATGCTTTGTACTTGGACACCGTTTTATTATTATCTGCAAATGCCCTGTTATGATTGTTACATGAGTTTCTCTCATCCATGCAACACCCGTTATCCGTCCCCGTGCCTACAGTATTTTAATCCTGCTGTTTACTAAAATTACTACTGCTGTCTCTGTTACTCTGCTGTTGTTATTTCACTACTGCTACTTGCTATAAAACTGTTACTACTCGATAAACTCTTGCGAGCAAGTCTGTTTCCAGGTGCAGCTGAATTGACAACTCCGCTGTTAAGGCTTTCAAGTATTCTTTGTCTCCCCTTGTGTCGAATCAATAAATTGGGTTTTACTACCCGCGAAGACTGCCGCGATCCCCTATACTTGTGGGTTGTCAGTGCCAGTCTATGGTCCTGCTCAAGATGCTCATAAAGCACAATTTCTAGCAGAACTAGCCAGGATGGGTGATTCGGGAAACAAACCTTCTCTTATTGGAGCTGATTTTAATATTTTGAGAAGAAAAGAAGATAAGAATAATGATAACTTCAAGCCTCACTGGCCTTTTGTTTTTAATGCTATTATTGAAAGCCTAAATCCGTGAGAGATTGCTCTCTCAGGTAGGCAATTTACCTGGGTCAATCGAAAGGAAAATCCAACCTATGAGAAACTCAAACGTATTCTTTCGACGGTTGAATGGGAACAAAAATTCCCTCTTGTAACAGTTAGAGCTTTGACAAGGACTGGTTCTGACCATGCTCCTTTGTTAATTGATTCTGGCAATCAGGCTCATATTGGCAATAAAGCTCATTTCTCTTTTGAAACATCATGGTTGAAACATGAGAATTTCTATGAGATAGTGAGAGCTGAATGGGTGGGTGGCTGAGACTCGTGGGAATTCTCCCATTCCATTTGGCAGATTAAAATCAGACATTTGAGGCGTTTTCTTAAAGGGTGGGCAAAATGTTTAAGTGGAAAATATAAGAAAGTAAAAGAAATTTTGCTCTTGTTGATAGATGAATTGGATTTGAAAGCTGAGTCAATTCCTCTAGATGATAATGAGAGAGAAAAGTTAAGAAAGGCAAATGATGATTTAACAAAACTTTGTAGAGATGAGGAATCTAAATGGGCACAAAGAGCTAAAGTAAAGCATATTCAAGAAGGAGGGAGTAATACAAAATATTTTCATCTAATTGCAAATGGCAAACACCGAAGGAAAAAATATTCCAATTAGAACAAGAGGAAGGAACCTTAATGGGTGATGAAAATTTACAAGTTTATATCTATAAATATTATAAGAAGTTGTTTGGAGAGACAACTGCTTCTACCCTCACACCGAGTGAGGGGTATACACAGGATATTCCACAATTAACATCAGAGGAGAATAATATCCTTGTTGCTGAATTCACTGAGAACGAAGTTAAGGATGCTATTTTCCAGATGGAATTAAATAAATCTTCAGGACCTGATGGTTTTCCAGCTGAGTTCTACCAAACTTTTTGGGAAGTTATCAAGGGTGATTTAATGTCAATGTTCAATCAACTACACTCAGGGGAATTGCAGTTGTTCAAACTGAACTTTGGTGTTATCACCCTTTTGCCTAAGAAGGAGAACGCAGTTCAGATCCAACAGTATAGACCAATATGTCTGCTTGACATTAGTTTTAAAATATTCATGAAAGCTGCTACTGTTAGAGCTAATATTGTTGCTGAAATAGTTATTAGTCCTGCACAGTCGGCATTCATCCCAGGACGACATATTCTTGAAGGAGTAGTTGTCTGAAACCATTCATGAACTTCATCGGAAGAAATTAGATGGAGTGATATTTAAAATTGATTTTGAAAAAGCATATGATAAAGTTAAATGGCCTTTCCTTCAACAAGTTATGCGAATGAAGGATTTTGACCCCAAATGGTGTCAACTCATTGAACAATTTGTTAAGGGAGGAAGCGTAGGGATCAAGGTTAATGATGATATTGGTCATTATTCTCAAACTAGGAAAGGTCTTCGGCAAGGTGACCCGTTGTCACCTTTGTTGTTTAACATTATTGCAGATATGTTGACTATTCTAATAGCGAGAGCGAAGGAGGATGGTCAGATAGGAAGTATTATCCCTCATTTAGTTGGTGGACGAATTTCTATTTTGCAATATACCGATGATACGATTCTTTTTATGGAACACGACTTTGAGAAAGCTTTAAACATGAAATTAATTTTGTGTTTCTTTGAAGAGTTGTCAGGTCTGAAAATTAATTTTCATAAGAGTGAGATTTTCTGTTTTGGTAAGGCCAAAGAGGAAGAGGAACAATATAAACAACTATTTGGTTGCGAATCTGGTTCTTTATCCTTCACATATTTGGGAATCCCAATCCATTATAGAAAGTTAAAAAACTCTGAATGGAATCATGTCGAAGGGAGGAGAGAAAATTGGGTTCTTGGGCTCGAAAATTGCTATCATATGGGGATCGTCTTGTATTAATTAATTCGGTTCTTACTAGTTTGCCGATGTTTATGCTATCTTTCTTTGATTTACCTAAAGGGGTAAGGAAGAGATTAGATTTTTTCCGATCACGTTTCTTTTGGCAGTGTGAGAAAAATAAAAAGATATATAGGTTAACTAAGTGGAACTTGCTTTGCAGGCCTAAGGACCAAGGTGGTCTTGGAATTGAAGTTCTTGGGATTAAAAATTCTTGCTTACTAAGTAAATGGTTATTTAAACTTCTCTCTGAAGAAGGAATATGGCAACAACTTTTAAAAAATAAATACCTCTCGCGGAAAACATTGGCTGAAGTTGAAAGCAAGCCTACTGATTCACCGTTCTGGAAAGGACTAATGAAGGTTAAAGGGGCCTTTTCTAGTAGAGGAAAATTTAAAGTGGGTTCTGGGGAAGGTGTGCGTTTTTGGGAAGATAGATGGTTAGGTGATCAGATCCTAGCATCCCAATATCCACAGTTGTATAACATAGCCAATCGAAAACATGATACGGTGGCAAATGTTATGAGTTCTACTCCGCTAAATATTGGTTTTCGAAGAAGATTGATAGGCGATAAATGGGACCAATGGTTGCATCTTTGCCAAAGATTAATGGAGGTAAACCTAAATGAAGACCAAGATAAGTTTGTTTGGGACTTAACATCTTCAGAGAAATTCTCTCTTAAATCTATGTATGGCGATATGTTAAATGGGAACACTAAATATCTTCGTAAATACCTATGAAAGTAAAAAATCTCACTGAAAATTAAAATCTGTATGCGGTTCCTCGGTAAGAGAGTCCTCTTAACCCGTGATAATCTAGCAAAAAGGAATTGGAATGGACATACAAAATGCTCTTTCTGTGACGATGATGAATCAGTTGAACATTTGTTTTTTTCTTGTCCTTTTGCTAAGCTTATTTGGTGAGTGATTTTTGCTGCATATAATATTCCACCTCCATCCAATGTCACAAATATGTTTGGGAATTGGCTTGATGGAACTGACAAAACTGATAAAGCTAGGATTCGCATTGGTGTTTCGGCTTTATGTTGGTCAATTTGGAATTGCAGGAATTAATGATATTGTTTTTAATAGAAATGACTCTACTAATTTTTTGCAGGTTATCCACTCTATGGTCCACTGGATCCAGCTTTGGCGTTTCTTGCTCCCGGAGGACCAGCGGGAGTGCATGGTTACTGTATGCAACCGCCTTCGAATGGTTGCCCAGAATATTTTCTACCAGGCTACTTGGCGGCCTATTAAGAGATTACATGATTCCTAGCTTGCTTAGCAATTTTTTCCTTTTTCGGTGGTTGATTTTTGTATCGACCCTAGTTGATCCCTGAATTATAAACATTGAATATTCGTTTCTTTAATAAAAGGCTGTGTGCATCAACCGATACAGAGACCGGGGCACACCCCATTTCGGAAAAAAAAAGTCGCATGTTTGTACTAGGCGAGAGTAGATTGGGCAATTTCTTTCTTCATGTTGAAAAGAAACTAGTGATAGGCATCATAGCTGACGACGTGGGCTTAGCCCAGTGGTTGGGGTCGCAGTGGCGCACCCCAACGACCGGAGTTCGATTCCTGTCAGGGACGAATTTCGGAATTGTCACGCCAAGTCCCGCTTCTACTATATCAAAAAGTGTCTAGTTCCTCCTAGACACGGTTTCATTTTTTTTTTTTTTTTGATAGGCATCATAGCTGTTCATTTTACAAAAAAAATGTGCATTATTCATCGGAGTATTGTTCATCACGAGAAGAGATGAATTGTTCAGCACTTAAGGCGGCGCCCTTCTCACCCCATGGATTTCACTACACCAAGTTATAAGTTGTTTGTTTGTTATTTCGCAAGTGCTTCAGGAAAGTGTTTATCGTGACATGTTTGTAGTAAGGTGAGTAGATCGGGTATTTTCTTACTATATTGAATACAAAATAGCAATAGCATAACTGTTTTCGAAATTAAAAATGACCCCCGGCCAACTGTTTTCTTTTGAAAAAAAGGTGTACTATCACAGGAGCATTTTATTTTCATGGGCAAATATTTGAAATATATATGTGACTGAAGAGGATCGCAAAGCAGATTTTTTTCCTAATCTGATCTTGTGCCGACCGGTATGCAAGGCGTATTTCTTTTCTGATACCTGTATTCACATTTTCACAGTTCTCTTGCTTGTGTCGACATCGCTAGCTTCCAGTGTAACGTGTGTGTCTCTCTTTTTTTTGACAGAAAAAACACTTTATTAATCAAATAACATCAATAAAAATTGTTTGCTGGATGCAATCCGGAACAAAAAGGAAAACTTCACTAAGATTAATATTGAAACAAGATTTAGCTAAAACATGCGCAGCATCATTCAGCTCACATCTCACATGAACGAACGAGGCTGAGTTGAAATCCTTCACCAGGTGCTTGATGCCATCGACCAGGAGAACGATCCAATGTCACAGAGCCGAATCATTGCACCAGCGATAGGCAGTCCGATACGAAATGGCTTTGTCCAGTCCCCTATCCCGAGCTAGCAACTCGACGGAGCGCAATGGCTTCACCATACTTCATGGGAGGGTAGGTTTGTGATGTAATGGTGACAGGCAGCAATGCAGGCCCCCAGATAACAACACTGACGGACATACCTCCCGATGCTTTGAAGATCGTTGCGTCAGAATTTACAAAGATAGAACCCGGCGGCGGTGGTGCCCACTTCAGAAGAGCAGGTTCATACACACACCTTTTATCTGTTTTCTGCCTATACAGTCATACAGATGCGATCGCATCAAATCAACATAGGTCAAAATCTTCCCCACGGTGCGAGTGGGATTCGGCTTCTCATGAGTGTTATGAGCTGCATTCCGCGCTTCCCAGATATGCCGAAACCCCACAGCCAGGGTGGTTGCTTGCAAATCAGTGGCTCGAGCCATGAAATCAAATAGCCATTGTCTATGGGAACTAAAATTCTTACGGTTCAAACAGAGGTTAACTGACTGTTTCACCTCTCGCCAAACCACACATGCAAACTGGCAAGACAGCATAGCATGCACGATGTCTTCAGTCCGTCCGCAAAACACGCATGGCCCCATTTCCGGGACTTGTCGTTTCCTCAGTTGAATGCCGCTCGGAAGGCAATCATGGGAAAGCGTCAAAGGTGAATAAACATCTTCCCCGGTGCCTTGACACTCCATACAGATTTCCAATGCTTCTCTGTTGCCTTTGCATCCAACCTCTACGGGCGTTAATACATGCTGGGAGTTCGCACCGACTATTCAGTACTACCACATTATGCAGCTGGGACCTATGGGAGGTTGCCAATGCAAGGGCCTTGGTGTGGCGAGGCTATAAAATGGCATCGCTCCACACCTAGCATAGGTTGCAAGATATGACTTCTCCTTTTAGATCGTGCGCTCTACTGCCAGTAGCGGTTCCTAACATGGGTTGACAGAGTGTAGAGATAGATCGAAACCAGAAATAAAATACATTTTAGGCCTTGGGTGTGGCGAGGCTATAAAATGGCTGGGTGCCACACTCCACAACTAGCATAGCTTGACAGAGTGTAGAGAGATAGGCCGAAACCACGCATAGAATATATACGCTTCACATGATTGGTAGAAAACATACATTTAGACTAGGATTGGGAGGTCTCCGGAATACCTAGAAAACATATTTGCACGCGACTAGAACAAGATCGACCACTGGACCTAGAATTAGCTTAACCCAAGATCACCCAGCAGCCACGACCCACCTTTTCTATTTTAGGAAAGCCAGCCCAGTCTAATTCCTTTCCCAGAAAAAAGCAATCGGCTTCTTCCGCTTTTCCTGACATGGCGCTCTTGGTCGATTCTCTGCTCGCCCAGTGTCACCAGAAAACACAGCCCATGGTGCACAGAGATAGCAACCATGTAGATCATGGACTACATAAGCTTTATGAATACAATTGTTGTTGCTTCATGAAACATGTTTCAGTTCCTTCCAGTTCCTTTCTGGACTGTTTTTTTTTTCTGAAACAGGATTTCCCGGACTGAATTGCTTACATGCTAGTGCATCAAAGGTTCGGTGAAAAAGAAACTTGATAGTAATTAACTTAGATTGGGCACATGTACCTGTTATTTTCTGAACCACAGTGTAAAAAATGACAATGTAACAACATATGGAGTTAGGTAACATTCAGGCTTGACTGAAAAAAATAGTTGACATGATTGTAGAAACCGTGACATCTTTTGCACAAATCATTATTTATTTTGCACATGAATGTAAATTTTCTAGATTATGTGTCAGGTGTAAAAAAATAAAAAAGGAACATTGTTGCATAAGCAGTATCCATCCAAGAGGCTCCTAGTGAGGCGCGAGATGGTGGCCAGTGACCCAGGTTCCTGGGGAAGAGGATGGAGGAGAGCTTCCACGATGGAGGAAACCACCACATGAACTCAAATGACCAGTACCAGCAGCTACTTCCCTATTCTATCAGCATGTACACAAACTACAGGTTGGACGATTCGTTTCATATAAGAGATTTCTATTTTCATGTCCTCAGATCCTTAGTTGTGTTCAGTTTTCTCTAGCCGTTTAGTTGTTCCTCAGTTTCGCCCAAATCCTTGTCTGAAATCCTCACAAGTGTTGGAACGGCCGGTTGCCTGATGGGTCAACAACTTTGACCGTTATCTGCTGACTAGTGGGGCACGTAGAGCCTGCAAAGACACGTCAGACCATCCATCTTTGTTTGACCGTAAGCATTGCCGTATCCCTGACCAAAACACGGACGAGTGGGGCTTCGGTATATCGAATGACAAGTGGAGCCATGACGCTGATACAAGGGGCAATACACGGGTAGGACTAAATTTTTAAACGGAGCTCTACAATGATGGCACGGAGGAGGTGGCATGCGGGGTGCCGAGATGAGATCGACATCCACAAAAAACTGCATGAGGCGAGACCAGACGCATTAGATAGATATGAACTAGACGCGTCTAACCATGCAAAGAAGAGAAGAAATGGTCGAGGACATCGACGACTACCTCAACACTTTGACTGACGGTGTCGGACACGAACGCGAGCAATATAGAGAAAACTAGTGTCTCTCCTGTTGTGGGTATACTTCATGGGTGTACCATCGACATTGCCTAGATCCGGCAAGCCCAGGTGGCCCACAGACGGTGATGTGGCATGTGGCCCATCGGGCGGCCCAGTTGCTGTAGATCAGAAAGGATGAAGTCCAGCCAGGATAGGGAAGCCGAATCCTAACCGACCTTCGGAGGAGGCCGGATCCGTGAAGGCCCATGAGGAACCCGGATCCAGTACGATGTAGATGGAAGGCGGATCCTTGACGTACACGGCAAGATATTGTACCGTAGTTAGGCAACCTGTAATCCGGCTAGGACTCTCCATGTAAACCCTAGATCCGTGCGCCTATATAAGCCGGATCCCGGGAGCCCTAGAGGGACAACCACAACTCATTGTAACAACGCGAAAGTGCCCAGATAATTCCAGACAAGCAGCAGTAGGCCCTGTCTTCGAGCAGGTGTTCCGAAGCTGGGTAAATCGCGTACCACCGTCCCGAGTGCTCTCCGCCCTATGGCCCCTACTTCTTCTCCCCCTCGTGAGGATCCCTCCTCCAAGGTACCGTCGAATAGGCAACGACAGTTGGCGCCCACCGTGGGGCCAGCGGCGTCTGGGGGCCGGAACCGGGAGGGTTCCGCCATGGGAAGCTACGACGACACCATCGCCGTGGGGCGAGTCCTCTACGCCGGAAACCTTCCAATCGTCCCTCCGGACGAGTGCTGGATTCCGGCTAAGACTAACCCCGTCAAGCTCTCCATCGTCCCAGTTGGCGGCATACACATGTTCATCGGTGAAACCGTCGATTCCGACGGAAACGCTCTGGTAAGTAGCGCTGACGCGACCGCCGCTGAGCAGGACGCAGTCGCGAGGATCCGATATGAGATGTAGGAACTTCCTAAGAAAGATTTCGCCTTAGATCTGGAAAAAACAAAGCCCACCCAATCCGCTCCTGAGCAGGAAACAAAGGTGGAAGACCAATGCGGATCCACCTGGGTCTCCCAGGTGTTGGAAAAGCAAAGGTGTCACTTTGTGCATTACCTCACACATACCGCTGGAACCACTCCTCCTCCGGAAGAGGCTGGACCCATGCAGGTTGATGAGGCCGGAACCGACGACGCCCCGGAAAAGCACGAGGCTGCCGGAGATAGCAGCGCGTCGGATCAGCAAGATGATGCCGGAGAACAATCAATCATGGGCAACCTCAGCCCAGTCTCCGATGACGCCTCCTCTATGGATACAGAAGAGTACAATCGCCTCACGAAGGAATTGGAGGACGATGAGGCAGCTGAGGCGGAGTCTGCCCCACCCAAGCAGGTCCTCGCAACTTTGACAGTGTTGGATCAGCGGGAATCTGAGGATGAGCAGACGCACTCAGATCCACAGCCATCCCATGCAGGATCCCCGCTCTCGCAGGAACGTCCGCATAAGGAAGTCCTGTCCCCAGAAGAATTGGTTGAGCAGGCAGGCATGGATGCAATCGCACACTCGGATATCCTCAACAAACCTATAACTCCCGAAGACGTAGTAAATGCGGAAGCTCTAGAAGCCAAAAGACAGGAGATGCTGGCCACAGCCAAAAAAATCGCATCCACCGCAGCAGCAATGCGAGACGAGAGGAAAGAGGCCGCGAACTTCGTGGAAAATTTTCTCGAACGAGAACGTCAGGTGGACAAATCTCTGGCAAAAGTCAAGCAACTCCGGAAGCATTGGGAGGACAAGATCACTGAGGCTCAACATGAGGCCGATAGAATCAGGCGAGAAGCTGTTGCTCCCCGCAAGATCACCTTCGCAACTCCCACCGAGCAACAGCCGTTCGCCACTCCAAAGGATAATATGAAGAAGGCTGCGGAGATCTTGAAAAAGAAGGACGAGGAGATAGATATCGACTACGTCCGTACGCTCGTGGCTTCAGCAATGAAGCAGCAGAGCAAGGCAGACACTTTGCGCAGGTTGGAATCCAACCCGGAACATTGCATCTCTACCGCGCAGAAGGATGCCTACGACAATCGCCATCGCGATGATGAATCGCGAACCGGATCCTCGGAACGCAGAAGAAAAACCAGAGAACACCCAAATCCAATCACTGTGCCATCAAAGACGCCTCCGTCAGATCCAAAAAAGGGAAAGAACGCGAAGTACACTGGTAGGGACAAGTACCGTAATCCCTCACCTCCGCCCAACGGATACCCGCGTCCCCCACTCCCTCGCCGCTGTAGTCCTGCCAGAAACACCAGACCCCATGGGCCTGGTGGAATCAATATCCGCGACAACGTGCCTCCTCCAAGGAATGGGAACAGGGAGCGTACGCTGGAACCCCGCCGAAGCCGGAATGTTGATCGTGAGCCCGAGCCTGGGACGAGTCGGAACGAGGAGCGTGACCCAGAGCCTCGCAGAAGCAGGAACGGCGATGGCAGTCAGCACCAAGGTGAAGGCAGCCATCGAAGCCAGAGTCAGCATCACGAAGGGTGGGGAGAATCAGAAGGCGGAAGCAAAAGGTCGCATCGGCCCCCTCGCAGGTCTCCCTCACCACCACCTAGCGGTGGAGGTGGAGGTGGAGGCGGAGGCGGTGGCCGGAGATCTCGCTCACCCTCAAAATCCCCCCGCAATGGCTCGCGTGATGCGCGGGAACGTCTCAATGAATACAAAACTGACTACATCGGCCCAAAGTGCTTGGCAGGATGATTCGAGAGGAACCAAAGCGAAGGATGAACCTCAAGCTACCCGGAAACCTTAAGAACTATGATGGCACCGAAAGGCCGGTTACCTGGATTGAGGATTACTATAATGTAGTAACCTTCGCCGGAGGAACCCCTAATATCGCCTGCCGCATGCTTCAGCTGTACCTTATAGGTCCAGCCCGGATCTGGCTCAGCGACCTCGAGAAGAACTCCATCTTTTGCTGGTTCGACCTGAAGACCGCCTTCGAAAAGCACTTCAGAGGTACCAACAAGAGACCTGCCACGACAAGCGACTTACAGGCATGTATCCAGAAGAAGAGAGAAACATCAAGGAACTTCCTCACACGATGGTTGGCAACCAGGAATGAGTGCAAAAACGTTGATAATCGCACAACCATGCACGCCTTCATAGGTGGATTGCAGAGAGGAGGACTGCTGCGACACAAGCTCACTTGCTTGGTCAACGCAAATAAACTGACTTTGGATGACATGATCACCGTTGCCAGCGATCACACTGCCGCCGATGACGACGCAGGCGGGGACCTCGCAGCTACAGCAATTCCCCTGCATCAGCAGAAGAAGAACCGTGATAACAGTAGCAGCAGCGACACTAAGCGGAAAAATCCCCCTGATGACCAGAAGAGTGGCGGATCCGAGATGGTCGCAATGGCTTTCCAACGCGGAGGTCAAGGAGGCGGAAGAGGCCGCGGTCGCCGAGGCGGAGCCGGCAGGGGCCAGCAGCGTGGTGATGAAGTCACCGCTGCCGGAACCCGCACCCCCAAACCTATGAAGAGTACAGAGACATGCCCTGCCTGGCCCATCTGGATCCGGTTACGGAGAAGTCCACTCACACTAACCGCAACTGCAAATGGGTCAATGATCTCAAAAATGACCCGGAAGCAGGGTACAAACGAGCCCGGAAGCACCGCCCACGCGGCAAAGGAGGCAAGGGCAAGAACAAGGACAAAGAGGAAGACAGTTCCGAGGCGATGGATGAGGATGATGCTTCGCCGGATCCCAAGGAAGGATCCGCAGCTAAATCCAACCCCTTCGGCAAAAAGAGCGTAGGCGCGTACCACACCTTCCTCGGAACCCCAACAGTCCGCGCCAGCAAGTTAGCCTTCCGGATCCTGAACACCACAGTTCTGGCTGTGCCGCAGTATGTCAGGTGGTCGGAAATTCCGTGCACGTTTGATAGGCAGGATCATCCTACCATCGTGTCGAAAGAGTGCTACGCCTTGGTTGTAAGTCCCCGCATCGACGGCTATGACTTCTCCAAGTGCCTCATGGATGGCGGAGCCAGCTTGAACATCATGTACCTGGAGACTCTAGAGCGGATGAACCTTACCAAGGAACAGCTCAAACACAGCACCACTGAATTTCATGGTGTGGTTCCGGGTAAAAAGGCAAATTCCCTCGGCAGCATCAGACTTCCCATGGCCTTCGGCAATATCAATAATTTCCGCGAAGAGATGATCACGTTTGAGGTTGTGCCCTTCAAGAGTTCCTACCACGTCATCTTCGGCAAGCCCACTGATGTCTACTTCCCCCTCCTTTTCCTGTAGACAGTGTTGGGCCTCCAAGAGCAGAGGTTTGTAGAACAGCAGCAAGTTTTCCCTTAAGTGGATCACCCAAGGTTTATCGAACTCAGGGAGGAAGAGGTCAAAGATATCCCTCTCATGCAACCCCGCAACCACAAAGCAAGAAGTCTCTTGTGTCCCCAACACACCTAATAGGTGCACTAGTTCGGCGAAGAGATAGTGAAATACAGGTGGTATGAATATATATGAGCAGTAGCAACGATGCCAGAAAATAGCTTGCTGGCGTGTAGTTGATGGTGGTGGTATTGCAGCTGTAGTAACGCAGTAAAACAGTAAACAAGCAGCGATAGCAGTATTTAGGAACAAGGCCTAGGGATTAGACTTTCACGAGTGGACACTCTCAACATTGATCACATAACAGAACGGATAAATGCATACTCTACACTCTTGTTGGATGATGAACGCATTGCGTAGGATTACACGAACCCTCAATGCCGGAGTTAACAAGCTCCACAATTTGTTCATATTTAAGTAACCTTATAGTGTAAGGTAGATCAATACAACTAAACCAAGTACTAACATAGCATGCACACTGTCACCTTCATGCATATGTAGGAGAAATAGATCACATCAATATTATCATAGCAATAGTTAACTTCATAATCTACAGGAGATCATGATCATAGCATAAACCAAGTACTAACACGGTGCACACTACATCGTCACCTTTACACACGTGCGGGAGGAATAGAACTACTTTAATAACTTTGCTAGAGTAGCACATAGATAAATTGTGATACAAACTCATATGAATCTCAATCATGTAAAGCAGCTCATGAGATTATTGTATTGAGGTACATAGGAGAGAGATGAACCACATAGCTACCGGTACAGCCCCAAGCCTCGATGGAGAACTACTCCCTCCTCATGGGAGCAGCAGCGGTGATGATGATGGCGGTGGAGATGGCAGCGGTGTCGATGGAGGAGCCTTCCGGGGGCACTTCCCCGCTCCGGCAGCGTGCCGGAACAGAGACTCCTGTCCCCCAGATCTTGGCCTCGCGATGGCGGCGGCTCTGGAAGGTTTCTGTGGTTTTCGTCGAACGTATCAGGGTTTTCGATCCAGGGGCTTTATATAGGCGAAGAGGCGGCGCAGGAGGGTCGAAGGGGCGACAACACCATAGGGCGGCGCGGCCAGGGCCTGGGCCGCGCCGGCCTATGGTCTGGGGGCCCAGTGCCCCCCCTCTGGTCCTTCCCGGGTGTTCTGGATGCTTCCGGTGAAAATAGGAACTTGGGCGTTGATTTCGTCCGATTCCGAGAATATTTCGTTACTAGGATTTCTGAAACCAAAAACAGCAGAAAACGGGAACTGGCACTTCGGCATCTTGTTAATAGGTTAGTTCCAGAAAATGCACGAATATGACATAAAGTGTGCATAAAATATGTAGATAACATCAATAATGTGGCATGGAACATAAGAAATTATCGATACGTCGGAGACGTATCGGCATCCCCAAGCTTAGTTCTCGCTCGTCCCGAGCAGGTAAAACGATAACACGGATAATTTCGGAGTGACATGCCATCATAACCTTGATCATACTATTTGTAAAGCATATGTAGTGAATGCAGCGATCAAAACAATGTATATGACATGAGTAAACAAGTGAATCATATAGCAAAGACTTTTCATGAATAGCACTTCAAGACAAGCATCAATAAGTCTTGCATAAGAGTTAACTCATAAAGCAATAATTCAAAGTAAAGGCATTGAAGCAACACAAAAGAAGATTAAGTTTCAGCGGTTGCTTTCAACTTGTAACATGTATATCTCATGGATATTGTCAACATAGAGTAATATAATAAGTGCAATAAGCAAGTATGTAGGAATCAATGCACAGTTCACACAAGTGTTTGCTTCTTGAGGTGGAGAGAAATAGGTGAACTGACTCAACATTGAAAGTAAAAGAATGGTCCTCCATAGAGGAAAAGCATCGATTGCTATATTCGTGCTAGAGCTTTTATTTTGAAAACATAGAGAGAGCATAAAAATAAAGTTTTGAGAGGTGTATGTTGTTGTCAACGAATGGTAGCGGGTACTCTAACCCCCTTGCCAGACAAACCTTCAAAGAGCGGCTCCCATTTTATTTTATTTTGGGTGGCACTCCTTCCAACCTTTCTTTCACAAACCATGGCTAACCGAATCCTCGGGTGCCCGCCAACAATCTCATACCATGAAGGAGTGCCTTTTTATTTTAGTTTTATTATGATGACACTCCTCCCAACCTTTGCTTACACAAGCCATGGCTAACCGAATCCTTCGGGTGCCGTCCAACAATCACATACCATGGAGGAGTGTCTATTTTTGTTAATTAATTTGGGACTGGGAATCCCATTGCCGGCTCTTTTTGCAAAATTATTGGATAAGCGGATGAAGCCACTAGTCCATTGGTGAAAGTTGCCCAACAAGATTGAAAGATAAACACCACATACTTCCTCATGAGCTATAAAACATTGACACAAATCAGAGGTGATAAATTTTGAATTGTTTAAAGGTAGCACTCAAGCAATTTACTTTGGAATGGCGGAAAATACCATGTAGTAGGTAGGTATGGTGGACACAAATGGCATAGTGGTTGTTTGGCTCAAGGATTTGGATGCATGAGAAGTATTCCCTCTCGATACAAGGTTTAGGCTAGCAAGGTTATTTGAAACAAACACAAGGATGAACCGGTGCAGCAAAACTCACATAAAAGACATATTGTAAACATTATAAGACTCTACACCGTCTTCCTTGTTGTTCAAACTCAATACTAGAAATTATCTAGACCTTAGAGAGACCAATTATGCAAACCAAATTTTAGCATGCTCTATGTATTTCTTCATTAATGGGTGCAAAGTATATGATGCAAGAGCTTAATCATGAGCACAACAATTGCCAAGTATCACATTACCCAAGACATTTATAGCAATTACTACATGTATCATTTTCCAATTCCAACCATATAACAATTTAACGAAGAGGAAACTTCGCCATGAATATTATGAGCTAAGAACACATGTGTTCATACGAACCAGCGAAGCGTGTCTCTCTCCCACACAAGCATTTATTCAAACAAAAATAAAAACAAAAGCACACAGACGCTCCAAGTAAAGCACATAAGATGTGACCGAATAAAAATATAGTTTCAAGAGAAAGAACCTGATAATTTGTCGATGAAGAAGGGGATGCCTTGGGCATCCCCAAGCTTAGACGCTTGAGTCTTCTTGATATATGCAGGGGTGAACCACCGGGGCATCCCCAAGCTTAGAGCTTTCACTCTTCTTGATCATAGTATATCATCCTCCTCTCTTGATCCTTGAAAACTTCCTCCACACCAAACTTAGAACAACTCATTAGAGGGTTAGTGACAATAAAAAATAACATATTCAGAGGTGACACAATCATTCTTAACACTTCTGGACATTGCATAAAGCTACTGGACATTAGTGGATCAAAGAAATTCATCCAACATAGCAAAAGAGGCAATGCGAAATAAAAGGCAGAATCTGTCAAAACAGAACAGTTCGTATTGACGAATTTTATTAGGCCACCAGACTTGCTCAAATGAAAATACTCAAATTGAATGAAAGTTGCGTACATATCTGAGGATCATGCACGTAAATTGGCTTAATTTTCTGAGCTACCTACAGGGAGGTAGACCCAGATTCGTGACAGCAAAGAAATCTGGAACTGCGCAGTAATCCAAATCTAGTACTTACTTTTCTATCAACGGCTTAACTTGGCACAACAAAACACAAAACTAAGATAAGGAGAGGTTGCTACAGTAGTAAACAACTTCCAAGAAACAAATATAAAACAAAGTACTGTAGCAAAATAACACATGGGTTATCTTCCAAGAAGTTCTTTTCTTTATAGCCATTAAGATGGGCTCAGCAGTTTTAATGATGCACTCGCAAGAAATAGTATTTGAAGCAAAAGAGAGCATCAAGAGGCAAATACAAAACACATTTAAGTCTAACATGCTTCCTATGCATAGGAATCTTGTAAACAAACAAGTTCATGAAGAGCAAGGTAACAAGCATAGGAAGATAAAACAAGTATAGCTTCAAAAATTTCAGCACATAGAGAGGTGTTTTAGTAACATGAAAATTTCTACAACCATATTTTCCTCTCTCATAATAACTTTCAGTAGCATCATAAGCAAACTCAACAATATAACTATCATATAAATCATGAGTCTCATGCATAAAATTATTACTCTCCACATAAGCATAATCAATTTTATTAGTAATAGTGGGAGCAAATTCAACAAAGTAGCTATCATTATTATTCTCATCAAGTGTTGGAGGCATAGTATAATCACAACAAAATTTACTCTCCATAGTAGGTGGCACCAAAAGACCACTATCATTATAATCATCATATATGGGAGGCAAAGTATCATCAAAGAAAATTTTCTCCTCAATGCTTGGGGGACTAAAAGATCATGAAAACCAGCTTCCCCAAGCTTAGAACTTTCTATATCATTATCAACAATGGTGTTCAAAGCGTTCATACTAATATTACTACCAAGCATGCAAATAAGATTCCATAGGTTTTTTAATTTTCGCATCAAACAATCCATGTTTTAAATCAGGAAATAGCAATAGAAGCTCATTTTTGTCCATTATGCCAAACTAGTGTAAACAAGAAACAAAAAGATGCAATTGTAGGATCTAAAGGAAATAGCTTCGAGTACTTACAGTGCCAGAAAATAGCTTAGTAGCCGAGGTCCGGAGTGTGAGTACCTTTTACCTTTCCTCCCCGGCAACGGCGCCAGAAAATAAGCTTGATGTCTACTTCCCCCTCCTTTTCCTGTAGACAGTGTTGGGCCTCCAAGAGCAGAGGTTTGTAGAACAGCAGCAAGTTTTCCCTTAAGTGGATCACCCAAGGTTTATCGAACTCGGGGAGGAAGAGGTCAAAGATATCCCTCTCATGCAACCCTGCAACCACAAAGCAAGAAGTCTCTTGTGTCCCCAACACACCTAATAGGTGCACTAGTTCGGCGAAGAGATAGTGAAATACAGGTGGTATGAATATATATGAGCAGTAGCAACGATCCCAGAAAATAGCTTGCTGGCGTGTAGTTGATGGTGGTAGTATTGCAGCAGTAGTAACGCAGTAAAACAGTAAACAAACAGCGATAGCAGTATTTAGGAACAAGGCCTAGGGATTAGACTTTACTAGTGGACACTCTCAACATTGATCACATAACAGAACAGATAAATGCATACTCTACACTCTTGTTGGATGATGAATGCATTGCGTAGGATTACACGAACCCTCAATGCCGGATTTAACAAGCTCCACAATTTGTTCATATTTAAGTAACCTTATAGTGTAAGATAGATCAATACAACTAAACCAAGTACTAACATAGCATGCACACTGTCACCTTCATGCATATGTAGGAGAAATAGATCACATCAATATTATCATAGCAATAGTTAACTTCATAATCTACAGGAGATCATGATCATAGCATAAACCAAGTACTAACACGGTGCACACACTGTCACCTTTACACACGTGCAGGAGGAATAGAACTACTTTAATAACTTTGCTAGAGTAGCACATAGATAAATTGTGATACAAACTCATATGAATCTCAATCATGTAAAGCAGCTCATGAGATTATTGTATTGAGGTACATAGGAGAGAGATGAACCACATAGCTACCGGTACAGCCCCGAGCCTCGATGGAGAACTACTCCCTCCTCATGGGAGCAGCAGCGGTGATGATGATGGCGGTGGAGATGGCAGCGGTGTCGATGGAGGAGCCTTCCGGGGGCACTTCCCCGCTCCGGCAGCGTGCCGGAACGGAGACTCCTGTCCCCGGATCTTGGCCTCGCGATGGCGGCGGCTCCGGAAGGTTTCGTGGTTTTCGTCGAACGTATCGTGGTTTTCGATCCAGGGGCTTTATATAGGCGAAGAGGCGGCGCAGGAGGGTCGAAGGGGCGATGACACCATAGGGCGGCGCGGCCGGGGCTCGGGCCGCGCCGGCCTATGGTCCGGGGGCCCGATGCCCCCCTCCGGTCCTTCCCGGGTGTTCGGATGCTTCCGGTGAAAATAGGAACTTGGGCGTTGATTTCGTCCGATTCCGAGAATATTTCGTTACTAGGATTTCCGAAACCAAAAACAGCAGAAAACAGGAACTGGCACTTCGGCATCTTGTTAATAGGTTAGTTCCAGAAAATGCACGAATATGACATAAAGTGTGCATAAAACATGTAGATAACATCAATAATGTGGCATGGAACATAAGAAATTATCGATACGTCGGAGACGTATCACCCACCTACCACAAGTTTCACGCAAGAGCGTGCTACATCTACAACAAGCTCAAGATTCTGGGTCCCAATGGTATGATTACCGTATCCGGAGACTACAAGAAGGCTCACGAGTGCGAGTTGGGCGAAGCCGCCTTCGCAGAGTCTGTGATATCTGGAGAGGAGCTGCAAGGCTACAGAGCCGCGGTGGATCCGAAAGAGATGCATACCACCAAGAAGCAGATATCCGAACAGAAAACCTCGTTCAAGGCCGCGATAGAGACCAAGAAAGTCGACTTCAAGGAAGGAGATAGCACTAAAAAGGTCACGGTCGGAGCCAACATGGACCCCAAATAGGAAGACGCGCTCGTCGAGTTCCTCCGCGCTAACATGGACATCTTCGCATGGCAGCCCTCTGATACGTCTCAAACGTATCTATAATTTCTTATGTTCCATGCTACTTTTATGGTGATACTCACATGTTTTATACACACTTTATGTCATATTTATGCATTTTCCGGCACTAACCTATTAACAAGATGTCTGAAGAGCCGCTGTCGTTTCTCGCTGTTTTTGGTTTCAGAAATCCTAGTAAGGAAATATTCTCGGAATTGGACGAAATAAACGCCCAGGGTCTTATTTTTCCACGAAGCTTCCAGAAGACCGGAGGAGATACGAAGTGGGGCCACGAGGCGCCGACACAGCAGGGCCGCGCGGCCAGGGCTGGGGCCGCGCCGCCCTAGCGTGTGGGTCCCTCGTGACGCCCCCTGACCTACCCTTCCACCTACATATAGCCTTCGTCGAGAAAACCCCAGTACCGAGAGTCACGATGCGGAAAACCTTCCAGAGACGCCGCCGCCGCCAATCCCATCTCGGGGGATTCAGGAGATCGCCTCCGGCACCCTGCCGGAGAGGGGAATCATCTCCCGGAGGACTCTTCATCGCCATGATCGCCTCCGGATCGATGTGTGAGTAGTTCACCCCTGGACTATGGGTCCATAGCAGTAGCTAGATGGTCGTCTTCTCCTCATTATGCTATCATTGTTGGATCTTGTGAGCTGCCTAACATGATCAAGATCATCTATTTGTAATGCTACATGTTGCGTTTGTTGGGATCCAATGAATATGGAATACTATGTTATGTTGATTATCAATCTATCATATATGTGTTGTTTATGATCTTGCATGCTCTCCGTTGCTAGTAGAGGCTCTGGCCAAGTCGTTACTTGTAATTCCAAGAGGGAGTATTTATGCTCGATAGTGGGTTCATGCCTCCATTAAATCTGGGACAGTGACAGAAAGTTCTAAGGTTGTGGATGTGTTGTTGCCACTAGGGATAAAACATCAATGCTTTGTCTAAGGATATTTGTGTTGATTACATTACGCACCATACTTAATGCAATTGTCTGTTGTTTGCAACTTAATACTGGAAGGGGTGCGGACGCTAACCTGAAGGTGGACTTTTTAGGCATAGATGCATTCTGGATAGCGGTCTATGTACTTTGTCTTAATGCCCAATTAAATCTCACACTACTCATCATAACATGTATGTGCATTGTCATGCCATCTTTATTTGTCAATTGCCCAACTGTAATTTGTTCACCCAACATGCTTATTCTTATCGGAGAGACACCACTAGTGAACTGTGGACCCCGGTCCATTCTTTACATCGAATACAATCTACTGCAATACTCGTTCTTACTGTTCTCTGCAAACATCATCATCCACACTATACATCTAATCCTTTGTTACAGCAAGCCGGTGAGATTGACAACCTCACTGTTAAGTTGGGGCAAAGTATTTTGGTTGTGTTGTGCAGGTTCCACGTTGGCGCCGGAATCCCTGGTGTTGCGCCGCACTACACTCCGCCACCATCAACCTTCAACGTGCTTCTTGACTCCTACTGGTTCGATAACCTTGGTTTCTTTCTGAGGGAAAACTCACCGCTGTACGCTGTCGAGGGTACTCCTCGGCAATGCCCTCCGTTTGGGGCTTAGGGTTGACGGAATCCTGCAAGATGACACGAGACATCGGTTCACAGACAAGCGGGGAGAGCGATTTACCCAGGTTCGGGGCCCTCGATGAGGTAAAACCCTTACATCCTGCCTGTCTGTTCTTGATTATGATGATAATGGGTTACAATGGGGTGCCGAATAATTCGGCTGAGATCTCGTCGAGAGGCTAAGTACTAAGACGAC
Organism: Lolium rigidum; assembly: GCF_022539505.1. Lineage (NCBI taxonomy): Eukaryota > Viridiplantae > Streptophyta > Magnoliopsida > Poales > Poaceae > Lolium > Lolium rigidum. The sequence goes on from NC_061509.1 coordinate 257,023,468, forward strand.
CTAGCTCTTGACTTTTGGTGGCTAAGGCTGCTAAGATTGATTGCGTCCCTCGGCAGCCCCTCTCCTGGCCTTTATATAGGAGGCCAGGTCTCAAGAAGTCTAACCGAGTACGACTAGGTTTACAGCAGTTTTAGATCTATTCTTTCCTTGTTCGACTGCTTCCTTGTCTTGCCCGTCAAGGATTCCTCTGGTGCGCCGTCCAGGTGGCCCATCTCCCCTCTGAGTGTCCTCATGAGCCTCCAGTTAGTCAATACAGGATAGGGCAATGTCGGTTACCCGAAGGGTAATGCCCACGTCAGTAGCCCCCGAGTGTCTAGCCGAACATTGTTCGGGTAGAGACTGAAGCATGTCTTCTGTTGATGTTCCTCTCCTTGATTGTCCTTGTTCGCCTTGAATCAGCATCATCCTTATTTGTCGGGTGCACGTCAGCGCTCCCGATGGGAGTGGCCCCCGAGTCTAGTTACGGATGCTTTGCAATCCGTGCGTAGACTCAAGTTGTACCACTCAAACATTCTTCTCTGCCGAAGTTTTCTGCAGGTCTTCATAAGTCATCCTATATATTTTCCACTTGCAAGGGATAATGAGTAACGTGCCCAACTTTTGTTGGTTAACTACCGATGGCAAAACAACGTTACTCTACGCAGAATCAAGTCCCCGGGCATGATCCTGGAGCGCAAAAAAATTTGTCGGGTGCGCGTCCAGCGCTCCCGATGGGAATAGCCCCCGAGTCTGGGCACGGGTGCTTACAACTGGGCGCAGACTCGAGCTAAGCAACCATCTTTTTCTTCATCTTTTTTTTTTCGGGTCCTTAATATATCGGGTGCGCGTCAGCGCTCCCGATGGGAGTAGCCCCCGAGTCTAAGCACAGATGCTTCACAATCTGTGGATAGACTCGAGTCCACCACCCGATAGCTTTTTATTCCTTCGAGTGCTTCAAGCATTCTTTTATGATGTCATTGTTGACGTGTGACTGTTGCGGTTTGATTGACAGGACTTGACCTGATGGGCCCACCCTAGCTCTGCGCGGGCAGTTTTTAGGACTTGACCAGTGCACGCGCGGCGACCGAGGCGTCTCCTCGATTTTCGCACAACATGGGGATAATGGGCCACCGGTTCTGCTCCTTCCTCAAGCGCCACGTGTACAGCCGGATCCGCTCCACCTCCCACGACGCCCGTGGAGTTATGGCCACGATCTCGCGCAAATTTTTACGGCATAAATAGAGGGTCTCCTTGTTTTTACCTTCCACAACGTTTACTGCTCATCTTCTTGCTCAAGCCTTCCTGCCTCCTCTGTTTCTTCGTCAGAAGTTCCGCACGCCATGGGAAAGAAGAAGAGTGGCAGCACCTCGGACGCGGCCAAAGTTAGCCGCGATTGGAGTGCCTCCTCCATTTCCAACCGCGATATCAACAAGCTGCGTGCCCTCGGCTTCATCTCCACATCTGAGGAGGACATTCGTCTTCCAGGTGCAGTTTCTCGCCCAAAGCCCCCGAAGGGCTTCACTGTCATGTTTGCTGCCTTTTTGTTTCGTGGTCTTTCTCTTCCAGCCCACGAGTTTCTTCGTTCCCTCCTTTTCTTCTACGGGATCCAGCTCTGGCAGCTAACCCCAAACTCCATCCTCCATCTCTCCATTTTCATTACCGTTTGCCAGGCCTTCCTCGGCATTGACCCCCACTGGGGCCTTTGGAGGAAGATCTTCTATGTGAAGCGCCACAACGACAGCAATGGCCCCCCCGTCATCGGTGGCGTCGGCTTTGTTGTCAGGAAGGAGGTCGATTACTTCGACTATCCAATGAAGGAGTCCATCCAGGGCTGGCGCAACAAGTGGTTCTACCTGCGAGATCCCATAGTGTCTGGACGGCGCTCGAATCTTCCTCCCTTTGACGACGTCTTGGTGGCTCACAAGAAGAAGTCCTGGCGAAATGCCCTCTCTCCCGTCAGTGTTTGCTACGGCCCTTAAATCTAAGAGAGGGTGACAGCCGATAGACTGTTTGAGCAGGTCGTCGTCTTGAAGAACACGGGAGGCTTGACGATGTGCGGCACTGAAGTAGTTTCAATGTTCTTGCAACGTCGAGTGCAGCCGCTAATGTCTCGACCCCACCAGCTATGGCTTTATACCGGCGAAGGCGACAGGTCAAGGATCAATTCTGCCGACCTAACGGCAGATGAGCTTCGGGACGAGGTTCGTCGCCTGACGTGCCTCAGTATGAAGGACAACATTTTCTTGACATCGGCTCGCCCTCCTTTCAATCTCGACCACCTCCCGGCTGAGGTAACTTTTGCTTCTTCTTGTTTGCTTTCATTTCTGCTTTCTTCGTTGCGTTTTGCAAACTTCTCTCTTTTTTTTCCTTGATAGGCCTCCACCGTCGCCCGATGCTATCCTCCTACACCAGAAAGTGGTGTGGAGCCAGAGGATGATGACGACGATTTTGAGGGGACCGAGGATGCCCAGCAGGTCTTCGAGGACAGCGATGTCCAAGAGGGCGACACTGTCGAGGAGGTTGCTTTCGTCAGGAGCAAGCATCGCTTGCAGATAGACGAGGATTTTATCACGACGGCTGAATCTAGTCCCAGTGACCAAGATAATGATGTCGTTGGAGCTTCTCCGCCTTCTCCTGCCGACAAGGGGCCATCAGGCTTTTTCGTTGCCGAGGATGACCTGGAACTGTAAGCATCTTCACTTCTTCGTAATTTAACCCTTGTCATCTTGTATGCTAATCATTTTATTTTCTGAAGTAGCTCTGACGATGACCTCGTCCCTCTCGCAAAGAGGGCTAAGTTATCTGCCGAGAGAGCATCATCGGCTAAAGAGCCAAACCCTTCTTCTGCCAAGTCAACGCCTCCTACGAGGATGGTCGTGGAGAAAATCCCAGTGTCGAAGGTTATTCCTCCTGGCGATGCTCCTACTTCATCGGCTTCTCGTGATCACGTAAGTATTTATTTTGCTTTGTTTCTAACTTTCTTCTTATCGACTGAGTCTCCCTGACTTCCTTGCTACAGCCGATTTATGCCACAGTCGATGTTGTGGTAGATTTCGCCGAGCAGTTTACCCGACTGGAGGCTGAAAACGCCCAACTTCGGAAGACCATCAAGTCTTCGGCTGATCAGGTGCTGGAGGCCAACAGGCTTGCCACCGATGCCAAGAAGGAAAACGTCTTGCTAAAGGAGGAGCTGTCGAAGCTGAAGCAGCAGATGCAGGATGAGCAAGAGGCCAGGCATGCGGCAGCGGTTGTAGTTGATAAGAAAGAAGGCGTCCTCCGCGAGTCCATCAAAGACTTATTGGGTAAAATTCTTGACACAGAATTTCTTTTTTGGTATTTCTTTACTGGCTGCTGATCTGTCCTTCTTTCAGAGGCCGCCAATATAACTGTTACTCGACGCGATCAGCTCCGGGAGGACTCCGCATCCGATGCCTTGTCGCTTGCCGCTGAGTCAAATTTCCAAGTCCTTGGCCTTCTGCAAAAGACCAAAGGAGCACTGTCGAGGTTGTACTCGATGATCTTCCCGAAGGTGAAGCAGGACAAGACCCTTGGCAAGATGGCGGATGCTTTTCTTGTCGACTCTTCCGAGCCTGTGGAGGTATTGAAACGCCGCTCTCGATTGTTTGGGGCGGTTCTTACTTTCCAGCTGCTAATGGGTCATGGGCTGGGGTCCGACTTGGAAAAGTTATCTAAGGCACTGCCTGTGGATGATGACAACTATTTAGTCGACCTTGAACCCTTCAAAAGGTCGGCAGTAATTTGTGCCAATCAACTGCTGAAGTTGGTAGACGAAGCACAAGCCAAGCCTACTCCTGAAGCTGCCCCTGGCGCATCGTCAGCGCCTCCTTAAACTTGTTTCTTCATCAATTTGTAAATACGACCAGTCGTAACTTGACTTAGTCCCATTTATTTCGGCTCTGTTGCCAGTTTGAACAACCTTTTGGATGTAACATATATGCCAACACCTCCCGATGGGAGCTTTATGTTAATGTTTTTCTAAATCGAAGATTGTCCTGCAGATTCCTTCATCTTCTTCCCGTGCCGAGCTTTTCTCGAACCCTTCGACTAATGATGATTCTGACCTTGTTCGCCGCTTACGTGACCAAGTGTCTCGTTTAAACAAAGACATTGCTTCTCTTCGGGCCATGGCGGCGTTGGTGAAGAAAAAGGGGGAAATAGCAACCGCTATCGAACAATATGCTCTCGATGGTCTTCATGTTGCCACCGAAAGTTTGGGCTGTGAGTGTTTTCCCCATCTTCTAACTCCTGACGTAGCTCGGATGTTCTTTTTAACTTATATTCATTCCTTTCCAGTTGTATCTTCAAATAAATCCGAGGAAGACAGGAAGATCCATGAGAAGGTCGAGGCGATGACTGATGCTGCTCATCCAAAATACGATCTGTGGCTGCATCGTCCAAAGGCCGTTATTATGGCGAAGTTTGAGCATCGGGTGGAGAAGGCACATTATTACTTCGATAAGTTCCACGCTCATCTCACGATGGTCTGGAATACTTTGTTTCCTCTGGATCAAGCTCCCGAAACCTTATCTGCCCTGTTCACATGATTCAAGTCGCCAAAAAGGATTCGGCAGTTGGTGCGGAAAGAGCTTCTAGCCGGTGCCGAGCTTGCCTTTGCTTCGGTATTGGCGTGTCATCCATCCTTAGATTTAAGGGCCGTAGCAAACACTGACAGGAGTTTAGGCCAATATTATGATATTGCTAGAGGCCCTGCATATACCATTGTCTCTCGGATGGAGTCTTGTCTTGAGAAGGAAACGAGGGGTCAAGGGAGCCAGGGAGCCTAGCCATGAATGGAGCATCCTTGTACCTGCATAAGATTGTTTTGTACAAGTTTACTGCATGCGCTACACGCTATACTAGTTTGATTGATAATTTATTGTCGAGGGCGGCTGAGTGATCAGTTCAACCTGCTCTCTCGACGACTTCGTTGAATTTTGCAATGTTATTGCGAAGCCGATATGTAAGTTTTTGCAAGAGCGAGACCCGTCGACTTAGTCGAGGGAATTAGACGCCTGGCTTCGTCACGCGGTGCACCGGTTTGAGCCTTATTTTGGGATAATGTAACCATCGACTGCAGCACCTGAATATTTTTCAAGGCTTGGAATGGTTGTTTGTGGTGCGTCATTAATCTTAGCTCTCGTTGAGAGTATTTAATCAATGACGCTGTGTAAGCGTATTCTTTAGGCCAACGCTCCCGATGGGAGTAAGAGCCGATGGTTTAGGGCCCCAAGCGATATGTTCGGGTGATAGGGCCTGAATTAAGAAAAAAGGTAGAAAACCTGATTAGGACTTTATTCATAATGCAAAAGCAACCTTAAAGGCTGTCAAGTAAGTAAAAATAATTGTATCCTATGTATAGAACCGTCGCAACTGTGCGATGTTCCAAGGATTCTCAACATCTTTTCCTGAAGCTGGGTTCTTGAGCCGATATGCTCCTCCTGGTATTACTTCGGTGACGATGTATGGTCCTTCCCATGGGGATTCGAGTTTCAGGGGTCTTTCTTGCTTCAGCCGAAGCACCATATCCCCAACATTGAAGCTTCGGCTACGTATTCGTCGGCTGTGATAGTTCCTCAATGCCTGTTGGTACACCGTCGTTCTCGCCAAGGCAATGTCTCGTGCTTCGTCGAGAAGGTCCACAGCGTCCTGCAGTGCGATGTTGGAAGAAGATTCTGTGTATGCTGTCACCCGAGGAGCTTCGAATCGAACGTCGGCTGGTAGGCCTGCTTCGGCTCCATGCACCAAGAAGAACGGGGTGTACTGAGTCGACCTGTTAGGCGTAGTGCGCAAGCTCCATAGCACAGATGGTAGCTCCTCGACCCAGGCTCCAGCCGCGCCTGTAAGACGTTTTTTAAGGCCATCCCTTATTAGACCGTTGATTCTTTCTACCTGCCCATTGGTCTGTGGGTGGCTAACTGATGCAAACTCCAGTTTGATTCCTCCGTCGTCGCAGAACTTCCAAAACTCTTTGGAGTCGAAATTAGATCCGTTGTCAGTGACGATACTGTGGGGCATACCGAACCGACAAGTTAACCCTCTGAAAAACTGAACAGCTGTTTCAGCTTTTTGGTTTCGAACGGGCACTGCCTCGATCCATTTGGTGAACTTGTCGACTGCGACCAGTAAATACGTGTGCCCCCCAGGCGACGATCTCGGCAGTGGCCCAACTTGGTCGAGTCCCCACTGAGCAAAGGGCTAGGCTAGAGGTATTGTCATTAGATCTGTTGCGGGGGCGTGCGGTTTTGGGGAGAAGCGCTGGCAGGGGTCACATTTCATGACTAGATATCGAGCATCCGATGCTGCTGTTGGCCAGTAAAATCCTGCCCTGAAGGCTTTTGCTACAAGGGCCCTGCTTCCTGCGGGTGTCCGCAGGTTCCTTCATGTATCTCGCGCAGTAGTGCTTTTCCATCGTCAATGGCGATACACCTTTGGAGGATACCCGAAATGCTGCGTTTGTAAAGCTCGCCATTGATCACGGTGAAGGCCTTTGAACGCCTGACGATCCGCCTTGCTTCCACAGAATCTTCTGGCAACTCTTGCTTCGTTAGGTATGCTAGTAAAGGTTTGGTCCATAGCGGCTCAAGGAGGAGGACTTGCTCCACAGATGATGGTGAAGGTTCTTCGACAATTTGGTGCTGGCCCGCTGCTGATTCATGATACGTCTCCGACGTATCGATAATTTCTTATGTTCCATGCCACATTATTGATGATATCTACATGTTTTATGCACACTTTATGTCATATTCGTGCATTTTCCGGAACTAACCTATTAACAAGATGCCGAAGTGCCGATTGTCGTTTTCTGCTGTTTTTGGTTTCAGAAATCCTAGTAAAGAAATATTCTCGGAATCGGATGAAATCAACGCCCAGGTTCCTATTTTGCCCGGAAGCATCCAGAACATACGAGAACCGCCATAGAGGGGGCACAGGCCCACCAAACCCTAGGCCGGCGCGGCCAAGGGGGGGCCCGCGCCCCCCTATAGTGTCGTCGCCCCTTCGACCTTCTGACGCCACCTCTTCGCCTATATAAAGCCCCTGGACCGAAACCCCCAGTACCGAGAGCCACGATACGGAAAACCTTACTGAGACGCCGCCGCCGCCAATCCCATCTCGGGGGATTCAGGAGATCGCCTCCGGCACCCTGCCGGAGAGGGGAATCATCTCCCGGGGACTCTGCGCCGCCATGGTCGCCTCCGGAGTGATGTGTGAGTAGTCTACCCCTGGACTATGGGTCCATAGCAGTAGCTAGATGGTTGTCTTCTCCCCATTGTGCTTAATTGTCGGGTCTTGTGAGCTGCCGAACATGATCAAGATCATCTATCCGTAATTCTATATGTTGCGTTTGTTGGGATCCGATGAATAGAGAATACTTGTTATGTTGATTATCAAAGTTATGTCTATGTGTTGTTTATGATCTTGCATGCTCTCCGTTACTAGTAGATGCTCTCGGCCAAGTAGATGCTTGTAACTCCAAGAGGGAGTATTTATGCTCGATAGTGGGTTCATGTCTCCGTGAATCCGGGAAGTGACGAAATCTCTAAGATTATGGATGTCTTGTTGCCACTAGGGATAAAACATTGGTGCTATGTTCGAGGATGTAGTTACTCGATTACATTACGCGCAATACTTAATGCAATTGTCTCGTTGTTAGCAACTTAATACCGGAGGGGGTTCGGATGATAACCTCGAAGGTGGACTTTTTAGGCATAGATGCATGTCTGGATAGCGGTCTATGTACTTTGTCGTAATGCCCAATTAAATCTCACTATACTCATCATAATATGTATGTGCATGGTCATGCCCTCTTTATTTGTCAATTGCCCAACCGTAATTTGTTCACCCAACATGCTGTTTATCTTATGGGAGAGACACCTCTAGTGAACTATGGACCCCGGTCCAATTCTCTATACTGAAATACAATCTACTCGCAATACTTGTTCTACTCGTTTTCTCGCAAACAATCATCATCCACACTATACATCTAATCCTTTGTTACAGCAAGCCGGTGAGATTGACAACCTCGCTGTTTCGTTGGGGCAAAGTACTTGGTTTGTGTTGTGCAGGTTCCACGTTGGCGCCGGAATCCCCGGTGTTGCGCCGCACTACATCTCGCCGCCATCAACCTTCAACGTGCTTCTTGACTCCTACTGGTTCGATAAACCTTGGTTTCTAACCGAGGGAAACTTCATCGCTTTACGCATCACACCTTCCACTTGGGGTTCCCAACGGTCGCGTGCTCGTACGCGTGTCAAGCTAAATTTCTGGCGCCGTTGCCGGGGAGATCAAGACACGCCTGCAAGGGGAGTCTCCACATCCCAATCTCTTTACTTTGTTTTTGTCTTGCTTAGTTTTATTTACTACTTTGTTTGCTGCACTATATCAAAATACAAAAAAATTAGTTGCTAGTTTTACTTTATTTGCTATTTTGTTTGCTATATCAAAAACACAAAAAAATTAGTTACTTGTATTTACTTCACTTATTTCATCATGTTTCCTTTTAATTTTACCGTAAAAAACATGCCGGTAGGACGCGGGTCTATAGTTGGGAGAAATAATATAGAAGAATTTTTCAATCATGTTAGTACCGTTGACGATTTTGAAGATAGACACTTGGTAGATCTTGCTCCTACTTATGAAATTGCTGCTGCTGCTCTAGTTCGCATGTTGGAAACTAAATTTGTTAATCTCAATCCTATAATCCAACACATGTTTCTTACACTCGGCGATATGGAAGAAGGAGAAAAGAAAGATTTTGTTTTAGAAACCCTTCTTAGAGAATTTGGTGGAATAGCAAGGGAGGCTAGAAAGGTCTTTGCTAAATATGATATGCTTGGTTCTTATACCAATTTTGTTAGTCTCCTTGAAAAGATGGATATGGATAGAATAAAGTACACTAATAATATTAATGATGGTGGGGAGATCAAAGCACCAATACCGTGCAAGCTCCTAGCGATGAATGATGCACTAGAAAATAACTATGCTTGGCTTGTTCCTGAAAATTTGTTTGATGAGAGTAGCAAGCCTAAGACTAATGAAAAGGGAGATGCTAAAACTTATGTATCCAATATACTATGCTTGGCTGAGAAAACTCCAAACCCCACTGTAGGTGCACCACCCTCCGATAATACTTGATACACACTTTCTGCGCCTAGCTGAAAGGCGTTAAAGAAAAGCGCTTATGGGAGACAACCCATGTTTTTACTACAGTACTTTGTTTTTATTTTGTGTCTTGGAAGTTGTTTACTACTGTAGCAACCTCTCCTTATCTTAGTTTAGTGTTTTATTGTGCCAAGTAAAGTCGTTGATAGTAAAGTTCATACTAGATTTGGATTACTGCGCAGAAACAGATTTCTTTGCTGTCACGAATCTGGGCAAAATTCTCTGTAAGTAACTAAGAAAATTATGCTAATTTACGTGAGTGATCCTCAGATATTTACGCAACTTTCATTCAATTTGAGCATTTTCATTTGAGCAAGTCTGGTGCCTCGATAAAATTCGTCAATACGAACTGTTCTGTTTTGACAGATTCTGCCTTTTATTTCGCATTGCCAGTTTTGTTATGTTCGATGGATATTTCGATTCCGTTGACTTTCAGTAGCTTTGTGCAATGTCCAGAAGTGTTAAGAATGATTATGTCACCTCTGAACATGTATATTTTGATTGTGCACTAACCCTCTAATGAGTTGTTCTAAGTTTGGTGTGGAGGAAGTTTTCAAGGATCAAGAGAGGGAGATGATACAACATGATCAAGGAGAGTGAAAGCTCTAAGCTTGGGGATGCCCCGGTGGTTCATCCCTGCATATATCAAGAAGACTCAAGCGTCTAAGCTTGGGGATGCCCAAGGCATCCCCTTCTTCATCGACAACATTATCAGGTTCCTCCCCTGAAACCATATTTTTATTCTATCACATCTTATGTGCTTTTCTTGGAGCGTCGGTTTGTTTTTGTTTTTGTTTTGTTTGAATAAAATGGATCCTAGCATTCACTTTGTGGGAGAGAGACACGCTCCGCTTTAGCATATGGACAAGTATGTCCTTAGGCTCTACTCATAATATTCATGGCAAAGTTTCTTCTTCGTTAAATTGTTGTATGGTTGGAAACGGGAAATGTTGCATGTGGTAGTATATAATAAAATACTTGTAGGACATTGAGCTTTGATAACTTGATTCTTTGCAAATGTTTTGAGATATTTAGATGGTAAGGCTTGCTGGATAAATAAGTTAAAATTAGTAGTGGATTGTTGTCTTTAAGCTTTGTGCCGTACTACAAACTCTATTTAAATAGTTGAAGGCGTAGTTGGACTTGATAGCTTTCCATGTCTGAGAGTTCATCGTAATAACTAAGTTGTGCTGAAGGTCGAGGGAGCTAGCGGGGTACTTGTGCCACCGTGAACGGCCCTCCTTGGAGTAAAATTTTAATCATGCTCTTAATGATGAACCTCGCTAGTTGTTTGCAATAAGCTTGTGAGTTCTTTTTGACTAATGTTAAGCTACGGTTTTTGGCGCTTCCACCATCCAAATTTGCTAGCCTCCTCGGTACTGTGCATTGCCTTTTGCTCACATTGAGAATTGTGCATACTTCGCCGGTACATCCAAACCCGTGGGAGAACTTTCTCTTGTTCTCCTACACATAAGCCCATACATCTCCTCAAAACAGCCACCATACCTACCTACCACAGACATTTCCATAGCTGTTCCGAGATATATTGCCATGCAACATCCATTTTTACATTACATGCCATGTTGTCATTTATTATTTATATATTGCTTTGCATGATCATATACAGCTGATGTGTGGTTTACCCATGTTACGCTAGATCATTGCACATCCTGCTACACTGGCAGAGGCATACAATTTCATACATCATGTTTCATTCATTATGAGTTATTTGTACCAAAAAGTGTGTTGTCATATTAGGATGTTGCCCCTAAAAATGAAAAGAGCCGTGGAGGCCATCAAAAAGAAAAAAAAAAGAAAAGAAAGAAAAAAAATAAAAATAAAAAAAAAGAGGAAGAGAAAAAGAAAAAAAAAAGGAGAATAAAGAAAAAGGGGGCAGCATTACTATCTTTTATCCACACTTGTGCTCATGTTTTAGCACCCGCATTATTCATAGTCATCATTTGTGCTCATGTTCAGCACCTACATTCATATGAGAGAGTTTTCATGTTTTACTAGTATAACTATGTGGGGAATTTACACTATAGAACTTGGGTTGTATATTCCAATGATGAGCCTCCTCAAAAGTGCTCTAGGTCTTCGTGAGCAACCAAGTTGGATGCACCCCCACTAGTTCCATTGGAGAGCTTTCACTACTCCTTGCATAGCTTCGATCATAAGGCTTCCTCTTGTCTAATGGTCATTTACAGCTTTGCAAGCCTTTCTTCCATTTGGCCTTCCAAACCCCCATTAACGTTCTTTATGCCATAACATCCTGGTGCTAATACCAAATGCTTGCACTCACCGGTTGAGTAGACTTCGAAACAGTTGATTCATGACGTTCATGTTTATGTTTACTTGACTGAATCCTTCTTATGTTGTGAAAATTTACTTGATGCTTGGAATGAAGGATAGAACTTCTATGCTGAATACTTAATACATCTTTAATGAACTTTGTACGGTTGCATGTCTTTAAAGCAATAGTTCATGAAAACTTCTAGCTTGTCTAACTCTTGCATTATCATCTCTTATGTCAATATAGATACTTGCTTTGAATGATTTGATCTCAGCTCATATGCTTTACAAATAGTATGATCAAGGTTATGATGGCATGTCACTCCGAAATTATCTTTGTTTATCGTTTACTCGCTCGGGACGAGCAGGAACTAAGCTTAGGGATGCCGATACGTCTCCGACGTATCGATAATTTCTTATGTTCCATGCCACATTATTGATGATATCTACATGTTTTATGCACACTTTATGTCATATTTGTGCATTTTCTGGAACTAACCTATTAACAAGATGCCGAAGTGCCAGTTGTTGTTTTCTGCTGTTTTTGGTTTTAGAAATCCTAGTAAAGAAATATTCTCGGAATCGGATGAAATCAACGCCCAGGTTCCTATTTTGCCCGGAAGCATCCAGAACACACGAGAACCGCCAGAGAGGGGGCACAGGCCCACCAAACCCTAGGCCGGCGTGGCCAAGGGGGGGCCCGCGCCCCCTATAGTGTCGTCGCCCTTCGACCTTCCGACGCCGCCTCTTCGCCTATATAAAGCCCCCGGACCGAAACCCCCGTACCGAGAGCCACGATACGGAAAACCTTACCGAAACGCCGCCGCCGCCAATCCCATCTCGGGGGATTCAGGAGATCGCCTCCGGCACCCTGCCGGGAGAGGGGAATCATCTCCCGGAGGACTCTACGCCGCCATGGTCGCCTCCGGAGTGATGTGTGAGTAGTCTACCCCAGGACTATGGGTCCATAGCAGTAGCTAGATGGTTGTCTTCTCCCCATTGTGCTTAATTGTCGGGTCTTGTGAGCTGCCGAACATGATCAAGATCATCTATCTGTAATTCTATATGTTGCGTTTGTTGGGATCCGATGAATAGAGAATACTTGTTATGTTGATTATCAAAGTTATGTCTATGTGTTGTTTATGATCTTGCATGCTCTCCGTTACTAGTAGATGCTCTGGCCAAGTAGATGCTTGTAACTCCAAGAGGGAGTATTTATGCTCGATAGTGGGTTCATGTCTCCGTGAATGCTGGGAAGTGACGAAATCTCTAAGATTATGGATGTGCTTGTTGCCACTAGGGATAAAACATTGGTGCTATGTTCGAGGATGTAGTTACTGATTACATTACGCGCAATACTTAATGCAATTGTCTCGTTGTTAGCAACTTAATACCGGAGGGGTTCGGATGATAACCCGAAGGTGGACTTTTTAGGCATAGATGCATGCTCGGATAGCGGTCTATGTACTTTGTCGTAATGCCCAATTAAATCTCACTATACTCATCATAATATGTATGTGCATGGTCATGCCCTCTTTATTTGTCAATTGCCCAACCGTAATTTGTTCACCCAACATGCTTGTTTATCTTATGGGAGAGACACCTCTAGTGAACTCGTGGATCCCGGTCCAATTCTCTATACTGAAATACAATCTATCGCAATACTGTTCTACTATTTTCTCGCAAACAATCATCATCCACACTATACATCTAATCCTTTGTTACAGCAAGCCGGTGAGATTGACAACCTCGCTGTTTCGTTGGGGCAAAGTACTTGGTTTGTGTTGTGCAGGTTCCACGTTGGCGCCGGAATCCCTGGTGTTGCGCCGCACTACATCTCGCCGTCATCAACCTTCAACGTGCTTCTTGACTCCTACTGGTTCGATAAACCTTGGTTTCTAACTGAGGGAAACTTACTGCTGTACGCATCACACCTTCCACTTGGGGTTCCCAACGGTCGCGTGCTGTACGCGTGTCAATTCATCAGTCGACGGTTTTGAAGGGGCCGAAGCTTTCTCCTTTATCGATCGCTGGGTGATGACTTCGTAGAACACTCCGTCTGGAATGGGGGAGCACATGGACCCGATATTCGCCAGAGTGTCGGCTTCTTCGTTGCTGGCTCTGCCGATATGTTTGAGCTCGTATCCTTCAAACTTGGCTTCCATATTCTGGTACAACTGTCGGTAAGCGATCATATTGCCGCTGACTGCGTCGCATAGGTTCATCGACTGCTGCACCACTAAGTTCGAATCTCAGTAGATTTCTAGGCGAGTTGCCCCGCATGCTTTCGCCATCCTCATTCCGTGCAATAGCGCTTCATACTCTGCTTCATTGTTCGTCGGCAGGGGGAAGTTCATACGTAGTATGTATTTCATCTTATCTCCCTGCGGTGATATCAATATCACCCCTGCTCCTGCGCCTGTGCTCCGTTTTGACCCGTCGAAGTACATTGTCCATGATCCCGACATGTCGGGTGTTGCTGGTGTCTGCGACTGGATCCAATCTGCCACAAAATCTGGGAGGATTTGGGATTTTATCGCCGTTCGGTTAACGTAAGTTATGTCGTGTGGCGCTATCTCGATGGCCCATTGGGACACCCGACCTGTGGCTTCTGGGTTAGTCATTATGTTCTTCAGTGGTGCTTCACTTACGACAACGATCGGGTGCTCTGTGAAATAATGACGCAGCTTGCGAGCCAACTTCCAGACTGCGTACGCCAGCTTCTGATGATGAGGATATCTCTGCTTTGCGGGTGTGAGTGCCTCACTGAGGTAGTAGACGGGCCTTTGAACACCGTGGACATGTCCTGCTTCTTCCCGCTCGACAACCAAAACGCTGCTAAAGACTTGTGCTGTTGCGGCTATGTACATAAGCAGCTTTTCCTTTTCGCGCGGGGTGACGAGGACTGGGGACGTCGACAGGATTTTCTTCAGGTTGTCGAAGGACTCTTGCGCCTCTTTGGTCCATTCGAACTTTTCTGACTTTTTCATCAGGTTATAGAAAGGCAAAGCTTTTTCTCCCAGCTTGGCGATGAATCTACTAAGCGCTGCCAGTCGTCCTGCCAACTGCTGCACTTGGTGCAGATTTTTTGGCGGCTCCATGTCGAGAATAGCTTTGATCTTCAAAGGATTAGCTTCGATCCCCCTGGCTGAAATGAAGTACCCGAGTACTTGTCCCCCTGGTACTCCGAAGAAACATTTTTTGGGATTCAGCTTGATTTTATACTTGTCCAAGTTGTCGAAGGTTTCCCGTAAATCATCGATGAGAGTGGCGACGTGCTTCGTCTTCACCACAATGTCGTCGATGTAAACCTCGATGTTCCTCCCGATCTGCTCCCCAATGCAAGTCTGCATGCAACGTTGATAAGTTGCTCCCACGTTTTTCAACCCGAAGGTCATGACGTTGTAACAAAAAACGCCGTGTGGGGTGATGAACGCGGTTAGCTCCTGGTCTTCTTTCTTCAGCTTGATCTGATTATACCCGGAGTATGCATCAAGGAAGGAGAGGCGATCGCATCCAGCTGTAGAGTCGACTATCTGATCAATGCGAGGCAGCGGGAAGTGGTCTTTCGGGCAGTGTTTATTAAGGCTGGTGTAGTCGATGCACATGCGTAGAGTGGTGGTGTCCTTCTTAGGTACCATGACGGGGTTAGCCACCCACTTGGCGTCATTGAGCTCCCGAATGAATCCTGCTTTACGGAGTCGACTGATTTCCTCGCCAATTGCTCTTCTCTTTGGTTCGGAAAACCGGCGCATTGACTGCTACACCGGTTTGGCTGTCGGGTCAACATTAAGGGCGTGCTCAGCGAGTTCCCTAGGGATACCTGGCATGTCGGATGGTTCCCATGCGAATATCTCCCAGCGCTCATGGAGGAACTCGATGAGCGCGCCTTCCTATGTGTCAGTAAGGTCAGCCGACGTATTGACCGTTTTCTTCGGGTCAGTGGGGTGCACCTACAGCTTCTTGGTTTCCTTTGCAGCGTCAAACTCGTCGGTCCTCACGTTTCGGTTGTTGGCTGGTGGTTGTGTATGATCGGTAACGGTGTCGATTGCGTTGAGTTCTTCCTTGACTCCGAAACTCGAGGCGATCTTCTGGAACTCCAGGTCGCAATTGTCCGACCGAGCAAAGCTTCCATGGACTGTTATTGGAGTCCCATTGTTGCCTGGCATCTTCTATTTCAAGTATGCATAGTGGGGCACGGCCATGAATTTGGCAAACGCGGGTCTGCCGAGGATGGCGTGATATTGAGACTCCCAGTCAACTACTTCGAACTCGATCTTCTCTTTCCTGAAATTGCTAGGTGTGCCGAAGACCACGTCCAATGATGTTTTTCCAAGAGAATAAACAGGTCGAGTCGGTATAATGCCGTGGAATCCTGTGTCGGATTCTCTTAGCATATCGACTGTTAAACCCATTGCTCTCATGGTACTGGCGAACAATAGGTTCAGGCCACTTCCTCCATCCATGAATACTTTGCTCATATTGTATCCTCCGATCTGAGCTTCAAGAACAAGAGCTGCGTGGCCAGGCCTCGGAACAGCTTTCGGGTGATCCGCCCTGCTGAAGGAGATATTCTGATCTGACCAGTCGATGAAGTCGGGTGTATCTACCATGGCAACCTCCGCATATTTTACTTCCCGGGAGAACTTCTTGATCTCTCTCTTCGAAAAGCTGGTCTTATGGATCATGTTGACTTGCCCGCATGGTTCCGGAAACACCTCAGTCGATATGCGCTCGTCCCCTCCTGCTGGTACGTATGGCTCTGGTATGTATGGCTCTAGTGCATAACTATGGGATCCTGCCCTTCTCTCCATTGCATGGACTCTCGACATGGCCTCGGCTCTGAGATCGTCGCAGAACTGCCGAATTTCCAGAAAGTATCGATAGTTCCTCAATAGGTGACTGGACTTCTCTCGACCATCCTTCGGGTCGATGTAAGAGTGGAGGTAACATGGTGCCTCGAGTTGCTCTGTAGCCGATAGATACGGTGAGCGGGTGCGACCCTTGATCGGTAGCGTATCGTGGTATCCTTGCTCGCACTGCCGAAAGTGAGGCGCTGTTCGTCCTTCCTCGCGGTTCGAGTCCCTTCGCCTTTTCCTTCGCCCTGCTGCGACGTCGAAGCTTCCCTGGTGGCCCTCTTGAATGCTCCTGTGTGGAATCTTTAGGGTTGCCATTGGAGGAGTGCTTTCCGGAACCGCGGCCTTCAGACCGGATGCGCTGGTCCTAGGGAGGCGAAGGAAACCCCCGGAGTCGATGATGAAGCGAACGCCGCCGAAAGTAGCGTCCATATCACCAGCCGATCCCGCAGGGATCAAGCGAGGCGCTTCGTGGTGCTGCACGAACTCGAAAGACCCGCAACGGATCGAATCTCTTGGTTCCGCTGGCGTTGGTGACTCGAGTATGAACGCCGCGAACGTGACTGGTACTGCCGATGACTTGCCTGGTGCCGACAGGCTCCCCACAGACGGCGCCAATTGTCGAGGGTACTCCTCGGCAATGCCCTCCGTTTGGGGCTTAGGGTTGACGGAATCCTGCAAGCTGACACGAGACATCGGTTCACAGACAAGCGGGGAGAGCGATTTACCCAGGTTCGGGGCCCTCGATGAGGTAAAACCCTTACGTCCTGCCTGTCTGTTCTTGATTATGATGATAATGGGTTACAATGGGGTGCCGAATAATTCAGCTGAGATCTCGTCGAGAGGCTAAGTACTAAGACGACCTAGCTCTTGACTTTTGGTGGCTAAGGCTGCTAAGATTGATTGCGTCCCTCGGCAGCCCCTCTCCTGGCCTTTATATAGGAGGCCAGGTCTCAAGAAGTCTAACCGAGTACGACTAGGTTTACAGCAGTTTTAGATCTATTCTTTCCTTGTTCGGCTGCTTCCTTGTCTTGCCCGTCAAGGATTCCTCTGGTGCGCCGTCCAGGTGGCCCATCTCCCCTCCGAGTGTCCTCATGGGCCTCCAGTTAGTCAATACAGGATAGGGCAATGTCGGTTACCCGAAGGGTAATGCCCACGTCATACGCATCACACCTTCCTCTTGGGGTTCCCAACGGACGAGTGCTTTACCGTCACAAGCAGCGTTTTTTCTGGCGCCGTTGCCGGGGAGATCAAGACACGCTGCAAGGGGAGTCTCCACTTCCAATCTCTTTACTTTGTTTTTGTCTTGCTTTATTTTATTTACTGCTTTGTTTGCTGCATTATATCAAAAATACAAAAAAATTAGCTACTTGCATTTACTTTATTTACTATCTTGTTTGCGTTCTCCATATTAAAAACACAAAAAAATTAGTTACTTGCATTTACTTTATTATCATGACTAGTCCTGTAGTTGTTACTCTATCACCTGAGGAATCGATCTTCACTTTTAAACAAGGTGGTGAAGAGAGTTTTAAAGAATCTTGGTCTAGAATTTTTGATTCTTATAGTAAAACTGAACATAAAATGACGCTAAGTTTCCTTCTTAGTAATTTTTATTTTGGGCTTATTCTTCGTTATAGATATGCCTTAGATGCTGTAGTGGGAGGAGATTTCCTTCACTGCGATGGGGATCAAGCTTTTAATGCCATAAAAAAATTGGTTGCATCATCTAGCTCCGCTAATAATTTTGATCCATCTCTTGTTAGTATTTATAATAGATTGAACACTCTTGAGACAAGTGTATCTTGCTTAAAAGAAGGGTATGGTCGTATTCGTGAGCATTTTGATTATGTTCCAATAAACTCTGAACCTTCAATGTGGGACCCTACTATTAAAGTTACTATTGATGGTAAAAATTTTAATGCTCGTTGTGATATTATGACTGAATTTTGCCTTATGCCTGAAAGTATTTATGAATCTTTGACACTCTGGGGACTTACTGAAGGTGGAGAAGGAATAACTCTTACTGATAACTCTGTTATAATTCCTAAGGGAATAGCTGAAGGAGTGTTCACAACCCTTCTTGGAAGAACGGTATCCACTGATTATCTCGTTATTGAATGTATAGAGACAGGACAAATCACACTTGGAAGATCCCTGCTGAAACTCTTGGGAGTAACCATAGATGTGGGGAAAGGCACTCTAAATTCCTCCATACCCGGATGTGGTCATATATTCCCCAAACCAAAGAGTAAGAATAAGAGTAAGAAGGGTAGGCGCAAAGCCCCTGGTAAGAATGTTGATGCTTCGTCTCTTGATAATACTTGATTCACACTTTCTGCGCCTAGCTGAAAGGCGTTAAAGAAAAACGCTTATGGGAGACAACCCATGATTTTACTTCTGCACTTTTATTTTATATTTGAGTCTTAGAAGTTTTTACTACTGTAGCAACCTCTCCTTATCTTTATTTTATTGCATTATTGTGCCAAGTAAAGTCTTTGATAGTAAGGTTCATACTAGATTTAGATTACTGCGCAGAAACAGATTTCTTGCTGTCACGAATTTGGGCAGTGTTCTCTGTAGGTAACTCAGAAAAATCTGCCAATTTACGTGAGTGATCCTCAGATATGTACGCAACTTTAATTCAATTTGAGCATTTTCATTTGAGCAAGTCTAGTGCCCCTGAAAAATTCGTCTTTACAGACTGATCTGTTTTGACAGATTCTGTCTTTTATTTCGCATTGCCTGTTTTGCTATGTTTGATGGATTTCTTTGTTCCATTAACTTTCAGTAGCTTTGTGCAATGTCCAGAAGTGTTAAGAATGATTATGTCACCTCTGAACATGTGAATTTTTGATTATGCACTAACCCTCTAATGAGTTTGTTTTGAGTTTGGTGTGGAGGAAGTTTTCAAGGATCAAGAGAGGAGGATGATACAATATGATCAAGGAGAGTGAAAGCTCTAAGCTTGGGGATGCCCCCGTAGTTCACCCCTGCATATTTCAAGAAGACTCAAGCATCTAAGCTTGGGGATGCCCAAGGCATCCCCTTCTTCATCGACAAATTATCAGGTTCCTCTAGTGAAACTATATTTTTATTCCGTCACATCTTATGTGCTTTACTTGGAGCGTCTTTATGTTCTTGTTTTTGTTTTGTTTGAATAAAATTGGATCCTAGCATTCATTGTGTGGGAGAGAGACATGCTCCGCTGTTGCATATGAACACATATGTTCTTAGCTTTATTCTTAATGTTCATGGCGAAGGTTGAAACTCGCTTCGTTAATTGTTATTTGGTTGGAAACGGAAAATGCTACATGTGGTAATTGGTATAATGTCTTGAATAATTTGATACTTGGCAATTGTTGTGCTCATGTTTAAGCTCTTGCATCATATACTTTGCACCTATTAGTGAAGAAATATTGTAGAGCTTGTTAAAATTTGGATTGCATGATTGGTCTCTCTAATGTCTAGATATTTTCTAGTAAGGGTTTGAGCAACGAGGAAGACGGTCTAGAGTCTTATAATGCTTGAAATATGTTCTTATGTGAGTTTTGCTGTACCGGTTCATACTTGTGTTTGTTTCAAATAACCTTGCTATCCTAAGCCTTGTATTGAGAGGGAATACTTCTCGTGCATCCAAATCCTTGAGCCAAAAACTATGCCATTTTTGTCCACCATACCTACCTACTACATGGTATTTTCTGCCATTCCAAGTAAATATTTTGTGTGCTACCTTTAAACAATTCAAAATGTATTACCTCTTTTTTGTGTCAATGTTTTATAGCTCATGAGGAAGTATGTGGTGTTTATCTTTCAATCTTGTTGGGCAACTTTCACCAATGGACTAGTGGCTTCATCCGCTTATCCAATGATTTGCAAAAAGAGCTGGCAATGGGGTTTCCAGCCCCAATTAATTAACCTTCATAATTTTACAAAAAAGACACTCCTCCATGGTATGTGATTGTTGGAAGGCACCCGAGGATTCAGTTAGCCATGGCTTGAGAAAGTAAAGGTGGGGAGGAGTGTCATCTCAAAAATAAAACTAAAATAAATAGACACTCCTTCATGGTATGAGATTGTTGGCAGGCACCCGAGGATTCGGTTAGCCCTGGTTTGTGAAAGCAAAGGTTGGAAGGAGTGTTACCCAAAAATAAAAAATTTCATGGAAGCCGCTCTTTGAAGGTCTGTCTGGCAAGGGGGTTAGAGTGCCCACTACCATTCGTTGACAACAACAAACACCTCTCAAAACTTTACTTTTATGCTCTCTTTATGATTTCAAAACTTGAAAAGCTCTAGCACATGATTTATCCCTGCTTCCCTCTGCGAAGGGCCATTCTTTTACTTATTGTTGAGTCAGTTTACCCACTTCCTTCCACCTTAGAAGCAAACACGTGTGTTAACTGTGTATTGATTCTTGGGATTTCTATTTTCGTGCCCCTGGTTCCTTAGTTGTGCTCAGTTTTCCCCAGCCTCTTAACTTTTCCTCAGTTTTCTCCTCCCTCTAGTTTGAAACCCCTCAGACGGGAGGGTTGCCGTCAGGTCAGAGGCCTTACAGTTACCGTTAATCTGACGGGTGGGGCTGCACAGATCAAGGTGGGGCTGCACAGAGGGCAGTTCCTCTCTGACCGTCTCGTGCTGACGGGTAGCCATCCATTTGTCGGCCGACGCGTGGGCCGTTTTATTTCCTGATTGTATACGCGGTGCTGCCAATGACAAATGGGGCCGCTCTATAGGGCTGCCGCAGCCAATGACCAGTGGGGTCGTCTATTTTTCAGGAAAAGACATATATTACCGCTCTGTGGGGCTGCCGCAGCCAATGACCAGTGGGGTCTTCTATTTATTTAGAGAAAATTATATATTCCCGCTCTGTGGGGCCTCCGCAGCCAATGACCGCTGGGGTCGTCTATTTATTTAGAGAATATCATATAGAGCCGCTCTGTGGGGCCGCCTCAGCCAATGGTAGGTGACTATTTTCGCGACTTAATCTAAAGTGAATCTTATGCTAAACATGGTGCTTCCCGACGGTGACCTAGCAGGTGGCGGCGAGCATAGCCGTTCGACCATGCCGATATCGGCATCGTTTGGAGGCCGTGGTGCTCGAATCATGGTGGAAATTGCGATATAATTTTTTAAATGCATAATATATAGCTAGATCTCTAAATCGATGCATATGAAGCTACATATATATTCTTGGTCATAATTCCCTTATCTAAAGGGGATGGATGCATGGCTTCACGTCGTCGTCGCTTTCATCGCCAGTATCTTCGTCGTCCGAGTAGTAGTACTTCCTGCACATTGTTCCGTCAAACACCTTCACTGTGAGCACATCATCGCCTTCATATTTGAAGTGTACGAAGCAGCCGAAATCCACACCGTGTGCGATGGCGAAATTCTCCCAGCCCTTGTCGAGGTACATCCGTCCTTGACCGTCAAATAGGACCTCCACGGTCCAGAGACGAGGACCACAGTCAGCTGCTCGTAGATACACCTTAGCTGGCTCCTGGCCGTCAAGATAGTCCGCAAACTTTTTTGGGAGTGCCTTCAAAGAGATCGAGTGCCGATCCGTTTGAAATTAAAGGTTTTTTAGAACATGCCCATAATTAATCACATGCATCATATATGTGGGAACGCGGATGTACCTTCTTGACCAAAGGATCTTCATAGACGACGATGAAGAACTCCTCTATGATCAATGGCAGTGTTGACGGTGGTGGTGGCAATGATGATGATCCACCACCCCGGCCGCCCCTTCCCCTTCCCCTTCCGGTCCGCGTCCGAGACATGGAAGCCATGGCAATGGATCAAGTGTATGTGAACGAAGAAGAGAGAGGCAGAACCTATTGACACAAGGGATGGCCGTTGTGGGTGTTTATAAGGGAGAGATGACCGTTGTAGGGGTTTACACAATAAATTAAGGAGGAGGTGACCGTTGTGGCCTTGTGGGGGTTTACACAATAAATTAAGGAGGAGGTGACCGTTGTGGCCTTGTGGGGGTTTACACAATAAATTAAGGAGGACATGATCGTTGTGGGGGTAGTCATCTAGGTTTTGTGTTTAGTCAAACTTCCCTTTAAACTTTGACCACATATATAGGAAAAAGTAGTAGCATTTATGACACTAATTTAGTATCCCGAGATCCCTTCAAATTATACCAAAATCTCATCATATATTTGACTTAGTACAAAAGCTAAAAGTACACTTATTTGTGGATGGAGGGAGTATATCTCAACAAAAAAGTAATTCGGACTATCTTGACGGAAATGGAACATCGTGATATAGTTTATCATTTTACCGTGAAAAGTAATGCCTAAAAGAAATGGTAATTCATGATAGTTTATCATTTTACCGTAATGGCTACAAGAAATCGGTGATTGTTCATCATTTTTTGTGTCGAAAGTAATGGCTACAAGAAATGGGTGATGGTGTATCATTTTTTGCGTGGAAAGTAATGGCTACAGTAAATTGGTGATGGTGTATCATTTTTTGCGTGAAAAGTAATGGCTACAACAAATGGGTGATGGTGTATCATTTTTTGCGTGAAAAGTACAAATCGGTGATGGTTTATCATTTTTTGCGTGAAAAATAATACCTAAAAGAGTTTATAATTTATCTCGTGAAAAATAATACAGAAAACCAAACTTTAGCGTACTGGGTAACCGCCCTTTAGCATACATAGAGGGTGGAAGCTAACCGCCGACAGAGAGAGAGAGGATGGTGGCCCCGACCAGAGAGAGATAGGGGTTATCCTGCCCGTTAAATCATACGATCAACGGTCGGCGGGCATGATCCGCGTGACATGGGCTAGACCAATTAGGGCAATGTTGGGCGTCTGTGAGAATTTGTGAAGGGAGAGGGCAAAACTGAGTAGTATCAAGAAACCAAGGGCAAGTGAGTAGTAAACAGACTAAGGGATTCAAATATGAGATTTAAAAAATGAAAAATGCGTGTTTTGTACAATGAAACCCATCTTGGCCTACCTCAAACTATTTGCAATACAAATATACATGAGTGTGAAAATTATGGCCTCATTCAGACAAAGTATGTTTTGGGGAAAGCTGTTTTGGGTAGGGCTTATTGTGGAAAACCATGCACCTTCATAGCTACTAGGTGATTTGAGAAGTGGCAATTTGTGGTAAAACTTGATTTATCTATGATTTATCTATGATTTGAGAAGTGGCAACTTGTGGTAAAGACTCCATGAGTAAGTGCCACTCTTTTTCGGATTTTTTTTGCACATTAAATAACTCATTTAACTGGTTAATCCCATTTGTTGACTCTCTGTTGACCAGCCACTTGAGGGTAAACTCGAGTATATTGCACTAGCCGTATTAGCACCCAAGGGGAAAACTGAGCACACAAAAGATGCTAGTATATGACTCGAGGGTATACCTGAGTATATCTAAATTTCCAAGGTTAGACTCGAGGACGCGTGTTGCGGTGCAGAAGTGGAAGACGTGCCATTGTTGACGCATGTCGCGATGCAAACGTGCACTAGTGGACGCGGGTCGCATTTAGGACGCGTAAGCCCCTCTCTCCCTCCCTCTGCACACAGTACGTCTCATTATCGCTCACGCACGAAACCACGCCTCTCACGTCCCATCAACTTCTCCAAATTGAAGGAAAAACCCCAACCGCCGTACGAGCCCTGCCGGCGATGGAGAAGAAGAATGCGCCGGCGGCCATCGCCCCCGAGCCCGTCGCCGCCGAGCCCGTCGCATCTGAGCCCGTCGCATCCGAGCCCGTCGCCGCTAAGCCTGTCGCCTCCAAGCCCGTCGCCTCCGAGCCCATCGCCTCCAAGCCCGTCGCCGCCGAGCCCGTCGCCTCCAATCCCGTCGCCGCCGAGCCCGTCGCCGCCGAGCCCGGCGCCTCAGAGCCCGTCGCCACCGAGCCCGTCGCCTCCGAGGGCGGCGCATCCAAGCGCGGCGCCTCCGTGAGCTTGGCCTCTCTCGTGGGTGACGGACCACTTCACAAGATCGGCGAATGCTTACTGGCGAATGAGGAGTACGTGGAAGCCTACTCTGCTATGAGGCAAGTCTGTAGAAATTGGAGCTCAGGTTTACCTGAGCCCGACGTGCACCTGCACGAATGGATCATGGTAGACCACGCCCTTCCACGCGCCGCTGAGTTCACCTTCCTCCAACTCGGCACATCCCGCTACGTCACCATAGATCTATCGGAAGTTCGTGCAAGGTTCAAATTCCTCCAAATTCCTCCATATCTATAGGGTTAATATATTCTTATTTTCAATCTTAGTATTGAATGTTATCTTCATCAATATATTTTAGATACTACTTCGTCGGCTTTTGCCGTGGTGTCATCGTGCTTGCCCAGAAGAACCCGCCGCACAAGATACGGCTTCTGAACCCACTCACAAAGGCATCGAAGACTATGTTTGAGGCGCAGATGCCATCTGTTTTTCTGAATTCAGTCGCTGTAATCAAATCCCCGACTATGGTCTTCGTTTGCTCACATTACCCGAACGAAATTAGTTGGGTCGATGAGAGCACTCCAACTAATAAGGATATATATGAATATTGGGGAGATGGTAGTTTTTCGATGGAGAACCATAGTTTGCGTTGCATTACCCCGTTCAATGGTGAACTGTATGCAATAGCTGTGGATAATTTTGAGTCCGGAAGAATAGTGTGCACCAATGTACAAGCTGCAGCAGCATACGAGCACTCGTCAAGATGGAGACACTAATTTCATTTCCACAACTTGGAAATGACAAGTTCTATCTTGTGAAGTCGGATGGTGATCTGCTGCTTGTGTTGTTGGACAACATGCTTTTGGAGGACCAACCATTGGTGTATCGTGTGGACACTCAGAGCCGCTCTCTCCATCCGGTCAGTAACATTGGCAGTCCTGCCTTCTTCGTGCATTATATCTGGTGTATCTCCATCGACACCAGAGTGCACCCGACACTTCTACCTGGCTGCATCTACTATGTCGATTTGGGTTATATCAGAGAGTACATTCATGATAGAAAGGCCTGGGATGAGTGGCCACGATATGTGGATAGAATGGGAAACTACGGTCTAAGAAATGAACACAGGCCATACCATCTGGAGGATGTATTGGCCACACACTGCAGACGGAAGGAGTTCAATGAATATTTCCTTGGGATAATGCACGAATGGGGCGACGAAGAAATATATGAGCAATGAGGAATCTTCTAGCTGGCCATACATTGCGTGCATCTTGTATTTTTTTTCATCTTAGTTTGTCGTGAACATTAACAATGTTATTGGCTGCTTTTGGCTGCTGTATGCAGTTTATGTATTATACTTAGTTTTCTGATTATGCTGCTGTGAATTTATCATATACTAGCTTCTAGATTTGCTGCCATATTGGGCAAAAAATGAGGGTCAAAAGGCAGAAATAGAAGCTTCTCTAGATTTGATACTAATTTGGTGAAAAAGACAGATAGAGAAAGAGGGGAAAAGGTTCTCTTAAAAGGGAAAATACCAATTTGGGCCGAGAGAGACAAAACTGAGCTCCTGCTCACGTGCAACCAAACGCTATCTCGTCCTGTCCCACGCGGTCCCTTTCTACCAGCTCCACGCGACGATGGCCCACACGACGCGGCCCCACACGTCAGCACGGAACGGTCAACTTAACGAGAATCCTGCCGTCTGAGCTGCTTCTGCGGGTTTCAAACAAGGACTTGGGGAAAACTGAGGAAAAACTAAGGAGCTGGGGAAAACTGAGCACAACTAAGGAACCGAGGGCACGAAAATAGAAATCCCTTGATTCTCACATACTTGCTTATTTGCATTCATTATATTGCTTTATGTTGACAATTATCCATGAGATATACATGTTACAAGTTGAAAACAACCGCTGAAACTTAAATCTTCCTTTGTGTTGCTTCAATGCCTTTACTACGAATTTATTGCTTTATGAGTTAACTCTTATACAAGTCTTATTGATGCTTGTCTTGAAAGTACTATTCATGAAAAGTCTTTGCTATATGATTCAGTTGTTTAATCATTCTATTTACCATTGCTTCGAATCACTTCATTCATTACATATGCTTACAATAGTATGATCAAGATTATGATAGCATGTCACTTAAGAAATTATCTTTGTTATCGTTTACCTACTCGAGGACGAGCAGGAACTAAGCTTGGGGATGCTTGATACGTCTCAAACGTATCTATAATTTCTTATGTTCCATGCTACTTTTATGATGATACTCACATGTTTTATACACACTTTATATCATATTTATGCATTTTCCGGCACTAACCTATTAACAAGATGCCGAAGAGCCAGTTGCTGTTTTCTGCTGTTTTTGGTTTCAGAAATATTCTCGGAATTGGACGAAATCAACGCCCATGGTCTTATTTTTCCACGAAGCTTCCAGAAGACCGGAGGAGATACGAAGTGGGGCCACGAGGCGCCGACACAGCAGGGCCGCGCGGCCAGGGCTGGGGCCGCGCCGCTCTAGCGTGTGGGTCCCTCGTGACGCCCCCTGACCTACCCTTCCGCCTACATATAGCCTTCGTCGAGAAAACCCCAGTACTGAGAGCCACGATACGGAAAACCTTTCAGAGACGTCGCCGCCGCCAATCCCATCTCGGGGGATTCAGGAGATCGCCTCCGGCACCCTGCCGGAGAGGGGAATCATCTCCCGGAGGACTCTTCATCGCCATGATCGCCTCCGGATCGATGTGTGAGTACTTCACCCCTGGACTATGGGTCCATAGCAGTAGCTAGATGGTCGTCTTCTCCTCATTGTGCTATCATTGTTGGATCTTGTGAGCTGCCTAACATGATCAAGATCATCTATTTGTAATGCTACATGTTGCGTTTGTTGGGATCCGATGAATATGGAATACTATATTATGTTGATTATCAATCTATCATATATGTGTTATTTATGATCTTGCATGCTCTCCGTTGCTAGTAGAGGCTCTGGCCAAGTCGTTACTTGTAACTCCAAGAGGGAGTATTTATGCTCGATAGTGGGTTCATGCCTCCATTAAATCTAGGACAAGTGATGAAAGTTCTAAGGTTGTGGATGTGATGTTGCCACTAGGGATAAAACATCAATGCTTTGTCTAAGGATATTTGTGTTGATTACATTACGCACCATACTTAATGCAATTGTCTGTTGTTTGCAACTTAATACTGGAAGGGGTGCGGACGCTAACCTGAAGGTGGACTTTTTAGGCATAGATGCATGCTGGATAGCAGTCTATGTACTTTGTCGTAATGCCCAATTAAATCTCACACTACTCATCATAACATGTATGTGCATTGTCATGCCATCTTTATTTGTCAATTGCCCAACTGTAATTTGTTCACCCAACATGCTTATTCTTATCGGAGAGACACCACTAGTGAACTGTGGACCCCGGTCCATTCTGTACATTGAATACAATCTACTGCAATACTCGTTCTTATTGTTCTTTCAAACATCATCATCCACAGTATACATCTAATCCTTTGTTACAGCAAGCCGGTGAGATTGACAACCTCACTGTTAAGTTGGGGCAAAGTATTTTGGTTGTGTTGTGCAGGTTCCACGTTGGCGCCGGAATCCCTGGTGTTGCGCCGCACTACACTCCGCCACCATCAACCTTCAACGTGCTTCTTGACTCCTACTGGTTCGATAACCTTGGTTTCTTTCTGAGGGAAAACTCGCCTATGTACGCATCACACCTTCCTCTTGGGGTTCCCAACGGACGAGTGCTTTACCGTCACAAGCACCCTCTGACATGTCCGGAGTACCTAGGGAACTCGCCGAGCACTACCTCAACATAAATCCGGGGGCTAAACCGGTGAAGCAAGCTATGCGACGCTTTGGAGATAAGAAGCACCGCGCCATAGGAATGGAATTAGCAAAGTTTTGTAGTAGAAGTTATCCATACTGATTGGGTCGCAAATCTCGTCCTTGTACCCAAAAAGAATTCTGAAATACTAAGAATGTGCATCGATTACTCCGGCTTGAATAAGCATTGTCCGAAGGATCCGTTCCCCTTGCCGCGCATTGACCAAGTCATTGATTCGACGGCAGGGGCGGAACTTCTGTGTTTTCTTGACACATATTCCGGGTGTCACCAGATCCGGATGAAGAAGTCCGACCAAAAGGCGACCTCGTTCATCACCCCTTTCGGCACTTACTGCTATGTCACCATGCCTTTTGGTTTGAAAAATGCAGGTGCCACTTACCAACGTACGATGCAGCGGTGCTTGAAGGACCAAATTGGCCGGAACATACACGCTTACGTCGACGACATCGCGGTCATGACCCGGAAAGGATCCGACTTGATCAGCGACCTCACAGAAACCTTTGAGAACCTCCGACGGTACAAGATGATGTTGAATCCGCTGAAGTGCGTCTTTGGCGTTCCAGCCGGAAAACTCCTTGGCTTCATCGTCTCTAACAGGGGCATTAAAGTTAACCCGGAGAAAATCAAGGCAATCCTGTGCATCAAAATGCCAACTTGTCTCAAAGATGTACAACAACTAACTGGTTGTGTAGCAGCAATCAGTAGGTTCGTCAGCCATCTTGGCGAGAAGGCGCTACCTCTGTACAAGCTGCTGAAGAAAACAGACAAATTTGTCTGGGATGACGCGGCAGATGCAGCACTCCAAGGGTTGAAGGAAATACTCACCTCCCCACCTATCCTAGCAGCTCCAGAAGAGTCAAAGCATATGGGCCTTTACCTGGCAGCTACCAACAGAGTCATTATTCTCGTCATTGTGGTGGAGCGAAAGGAAGAAGGTCACGAGTATGGAGTCCAAAGGCCTGTCTATTACATCAGCGAGGTATTGACGGAATCCAAAAAAAAGATATCCCCACTTTCAAAAGCTAGCCTATGGTGTTTTCCTAGGTAGCAGGAAGTTGAGGAACTACTTCCAAGAACATCCAGTAACAGTCGTGAGGAAGGCTCCGCTGTCAACAATTCTCAACAACCCTGACGCAACAGGACGCACAACAAAATGGGGCATCGAGTTATCCGCCTTCGACATCAGTTACAAAGCCAAGACTGCGATCAAGTCTCAGATCTTGGCAGATTTCATTGCAGATTGGACAGAAGCTCCGGATGCAAATCTGGAGCCGGAACCAGAAACATGGGTCATGCACTTCGATGGATCCAAGCAGCATCAAGGCTCAGGAGCCGGAGTCACCCTCAAGTCCCTTACCGGAGAAGAACTGCAGTACGTCCTGCAGATTCACTTCGAAGCTACCAATAATATGCCGGAATACGAGGCCCTACTACATGGTCTGCGCATCGCTAAGGAAATTGGGATCAAGCACATCATTTGCTGCGGAGATTCTGACCTGGTGGCACAACAAGTAGCCGGAACCTGGAACGCCAGAAACTCTGTCATGGTGGCTTACAGAGACGAAGTTGACGAGATCGCCAAATGCTTCCTTGGATACGAAGTCAAGTACGTCAGGAGAGACGATAATGCAGCGGCAGACATGTTATCCAAGCTCGGATCCGGCAGGAAACCAATTCCGCCTGGCATTTTCCTGGAGCACCTACGGATACCCTCGGTGAAGGGCGCTAACCCGGAAAATCCAGAGGTGGAAGTATCTCCGGCAAGGGAAGTGATGGTCATCATTCTGGCCTGGACGCAGCCTTTCCTGGACTACCTCATTGATCAGAAATTGCCAGAGGACGAGGTCCTCGCACAACAGATCATCAGACGAGCAAGATCCTACACAATTGTTGACGGACAGCTCTACAAACGAAGCGCAACTGGAGTATTTCTCAAATGTGTCTCCAATCAAGATGGCATTGAAATCCTCAGAGAGATCCATGCAGGGGATTGCGGGCATCACGCTGCCCCCAGGTCACTCGTCGCAAAAGCTTTTCGGCTCGGATTTTACTAGCTCACAGCTAAAGAAGATGCTAACAAGCTGGTAAAAACTTGCCGAGGTTGCCAGTACTATGCTACTCAACAAAACGCTCCAGCCCAAGAGCTGAAGACCATCCCTATCACCTGGCCGTTCGCGGTCTGGGGGCTTGATATGGTTGGTAAATTAAAGAAATCATCTCCTGGCGATTTTGAGTACCTCCTGGTCGCTGTTGACAAGTTCACTAAGTGGATTGAGGCAAAGCCAGTGAAAAAGGACGATGGTGCTACGGCACTAAAATTTGTCTGCAGCCTCGTAACGAGATTCGGCATCCCACACAGCATAATCACGGACAATGGCACGAACTTCGCACAAGGAGAATTGAAGGATTATTGCCATGACGTAGGGATCCGGCTTGACCTGGCATCGGTGGCTCATCCACAATCCAATGGTCAGATCGAAAGAGCCAACGGCCTCATACTATCCGGAATTAAACCACGCCTCGAAGAACCGCTGCGACGTGCAGCTGGAGCTTGGGCGGAGGAGTTAGACTCTATTCTGTGGAGTTTACAAACTACCCCTAACAGGTCAACCGGATTTACTCCGTTCTTCCTGGTACGGATCCGAAGCCGTGCTCCCCTCCGACATCATCCACGACTCACCGCGAGTTTCCTCCTACAATGAAGAAACTGCTGACGAGGCCAGACAGCTATCTGTGGACCTGATCGAAGAAGCTCGGAATTTAGCTGACCAATGTTCCACCATCTACCAGCAGAAACTCCGACGCTATCACAGCCGTCGAGTTCGAAACCACTCGTTCATGGCCGGAGACCTGGTCCTCCGCCTTCGCCAGGTGAAAGATCATAAGTTGCAATCTCCATGGGAAGGACCCTTCATCGTTAGCAAAGTGCTTCACAACGGATCATACTACCTTGTCGATTTCAGAGAGCTAAAGGATAGACCTGCTAACTGGTACCGGAAACGCAAGCGAGAGGATCCGGATGACATATACGATGAAACAGAACGTCCTTGGAACATTGCACAACTACGTCCTTTCCACACTTAGCAAAATTTTAGAATTACATACCTTGTAATAGTTATACATGATCAATGAAATAAAGCCTTTGGTTCACTCTTTGAGTCTTTTACCTCCTTTACTTGTTCATTTTTAGATCATGTATGTTTTCCGACTAAAACCGCAGAGCTGGATATTTCCGCCTAGGCGTGTATGAAAGTTGTGATTTTCAAAATCGTCCTTTTAGACGTAAGCTTAAGTTTTCTGGTGGAAATATTTTCTGTTGCAAACTCATGGATTCCTGGTAGCGATTTCCGGCACCTATGCTGGGGGCTTGTTTCCGCGGTTATTGACGGATTGCCATTGGGCTTCGTCGCCGCTGGCTAGCGTTTCCGGCTAATGGTCCTCCGGCACGTGGAAGGTCAAGAGCAAGTCAGAAAATATAAAACCAGCACTTGCTTTCAATAAACGAAACATGCAAGTAATATTCAAACGGATAGCAGGATAAGTATTTTCCGCCCATGCATAAGCGTTTCGTCCCTAGCTACTTAAGAATTTAAGTTATATTACAAACCCACTCCGGGGCCAAAATGATACATCAGTTTGACTATTTAACAGGTTTCACTCGGAGGATTGATCCTCATCAGAAGCTACGTAGGCGGAGCCATCGCCGGAGCCATCGCCGGAGTCTTCGCCGGAGTTGTCGTCGGAGCCCTCCTCGGATTGATCAACGCTTGATCCGGAGCCCTCCTCCTCGCCTTCCTCAGCACCTTCTTCTTCATCCTCCGCGTCGGAGAAGCCCTTGGGGAGATCATGCTTGTTGTACCAGAACGAGTGGTTAACTCATCCAACAAAGAGTCGATCATATCCTTGGGTCTCCGCGAGAATGGCTCTCATGTTGGTGCCCTTGGGAGTTCCGCGTGCAACATCCGCAAACTTCATGGTTGGGAAGTGCGCTTTGCATGTGGCCAAAACGAGGGAAGCAACTCCGCGGCCAGAAGATTCCTGCCAATCCTTGATGAGCTCCGGCACCTGCTTCATGAGCTTGGACATGGTGTCGATCACCGTCGTCTTGGCTCTCTTCAGGGACAATGACTTGGCGACTCCGCGACATGCCTCGAAGAGGTCATCAATCGAACTCCGCGCTTCATCATACGCCTCAGTCCTTTTAAGGGTCGAATCCTTGGTCCATTCGAAGCCAAGGCTTGCTGCGAAGCAGCACGATCAGTTTCTTCCACGGACAAAGCAAATTATAAGGAAGCCGGAGTTAAACAGAAAAAGTCCTTACGGAAGATCATCTTATCAATAGCCTCCGCCTCCGCCTCTTGACTCTTATTCTTTGCCGCCAAGGTTGACACCCTTTGCTGGCTCTTTTTAAGTTTGTCAGCAAGTTCCACCATGCCGCGCGCTTGTTTCTCCAAGAGCTCCTTCTTCTCTAAAGTTTCCTTCTCGGAGGATTCTTTTAGGAAGGTCTTGAGAGATTCATTCTCCGCCTCTAAAACTTGGACCTTGGCGGACAGGGCGTCGACGGCAGGGCGCTTGGCAATTTCTTCTGTGAGGCGGAAAAACCACACAAATTATACACTATGATTATTCATGGTAAGATACGTGAGCAACCCGGAATTCTTACCGTTCAAGCGGGTCACCAGGAGCAATAAAGCCTTCCGGCTATTACCGGCGTTCTGGTGCAGCCCTTCAATCTCTGTCATCTGCTCCAGCACATGGACGCGCAGATCTTCGTGCAGTTTTTGCGTGTTCTGAGAAGCAAGCAGAAGTTAGCCGGAAATTAAAAATTCTGGGGGCTGGCGAGAAGTTTAAATCCTTAGATTGGGAAAATTCTAAATTTCCGCTAAGGTGCGCATTTAAAAGCGTCGGCTCACACATGTTACTCGGAAAAATTTCCAAGTCAATGCTTGGGGGCTAGTGTTACCTGCCGCACGTTCTTGTGCTTGGCGAAGAAGATCTTGAGACCACTCTCGAGGTCATTCAGCTCCTGCTCTTCCGTGTTCGCAGGCCCCCACACTTGGTCCATCATGGCGGATATCTCCGTGTGGCGCTGTGAAAGGGGGACCTTTTGTAGGATCGGAAAGAGGTGAGGATGAGTCTGGGGCGTGCCGGTGGCACGACTTAGGGATAACTTCTTCTCAACTTCATCAGCCGGAGCTTCAGCTGAGGTAACAGCGGGCTGTTCAGGCGGAGGTGCGTATGAGGACGCGCCCTTGCCGGATTCGCCTTGGCCGGTTTTGGCAGTTGGTTCTTCAGGGAGGTCATCAAGGTTGATGACGTCCTTAGGATCCAGCTTGGCGGTGGAAGAGGCCTTGGGCGGAACCGCCACTTCCGGTGTGACGGGCACAGAAGCCGGAGAGGGCTTCGCTTTCTTCTTGGGGATCTTGGGGGGCAGGCTTCTGGAGCTTTTGTTGCAATAAGAAAGGGCATGAAGTTAGTGTATGCTAATTCACAGTAACAAAATAATTTTAAGACGGAAACCAAGCGCTTACCCGGATGGTCTGAAAAATTGGTGCATATCGGGTTGAGCTCGGTTGCTGGTGTCGATGAGCTTGAGGCGCTTCTTCTCCGCCTCCGCTTTTTGGGTAGCCGCAGTGCTAGGCGCTTCGCGGAGGCGTTTGGCGGCTGGGATGGAGGAGGAAACCCTCTTCCTTTTGGAGGGACGCGGAGGCTCGGGAACTTCCGCGTCCGACGCGACTTCCGGGTCAGTGTTGCCCGCGTGAGGGACCTGGATAAGAGTTCCGAGTTTGCTCTCCTCAAGGGCTTCGAGCTACGTTACCCAGCCAACACTTAGACAAATTTTAGATTGGAAAGGAATCAACAGTTGAATCAAGGAAACATACAGCGGTCCCGGAGCCGTTGGTGTGGATGTCCTTGTTGCACACGTGAATTTTGAGGTCACGCGGAATCTTGATCAGCACCCGGAGCCGTCTATCCAAGGCGTCGGCGGAGAGATTGTCCTTGGAGGTGCGCATGGTATCCTCACGGCCCGTGTACTGGAACAGCAGGCGGTCCCGATGTTGCAGGGGCTGGATCCGCTTAGTAAACCAGGACATGGTCAGGTCTTTCCCCGACAAGCCCTTGTCCGTAAGCTTGTGGATCCGCCTAATCGCCCGAGTCAGTTGAGGTGACTCGGAGAGATGGGGACATTGAGTCCATGCCGGAGTCTCGCTGGGGGGCCATCCTTGAAATTTGGCAGTACCTTTGGAGATGTCGGATCCGACACATCCTTCAGGTAGAAGAAGTTGCCGGACCAGTACCACACAGACTCATGGCGGTCTGTGTGCGGGTACACGCGCCCGGGGCGGAGCTTGAAGGTGACGCCACCGCAGGTGGCCAGCGTAGAAGTCTAAGAAACTTTCTCCTTTTTGACGGAGAAGTAATATTGAAAGAGGGGGAGATCCGGGGTTATCCGGAGGTGACCTTCACACAACGTTGCGTGGTTGTTGATGGCCGGGATACTGTTCGGAGCAATATGATAAGGCTGGAGCTCGTACGCCTTCAGGATTTCCGAGAAGAAATCGCTGGGCGGGAAAGAGAATCCGCGCTCAACGAGCGCCTTGGTCACTACCCACTCTCCGGCTCCAGGAGCGGGATTCTGTTCGCCGGAGATCGTCCGCCAGGATCCGCGTTTTATGAAACCCTCCGCCTCGAGGTTGTGGAGCTCGGTCTCTGTGGTGAAGCAGGGCCACCACTTCCCCTTGGCTTCGTTATCTCGCTTCCGAGCCTTCGATTTCTTGGTGGCTGCCTCCTCCACTTTCTTCTCCATCTGTTCAGTGCCCGCAGTTTCCTCCGGGTTGGCTGACGGCACTTCAATGTTTTTTCCGGAGTCCTTTCGAGGCTCCAGATGAACTGGAGCGAGGGGAGGAGGGGCGGAGGAGATGGGGGTCGCCATGATTGGCTCGGTCGAGGGAGGCGGAGTAGAAGAAGACATCTGCGAAGAAAATATGAGCTGGACAAACTTAGCCGGATCCTACGAAGAAAACCCTACTCATCCCTACCAACTGTGGTGAGAAGGAAAAGCTTAAGAGCTTACCGGAATGGCTTCCGCGGTGGTTGAGGTCGTCGGCGGCGAGGTTTCGCTGCGGTGGCTCGCCGGACTTAAGAACAGGAAGAACAGCACGCGGCGGCGACGATGCTGCGGCGAACTTCCGGCGTACTCCGGTGCGAAGGAGGAGGAGCTCGGAGGCGGCGCTGTGTTGAGAGGTGAAAAGGGGGCGAATAGGGTGATTAGGGGTGAACGGCGGATATTTATAGGCCGAGGGGAAGAGATTCGTGCACCGCATCCTGTGGTCGGAATGCAAGCGTAGTGCCGTTGGATGAGCAACACGTGTCGAAAACCCTAAACGGTAAAAGTGGCTAAGGATAAGTTACCGCTCAAATCGCCCGAAAATGGCGCCAAGATTGGCGGAACCGTTTGAATTCTTTGTAGATTCCGGGTAGCAGTTTGAAAAGCTGTGAGCTCTTGTCCGCGCAGGAAGTAACCCGGAGACATGTTGCAATGATATTGTCGATGGATGAAGTCCCGCGGGGTAAAGGTTTTTTCTAACCAAGAGTTGGGAAAGAAGAAAAATATGAAGTTGGAGTTCTTCAAGTTTCTCCGTGTTACCAAGATTGCCGGAAGACACGAAGCATTTGGCAAGGTGAAAATAAGGGATGAATCTCGGAGAACTCTAGGGGCTACTGTTGTGGGTATACTTCATGGGTGTACCATCGACAGTGCCTAGATCCGGCAAGCCCGTGTGGCCCACAGACGGTGATGTGGCATGTGGCCCATCGGGCGGCCCAGTTGCTGTAGATCATAAAGGATGAAGTCCAGCCAGGATAGGGAAGCCGGATCCTAACCGACCTTCGGAGGAGGCCGGATCCGTGAAGGCCCATGAGGAACCCGGATCCAGTACGACGTAGATGGAAGGCGGATCCTTGACATACACGGCAAGATATTGTACCGTAGTTAGGCAACCTGTAATTCGGCTAGGACCCTCCATGTAAACCCTAGATCCGTGCGCCTATATAAGCCGGATCCCGGGAGCCCTAGAGGGACAACCACAACTCATTGTAACAACGCGAAAGCACCCAGAAAATTCCAGACAAGCAGCAGTAGGCCCTGTCTTCGAGCAGGTGTTCCGAAGCTGGGTAAATCGCGTACCACCGTCCCGAGTGCTCTCCGCCCTATGGCCACTACTTCTTCTCCCCCTCGTGAGGATCCCTCCTCCGAGGTACCGTCGAATAGGCAACGACATCTCCTTTCTGGCGTGTATAGATGGGTGCTAGGGGAGTGTGGTGGCGAAGGGAAAGACCTCGCGGTGGTCTGTGGCATCCAGCATAGCGGAGCGGCGTGGTCGTGCCCACAGCGGCGTGCATGTTCGGCATTGGCATCAGCATGTACGGTTGGCATTGGCCTCGGTGGTATCTCCGGTGTGTCAGTGATCGAATGAGGGGACGAGATTGAGGGTGCATCCCGACGGTGACCTAGAAGTGGCGGCGAGCATAGCCGTTCTGACCATGCCGATATCGGCATCGGCATCGTTTGGAGGCTGTGGTGCTCGAATCAAGGTGGGATTTGTTTCTTGTATGCTAAAAGGAATTTGAAATAAGTTTCCTGTTGTAGGTTAGGTAAAATACGAAAGGGTTGTAACTAAATTTTTTACTGTCACCATGGTGAGGTTCTTTTTGATAGAGCTATATGGTTCAGCAAATTTTTTTGACACTTTTTAGATATTCCTTGTTGTTACAGGTATGGCATCATGTATGCCAAACTTGGGGTCATTTGGAGTTGTTCGAAAAAATCACTTTGCTTAAGCGCATGCCGTTTGGTCTCACCGAAACCAACTTTTGTAACAAGTTAGGTTTTTTTCGACCTTCTCTAAATGACCTCAAAAATCATACAGATGATCTTCTATGCAAGGTAGATTATTTCGTTTTTACATTTTTTGAACTTTTATTTCCCTTTATAATACCCAGTTGATTTTCAGGTCAAAACCTCGAAAGTTAACATAAGTAGATGGTGAACCCTCCCAAACTTCAAATACAGAAATAGCTAGATTGTTTCGTTTATCATTTTTTGCGTGAAAAGTAATGGCTACAAGAAATCGGTGATGGTTTATCATTTTTTGCGTGAAAAGTAATGGCTACAACAAATCGGTGATGATTTATCATTTTTTGCGTGAAAAGTAATAGCTACAAGAAATCGGTGATGATTTATCATTTTTTGCGTGAAAAGTAATGGCTACAAGAAATCGGTGATGGTTTATCATTTTTGCGTGAAAAGTAATGGCTACAAGAAATCGGTGATGGTTTATCATTTTTTGCGTGAAAAGTAATGCCTAAAAGAGTTTATAATTTTTAGCGCGTCAAAAATAATACAGAAAACGAAACTTGGTGAATCCGGTGGCAAACTGGGTATTTAGCATACATAGAGGGTGGAAGCTAGCCGCCGACAGAGAGAGAGATGGTGGTGGCCCCGGTCAGAGAGAGAGAGGGGTTATCCTGCCCGTTAGATCATACGATCAACGGTCGGCGGGCACGATTCGCGTGACAAGGGCTAGACCAATCAGGGCAAGGTTGGGCGTCTGTGAGAATTTGTGAAGGGAGAGGGCAAAACTAAGTAGTATCAA
Organism: Lolium rigidum; assembly: GCF_022539505.1. Classification (NCBI taxonomy): domain Eukaryota; kingdom Viridiplantae; phylum Streptophyta; class Magnoliopsida; order Poales; family Poaceae; genus Lolium; species Lolium rigidum. The sequence continues at coordinate 257,061,232 of NC_061509.1, forward strand.
GAAACCAAGGGCGCGCGAGTACTAAACAGACTAAGGGTTTCAAATATGAGATTTAAAAAATGGAAAAAGTGTGTTTAGTACAATGAAACCCATCTTGGTGTACCTCAAACTATTTGCAATACAAATATATATGAGTGTGAAAATTGTGGCCTCATTCAGATAAAGTGTATTTTGGGGAAAGCTGTTTTAGGAAGTGCTTAGTGTGGAAAGTCATGCACCTTCATAGCTACTAGGTGATTTGAGAAGTGGTAATTTGTGGTAAAACTTGATTTATCTATGATTGTTATGGTTTCCAACGTGGCAGGTCACGTAAGAAGACTCCATCAGTAAGTGCCACTATGGTTTCATCTTTTTGGGAATTTTTTGCACATTGAATGACTCATTTAACTAGCTTAATCACATTTGTTGACTCTTTGTTGACCAGCCACTTGAGGTTAAAACTGAGTACATTGCACTAGCCAGTATTAGTACTCGAGGGGAAAACTGAGTACAGATATTTTTCTAGTGTAAGACTCGAGGGTAGAACTGAGTACACGGTGCAGACGTGCAGTACCATGGACGCGTGTCGCGGTGCGCAACGGTTAAGCGGTGCGCGTGTTGAGACCAAACGCCTAGTTTTTTTGAGAAACTGCCGAGACCAACCGTCACGTTGCCTGTACAGAGCCCCTCTCTCCCTCCCTCTGCACACAACCACGCCTCTCACGTCCCATCAACTTCTCCAAATCGAAGGAAAAAAACTCCAACCGCCCTACATGCGCTCCCCTGCCGGCGATGGAGAAGAAGAATGCACCGGCGGCCGGCGCCCCCGAGCCCGTCACCTCCGAGCCTGTCGCCTCCGAGCCCATCTCCTCCGAGCCCATCGCATCTGAGCCCGTCGCCGCTGAGCCCGTCGCATCCGAGGGCGGCGCATCCAAGTGCGGCGCCTCCGTGAACTAGGCCTCTCTCATGGCTGACGGACCACTTCACAAGATCGGCGACTGCTTACTGGCGAACGAGGAGTACGTGGACACCTACTCTGCTTTGAGGCTAGTTTGTAGAAATTGGCTCTCAGGTTTACCTGAGCCCGACGTGCACCTGCACGAATGAATCATGGTAGAACACGCCCTTCCACGCGCCGCTGAGTTCACCTTCCTCCACCTCCGCACATCCCGCTACGTCACCATCGATCTAACGGAAGTTCATGCAAGGTTCAAATTCCTCCTTATCTATAGAGTTAATCTATTTTTATTTTCAATCGTAAACATCTTAGTGCTGAATGTTATCTTCATAAATATATTTCAGATACTACTTCGTCGGCTTTTGTCGTGGCATCATCGTGCTTGCCCAGAAGAACCAGCCGCACAAGATACGGCTTCTAAACCCACTCACAAAGACATTGAACACTATGTTTGAGGCGCAGATGCCATTTGTTATTCTGGAGTTAGTCGCTGTAATAAAGTCCCCACTATGGTCTTCGTTTCCATAGATTACCCGGCGGAAATTGCTTGGGTCGATGAGAGCACAACAACTAAGAGTATAGATGAAGATTGGGGAGAAAGAAGATTTTCGATCGAGCACCATTCTCTGCGTTGCATTACCCCGTTCAATGGTGAATTGTATGCAATAGTTGTGAATAATTTTGAGTTCGGAAAATTGTGCACCAACAATGTCCAGTTGGAGCAGCGCGCGAGCACTGTCAACATGAAGATATTATTTTCATTTCCAGAACTTGGAAATGACAAGTTCTACCTTGTGAAGTCGGATGGTGATCTGCTGCTTGTGTTGTTGGGCGGCGGCAGTGGCAACAGACATTTGGAGGAAGGTCAACCGTTGGTGTACCGTGTGGACACTGAAAGCCGCTCTCTCCATGTCGTCAGTAACATTGGCAGTCGTGCCTTCTTCGTCCATTATATCCGGTGTATCTCTGTCGACACCAGAGTGCACCTGACACTTCGACCTGGATGCATCTGCTACGCGGATTTGGGTTATATTAGAGAGTACTTTGATGATATAAAGGTCTGGGATGAGTGGTCACTACGTGTGGATAGATTAGGAAAGTACGGTCTGAGAAATGAACAAAGGTCATACCGTTTGAAGGATGTATTGGCTGCACAGACGGAATGAGTTCAATGAATATTTCCTTCAGATCAGAGAATGGAGCGACGAAGAAATATATGTTGAATGAAGAACAGATTCATTCATCCTGGGGTATCCTAATCTTCATGTTGGCCATATATTGCGTCAAGTATTATTTTCAGCTTAGTTTATCGTGAACATTAACATCGTTATTGGCTGCTTTTGGTTGTTGTATGCAGTTTATGTATTATACTTAGTTTTCTGGATTTATTATGCTGCTGTGAATTTATTCTATACTAGCTTCTAGATTTGCTACTAGATTTGTTACCATATTGGGAAAAAAAAGAGCCAAAAGACAACGATCATTGAAGAAAGACAGAAATAGAAGCTTCTCTAGATTTGGTATTAATTTGGTGAAAAGAGAGAACTCGTTTATGATATACCAACTGCGGCCTGAAGCACCAACCACCAGTAGCATTTCAACCAAACCTTGTTTCTCGATCAAAAAGAGCGCCCTTCCATTTTTTTTTTGAATCAAACAAAAGCCTGGCCGATAGAGGAATAAGTGGATGGGTCTACCTATGGTGGTTTGAAGTCATTCACAAAGCTACTCAAAAGGCGCTCTGAAAAATGCCAATTTAGACCGAGAGAGACAGAATCGAGCTCTCAGGTATAACCAAACGCGGTCTCGTCCTGTCCCACACGGTCCCTTTCTACCAGCCCCACGCGATGCGGCCCCACACGTCAGCACGGAACGATATCCTCCCGTCTGACCCTTCTGAGGGTTTCAGATAAGGGCATGGAGAAAAACTGAGGAAAAACTAAGAAATTAGGGAAAACTGAGTACAACTAAGAACCCGAGGGCATGAAAATAGAAATCCCTTCATATAACTATAGATTTAGGTTTAGATCATATATAACTATAGAAGATTTAGATCATGTTATAGATTCAGGTTTAGATCATGTTGCTGTTAGTACTGCAGATATGGTTGGTCCTTAAACCGTTTTGCGACATGTTGTATAGCCAAAAATTACTCTTTTAAAAATAAACTATGCTGTCATCTAAGATGGCAATAGAGTATGTACCTCCAAATATACACTGGAGAATTATCTGTTTTAGTCTTAACCAACAAACATTTGTGTTAATTTTATAGCAAGAAGTTCAATTCCTGCAGGACATAGGAAATATTCACGCAAATCAACCCAAACAGTTCCAAACTGGCGTTGTAAGCAGGTCATCCGCTTAAACAATGTTGTAGATTATTTTATGCAATAGAGATGCAAGAACTTTATGCGTCCTGCTTCAGAGTTGTTTCGAGTAGGCAACAATGTTTTGCATAACCAAACTGGTTGAATTTCTATGATTCTCCAGCAATTTATATACCAATAACAGCAATTTTATTTGACAATTCTAGTTCTAATTATCCGCCTAAAATAAATCAACAATGCCCCATCTACTGACTTCGCCTAGTTTACAAATTCTATTTCGGTGAATGGCTCCCCCGCATGAAGCTTGAGGGCAACGTCACCAACAACCTGCACCAAAAGGCAGCACGTAAGTCACTACGAGAGGTAAAGGTAATTGGGCCCAGCCAAGTTGTATTCTCTCAAATTGAGGATTTCAAATAGGAGTACTTGTATGACAATACACACAGTTCACACACAGTTCTTTGATGTTATTGTTGAACTGTGTGTATTGTCATACAGCCCCTTAAAAAACAATACGCACAGTTAATGATGATGGTGCTGGCTTCCTTTATTAAGAAGGAAATGGCAGCCCATCTAACTATCTAAACAGGGGGTTGAGTGAGGTGCCCTCCAAAGTATGTTCAGGATTGCAAAAGTTCAAAAAAGGAAGCCACGGCTCACAAAGAAAATTATGAATGCACGCACAAAGAGAAAGAGGAGGTTCACGACAGTGAAGCCATTTGATTTTTTAAAGCATATAGGTTCTTGTTTAGTGATACTTCTAGTCATACAAAAAAAAAGTTATTCCAGCACGACACTCTTTTTAAATACCAATCATGTGATCCTTCTGAATCGACAGGTTCTTTTAACACATACACAAATCAATACCGTGATGCAACTATAGGAGTTAACGGGCAAGATATAGCTACTAGCAAGAAATGCATGATTGATTACTGAAAGATAAGGGATTTGCTAGTTCTCAGCTAGCTGAGAACTAACTTCATGCTCAGTTAAGTCGTACATCATTTGATTGCATCGTGATTCGTGCAAGTCATGAGTTGCAATATTAGTTGTAACTGAGATTTGATGACATCCTCTGACTGTCCGTCGACTGAGAAATAGTCACACCTGAAAAATAACTACTAGCATCGCAGTGAAACAAGTGCAAATTACCTTTGCCATTGTTCTGTAAGAGTACTCCGTGATTCCTGCAACATGTGGTGTCATAATAACATTTGGGAGTTTCAGAATTGGATCCTCTGGATCGAATGGCTCCGTCCAAGCAACATCAACGCCCAAACCACCTAAATGACCTGATTTAAGGTGAACGAACACAGCCTCGTAGTCCAATAGGCCTCCTCTAGCTATATTGATGAGATATGATCCCTACAAAATAGGGTAGATACTGAGAATGGACGATCTGCTCCAAGGTGCATATGTTCACAGTTTTCAGAAAATCCAAAAGAAGTCTGATGTGTAGATTGTGAAAAAATGTATGAACTTTGAAAGTGCATCTAGGACACACTTAATGGTTTTTTTGTTGATTAATGACAAGGCAATTAAGGAACTAATAAATTTAAGTGTTTCAGGTTTTAATTCCTACACTAGTCGGAACATAGTCAATGATGACCCCCAAAAGGCCAAAATTAAGAAAAATTATGGCATTCCTATGTTAGATTTCCTAGTTTATTTGAGTCAATAAGTATGCCGTACTATCAAGGGGTGTTGTTGGCTAGATCGAGAAAACTATTTTTTTTTCAAAATTCTCAAAGTCGTTCCTCAAAAATTTCAGCTTGAATCTATCTTTCCCCATAAAATATGTATCTCCGGAACTACCAGACAAGTCGATTGGTACCTCCAAACCAAATGAGAAGAGAGCTGGTGAGAAAACGTAAATATGGATTCGAAACTGCCAAGCTTAGTGATGGTGTTCTGTTCAGTTTGTGTCCAGTATCTCCGAGTCGTAGTTTGTCCCCAGCTAAGTGCAGTTCCATTATAGGTCCAGAAATATAAAGAAAACCTAGATTTGGTTTATCAGGTATCAAACGGGTTTTCCTAGAACCTCTGAGCTGCAACTTAGCAGTTTTCATCTTGTCCTGTTTCCTGATGTTGTTCTCTTTGGTCCATAACTTCCGAGTAAATTTTGTCCGGAACTACCAGATATTGAATCTTTGCTGCTGGCAGAAGCTTGCGACCGTTCATTCCCGGTACCTCCGAGGTGTCGTGGCTCCTGAGGTGTTTCTAGACGGCTCGATACCTCATGGTACTTTGCTTGAATTTCTGGGAAAGGTGTTCTCCTTGCTCTGACCGTTCATTTATTTTACATATTAGTTCCTCTAGGTATGTTTTCCGGAACTCACGACATATTGTATTTTCATCCAAAGGTCGGATATTCAGCCTTGCCTATATCTTGTTGATCCTACCCTTTGGGAAGGCTGAGGGAATTTGAGTGAAAGAAAGGCTTTGAAACCCCCAAGGCCCCAACCCTTGTGATTTGTGCTTGTGGGGCTCCCATCCACTCCACTCCAATGTTTGTCAGAGAACACTGAGGCTTTGAGAGACTTCCATGAGAAACTTTGCAAGGGTTCAAGATCCAAGTGGAGGCACCAACTACTTGTTACTCTTGGATGGCGTTGCACCTTCTACACGAGTGGGTGTCACTTGGAAGCCTTCAAAATTTTGCGAAGGAGGCAAGAATTTTATAGAAGCCGGAGATTGCCTACTTTGTGTAAAGATCTACCCTTAGTGGTCGGGCATGGACTCAGTGTCCTAGAGGCATCTTGGTGGCCGAGACTTAGGTGGTTTCTGAACCTCTCCGACAAGGACGTAGAAATTGCGCCAACTATCAGAACCTCAGGTCTATATCTTGTGTTTGCGATCCTTTCCACTCAACTCTTTTTTGTAAAATCTACTTTGTCAAAAGTTTATGTTTGTATAAAAGCATGCTATGGTAATCTTCTGAAACTTGTAGATAGCAATTTATTAAAATTGACATCTTCCACTAATTAATTTTAAATCACCTATTCCCTCCCCCTCCTTCTAGTCAACATTTTCAGTCTTTTGTGTGTGAATGCAAGTGAAGAGATGCTCAAGCCAAAAGTAGCAACTCTATGCCACGAACCTTGGATAATACCTTTAGCCCAGGAAGGTCGATAGTGGAGAGGAGAGGTTTAAATATAAGACTGATTATTTCTTGTTTCATTAATATATCCTAAGAGGGTTTTCTTTGTACAAAATAAACTATGACAAACGGGATCGTTATTTCAGCTGGATTAAGCACCAAGCTACATGATGTCTTTGTAATTGCAAAATAGTCAACTAAGCATCCCATAATTAGTGCCGACTAGGGCCAGTTATGCATGTCAAATGTCTCGTCTGCAGCGGTGCACACATGACACTTCACACTATATGTGTGTATTTTCTTTGTGCAATGCACAAACAAATACTTCACAAAAGAATTGTACATACAGCATAATTCCACAAATATCCATAAATACTCTTGGTTTTCAAAAAAAAAATGGAGCTGGACGTGTATTTTTTGAAGCAGGAATATACGCCCTCAAGATCATTTTGGAATGTTCAGATTTTATTCAGTGCATATGCCAGCACAATCTGATCCTCCAAAATTATTATAAGATTAAAAAAGTCTCATGTACACATTTTTTTGTAATATAATGAACCAAGAACAATGGCTTCTTTATTAGATACTGTAAATAAATCTCAGAACGAGAGAAAAAAAACAATGTGTAAATCAGAGACAGATACACATACCTTTTTCAAAGCTGAGATGAACTTGTGATCCACTATTCCAACCTAGAAAGATTTATAGCTTAGTAATTGTAGTCAAATAGAGGTTTATCTGGTAGAATTTTATTAAAAATGAACATAGAGAGGGATTAACTGATTCATTGTTTAAGGTCATGCAAGTTATAACTATGTCAGCTTCCCGAGCAAATTCGTACATATCTTCTGGACCACCTTTCTTGTCAACCAGCCCATCAAGATCTGCATCGGCAATGTTTTAAGAGAGAGGAAGGGAGGAAACAATACGGGAACTACTTCCGCTTACCACAAGGCACTGTATTTGATGACCAATTTCTTTTTGTAGCGAGAACTTTTACTCCAAATGGTTTTAGTCTCTTGGCAACTTCCAAGCCAATGGCTCCAAACCCTAGGATGAGGATCTAGGAAAGTACAAAAAGTTGCTACTCAAATGGGATTGTTCACGTGGGTAGTAGATAACAAGTAACTTATGCACAAAAGGCATACTGTTTTCCCGAATATTGTTTCTCCAACTGGAAGGCCCAAGTCCTTCTGAATGACAGCAGTGTCCATTTCCTTCTGCAAGTTAAAGGCCAACATCCAAAACATTAATACATTACAACTGAAAGAAGCTAAGTTAGATTAATAGAACTAAAACAAGAAACTTATCTTCCAGATACTGAGAAACTAGGAAGGTAGCTTATTTATATAGAAAAACTGAATGAATATTCTGTATGAATATATACGAACTGATGAACGATGCCTCGAAAACAGTGTCCAGTTGCCTGGATTTTTGGAGAATATACTAAGTACAAGATCCACCTGAAGCATAAACTATGTTCAATAGATTCATCATGCATGAGTTCCCAGATTTCTACAGCTTGCAGGCCCTTATATACCAGAAAAGACTTCTTCAGAACACAAGTCTTTCGCAATCGGCAGATGTGTCATTATGAACTTTCAGGTCCTATGTAGTGACAATTCCAAAGTGTATACCTGAAACTTAGAGTACTTAACTTGAGCCATTATGTTTCATGCGCTGCACAATACTATATCCTCACTCGCTTAACGCTTTAGATACAGATAATTTTACAACCAAAATACGTAGTGTTGTAGAATACTATATGCTCACTTAATTCATAATTGCATCAATCTTTCATTCAACGTTCAGAAATAATCAAAATAATTAGGCCCACTATCATAAGAAGTTAAGGTACACAGAAGGGGAAATAGTCTAGTAAGAAAATGAACGCATTCAGTGTTCATCAAGAGGAACTCCACGACACAGAGAACACTTCGAAGAGATCAAAACTGACAGCCATACGACGTACTTGCTTTCGCAGAACACCTAGAGTTAGATAGATGGCCATTTCTGCGCAAGCGATTGCATTTCCTGTCGTACTCCCAGGTATCCGTGCAACTTTGATTTTTTGTTTTGTAGCAGCATTTATATCAACACCTGTGAAAAAATTGCATTGCTCCATATAAGAAGAGCTAGTTTTGTGGAAAGGTCATTAAGAAAGTACTCCACGCTAATATTCACCTTCTAAACCAACACCATACTGCATAATAATCTTCATTTTAGTTGCCTTGGCTATGATATCTGAATCTATACGTTTATTTTTCACTACACATATATGGTAGTTGTGAATGACATCGGGTACCTGCTCAAGACCTAATTCATCAACCTGAAAAGTGCATTAAAATGTGGTCAGACACAAGTCCATACATGCATAGTGACATTTGGCACACACAGAAAACACACTCAAGACTACTAAGTGTGTGCCATCAACCATTATATCAGAATCAGACTATCAAGATTAAGGATTCTCCATACTCCAAATGGGGAAATAACAATGAGAAGCAAGGTGTGTATACATAATAATCCATGTAAACAATAAAACTAGGAACCAATGCAGCCTAACTTACAAAGCTTTTAAGTAATATGATGTACTTACAAATTTTACAATGTTATATCAGAGAAGAAAGGAAAAGATAAAACATATATCATGTATCACTGAGAAAGGACGTTCAATACTATGAACACATCAGCTTTCAGTCCTTGCACAATCCTTAATTGACTAGATTGCCTGTTTGTCCTTCTATTTGAACAGGGAAATCAAAGTATGTGCTCTGTGTCAATTCTTATCAAGGACATGCGCCGTCACATGAGCTCTCAAACTCGACTACTAGAGCTACAACTACTGAACTACAACAGCCAATAGAACTTAAACCAACAGGCATCTGAGCTTCTGAAGATGCATCAATATGCGGTATGGGTAGCTAACAGAAGATGTTAATTTCAGTAATCTTTAGCATACAACAACATCAAAGCCTTTTTCACAAGCAAGTTAAAATCAAGTTAAAGTTAGAGGAAGATCAGCTACTTCCACATGCATCACTAACCTGAATAAATGGGTAATTTTGCAAATACTCCTTTGTATACATAGTAGAAGCAGGCCAATAAGGGCCACAGAATAGCACACGTGTAACAGCACTACAGCCATTGCTTCCAACTGAACCAGCCATTCTTGAATACTCTGCAATGGAAAATAGGCACGAGCAAAAAAAAAAAAAAGTGGTATCAGGTGCTAAATATTGCTTAGGGAAATTGTAGGATAAAAGAAAATTTAAATTTTTATATAGAGCACTTTGAAAGAAAGAAAATTTCAAGAATCAATTGGAATCTTTTCAGTTTTTGAATGATTTGATCTTTCTGTCTCAAGCATATTTCTAAAGAGAAAATAGAATTGCTGATTCTGTGTTTATATATTTAATAGTTACAAATCAGAAATGTTTCATAAAGAAATGATTCTTTGTTTAAATCGAGTATCTCCAAGGATTTGCTATCATAGCCCCGAATACGTGGGTCAAACAATTATCTGCAAGGCTGCAGCGCCAGGCTAATGTAAAATTTGGAACCCTCTAAAGAACTCTTCTGAGAATTGGCACGCAATTAAATACTTGTAAGAACTCAAACTTTGCAATTTCAATTGCTTTGTTTGAAATATTGTCTTTCTTATTCAAATAAAGTTATTTGATAAGATTAAGAGTAAATCACACTTTTAACCCCTGGTTCAAGTTGTGACCTTGTAGAATTTTTTACCCTATTTTTAAATTCTAGCCACATTTTCCTCTTGGTTGTGACGCTGTGACAGCTTTTACCCAATTTTATTATTTTCTCCAAACTGAAAAACTTCATCCACTTGTTATGGCAGCAAGAACAGACAACTCACCACATAGTCGTTGGTGGCATACAATGCCAGATTATGTGAAATTCCCTCAAATCTCATAATGTTCAGTCCAAGTTTATGAAATATGTCAATTTGCCGAACATGTGCAGCTAAATGTGCCACGCTACTAATGCACCATGTTGGACACACCCTAGCGAATGCGGGTCTGAGTTATCTGCCATGTCATCCTGACAAATAAGTCCACCTTGTCTTTTGGGGAGAATAATAAAACAGGGTGAAAAACATCACAAGGTCACAAGTAAGAAGTACAATGTGACAAGATCATAGAAGAAGAAATCGTCTAAGAATAAATTAGTAGATCCAAGATCTGATCTGCTTCAGCAGGTGAATTCCTTCGGTTTGGGGGGAATCGATCTGGACGCTGATCCACGGTTAGACAGGACTTCAGCTATGTCATATGGAATTGCAGACCCAGAAAATTACAGTGAAATTCATTATTAGTATCAAACCATCTACTACCTCTGTATAGATACATCCAAATTTGGACAAATCTAAGATTTGTACGTACATGGACGGAGGGAGTACATTGTTTCAGCAACTCATCTGCCATACTCCCATGCCCCACGCAGTGCGCTTATCAATCATATTATTCTCCTCCTCCCAAACCCATCCAATTTCATCAACCAGTTCACCGCAATACACCTCGAAACAACCCGCGGGCAAAATTAGGAGGCGCCCAAGCTGGTTGGGCACCACGGGAGACCATAAGGGGCTAGCCCAAGAAAGATCCAGTCTACAGAGGAGCGCGGAGAGGAGGAGGAGGAGTCGGCCGTACCTCGCGGGGAGTAAGGGAGATTGGGATGGTGGCTCGGCGGCGCTACGGCGGCGCGAGACAGTTGGAGTAGTGAGGAGCGTGTGAGTCTGGTTGCTGCTGATCTTGCGCTAGCCATATAGGGGAGGAGATACCGAGAGAGAGCAGAGTACTGGGTTTGGTTTGGTGGAGGCGGGGTGTCACATCAGACCACCTGAACTACTGTGGCGCCCGGCGCCGGGCCAGATCTCCGATTCCCGAGTTCGACGCATTTTAGTTGGATCCCGTCTACAAAAGAAAATGCACCTTGCGTTATCAAGAAATATGCTACCTCCGATTTTAAAACTTGAATTTATAGTGTTTAGACGAATTAAACCCTAAATTCGAAATCCTAAAGCCTTGTTCGGTCAATCCCCTAGTTAAGTGAATTGGAGTACTAGTTTGATTGAGATGGGATTTAATCCCTTCCAATACATGTCAATCCTGGTGAATTTGTAAGAAACCCAAAAAAGGCCTAAACTATTGAATTCTAGTAGTCTAAATCAAAACCTACACCTGTCTGGCACACCGGGAATAGGATAATCCCAGCTAGAAATACCCACTGTCTCACTGACTACATGGGTCTTTATGTCATATATATTCATCTCCTATTCCAATCCATATCTCCGTTCTCTCCGTTCCATTTTGGTTTTCGAGTAATAATTACCATGATGAATTTGGTTCCGTATTAAATTTAGCCGACTTTTATTTAGAAAGTTGTGTCACGATCAGCATTTTTCGAAAGCCAAACTAATACTTTATCCTTTCCTAACTAAAATAAAACTACACCAAGTTGTACCACTGTTAGGCCAACCACCAATAACAACAAAATGAACATTCTTCTTTCGCTCTTCGTTAATAAGGTATGCGTTGGTATTAATAATTTTTTATAGCAACTACGACACCCGACCCTTTAGAATCCACCATGTCGGTGTCTGCCAAGCTGCCAAGGATTCCTCCAGATCCCCAAAACCTCGCCCCCGAACGCTCCATCGTGCTGCACCAAACTCGTCGTCCACCAACGCGCGCCACCACGGCCTTGCAAACACTAACGCCATCTCACCGTGGCCATCGACACGAGACCAGCGGGATCGAGAAGGACCAGCCTAGAGCGAGAAGCGGTAGGGCAGCGGCCACGTGGGAGGGGAGCGCCTCCACCGCCATTGGTCGTAACCGTATGGACGCAGCGACCAGAGCAAACCAGGCCCCCCTGGCCCGGTCAGGCCAACTGCGGGCTCGTGAAGCTCGCAGCGTCAACCCCGCCATCCTCAGCTCAAGCCGCCCCTCGGTCCGCCGGAGGCGGCATAGACGCGCCCAGCCTCGGCCCACCTAGAACCAGATGTGGCCAAAAGATCCCAAATCTCGGCTAGGCGAGCACCACCACGAGCCACCCCGCCACCCCGCCACGAAGGAACCGCGTCTTCGCCACCACGCCACCTTGCCCTGCGCCACCCGTGGATGCGCGCCCCGCCACCGGAATTGTTGTCAACCTAAGGGCACCGCCACTGGGCAAGGAGACACCGTGTGCCCCCTCCACGCGCTTGGGGAAGAGCAGCTCCGCCGCCACTGGCACCGCGTGGCCTTTGCCCAGCGGACTGCGCCAATGGCGGTGGCTAGGTAGGGGGAAGGGGAGGCGACTGTAGTAGGGTTTGGTTGCCCACGAGAAGTGACAAAGGTAGGTTGGCTATGCTCCTATTTCCGGTCTGACCTGACCTCGGGACATAGATGACCACACGAAGGTACGCCCAGTGGAAGCGTGGAAGGGATGTTTCGTCCCATGCAATCTAGTTAAATCGTTGAGTAAGTTTTAGATAATGCTACACTGCATCGATGAGCTGCTGACAGCCTGGTCAAGAGGTGCGTACTACGAAATGTTCTACCACAGATTATGTGTTGCAACTTGCAGGTGAGCTCGGTATATATACAGGGGAAAATGATTCCTTGCCCTCCGGGGATAAGGCTCTCCCAGCCCCCGGGTCCCTAGCCGTCGGATCAACCATTTCGACGGTTAGATTTGCATGTAGCAAAAAAACACCTTCGGTAGAAAAAAATCACCCCCAGCAGCAAATGATTGAAGCAAAAAAGGTTCGTTCAGAAAAAGAAAAATAAAAAGGCTGGGCTCGCCGGAGACCTCCCGGAGACCACGTAGCAAAAAAATGTGGTAATGTAGCAAAGATGAAAATCGTCAGAGACATCGCCGGAGACAACGTAGCAAACATATTATCACGATGTGATGCTATTTTTTTTGCTATAATTGTTTTGTTGTTTTGCTACTTTAATTTTAAAAAATTGCTACGAGCTCTCCAGCGAGATCTCCGGCGAGCTCAGCCTTTTTATTTGATTTCGTAACTGAACCGTTTTTTGCTACAATGTAAGCGGGTTATGTTTTTGTTGCCGGAAGGTATTTTTTTGCTACATTCAGTAGAAACAGATCTGACCGTCCAAGATAGCCGATCCGACGGCTGGCGATCCGGGTGCTGGGAAATCAGATCCCCCGGGGGACGCCCAGCAGTTCCCATATACAGGTGAATAGAAGTTGAGACGGTGACTCTTGGCTAGGTTGGGCCGTTGGGGCGCCGGTATGCACGTGGTGGCACTGGCGACGCAGAACGCGAACATAGCCATGATGCTCGCGTTCTCGACCTCCAGGCGTCCACCCAGCAGTAGTACACGACGGCGCTGCTCACGCGGCTCGAGCTCTAGGCCAACCTGTTTAACGGAACTGTGTCCTTGCACTCCAAGTTGTACACTATAAGGTCCAGCGTGGCATCGATGATTTGCGACGCAGCGAAGTCGTGCACAGCGTGTGCAATGGTTGTCGTGGCTAGATCCGGCACAGTGTGCTCAACAACGTGCACATATGGGTTCACAACGATTTCTTATATGACGTGGGCGTAGGGGCAGAGTCTGTGACGGTGCCGTCTGTCCATGGCGCGCGCGTGTCCAATGGTTTGGTGATGAGTACTGATAAAAGAGCAACGTCCTACGACATATCACAAAGCCTTAAGGGTTGGATTACGGGTAGAAAACCGAAGGACATTGCGTCTCTTATCTTCGACTCCTCAAAGCGCAAAAGGTGCAATTAATGTCAATCAAGCCTTAAATGGAAATGCTTGGGTCAACATGATCAAGTTGGGCAACTACTTCACCATGGCTCAATTCTCGCAATTCCTCGACCTTTGGACACTTTGCCAAGGGGTGCAACTTCAAGAGGCGGTGGATGACGACATTACTTAGAACCTCACGGCTAGTGGACAATACTCCGCAAAATCGGCTTATGAGGTGCAATTCATTGGCTCCGTCGCTTCCTACCTTCACAAGTCGGTTTGGAAGGCTTGGGCCTCTCCCAAAGCTAATTTTTTTGCTTGGCTTCTCGCTCAAAACCGCATTTGGACCGCCGATCGCCTCCAAAAGTGTGGGTGGCCAAATTGCGGCCTATGTCCTCTTTACAAGCAAACCATGGAGACGGTTCCGCACCTCTTCATCCATTGTAGGTTCACTACACGTCTTTGGGGCAAAGTGGCGGAGTGGTTGCATAACACGGACATTCTTCCGGGTGGTTGGGATGGCCTCTCCATCGAGCTTTGGTGGCGCAACATGACAAGCTCTCAAATGCCGAACCGCAAAGCCATCTCCTCGCTAGCTCTTCTTGTCACTTGGGAGCTTTGGAACGAGCGCAACGCTAGGGTTTTCAACAACAAGCATGCTACCCACGATGTAATCCTAGAAAAGATTAAGAGGGAGGCCCGCTTGTGGGTTCTCGCCGGTGCTAAGCACTTGGGGCAAATCATGCCTGGAGAGTAGTCCCATGTATTTTTTGGTTCTTGTTCGGACTTTCTTGTCAAACTCTTCGCCTTAATCAATCGAGTTGCCCATGTTTCAAAAAAAAACCTTAAGGGTGATATTGGTTAGTCCAAGTATACCACGACTATTACCTCCGGTGCAAGTTGTGATACCAAAAGTATATATAACTTTAAAAAACCACATACGTGTGATGATAGAATAAATCATTTGTTGCAAATCCGCGTCTAAAATGTCAACCTACCATGATTAAATTATGTGCAGACCACAAGCCTGTTGGAACCAGGAAGGGGCATATCTTAGAAGAGCTCTAAGCTCTCAGGGTTCCCGTGGCCTGTGGTTGCTCCAACTGTTGTCCCAGCATGTCAGCGTCTTCGTTGATTTTTCTTCCAAAACACGTGCAACAGTCAGCAGTGTGTCCATGGCGGTTCATGTTGTGAGGCGGTTCCCTGGGTCAATCCAATCAGCCAAAAGAAAAACTCTAGCTGAAATAGCCCAATAATCCGGGCTATTTGATAAAATGCTCCATTTTACTTTGACATTTGCTTCAAAGGGTACATTTACTTTGTCATGGATGAAATGCCCTATTTTACTTTACCCATTTGCTTAAATGCCCCATCTAAATAATTTACTGCAAACTAAAACAGCATCCTTGTAATCTAATCTGACCTGCAAGCTGCAATTACTCTTTACCCCTGACTTTACCCCTGAGCTGAATAGCTGAGCCGTGGAAATGCATTCATCTCTCTCCCGGGCGACGACGCCGGCGACTCGACCGGCCGGCCGTCGCGACCAAGCAAGATCGCCGCGCTGTCTCTCCACCGTGATGTCCCTCCTCGCCCCTATCCGTCGCGCCCCTGTCTTCCTCTCCCTTTCTCTCTTTATGTCCTCTCCCTCCGCGTCCCCGTGCGGCGACCACGGATGACGGTGGCGGCGCATCCCGATGTCTAGAGGTCAGTCCCCTCCACTTCTTACTCCTCTCCTCTGCCTAGTACTTCTCTAATTTGTTTTTTGCTCTCTCGTTCGGTAGGCAGAAACACTAGAATTAGAATCGAGGGATGGCTCTGGACTGAGGTGTGCTATGGATTTGTGGAGCAGTATCCCGGCTCCTTATGGTTAATGATCCCATCTTTATTTTTGTACTGTGTATTTTTCATGGTAGAGCAGGAATAACACGATTAGTAGTGTCTCTAAGATTCTAACTTGTGCATTTTTTCCAATTCGAGTACCGGTCATGGCGGAAGACAAACGAGCATGGCCATGAGTATTGAGGATAGGGTAAATCAGTCATTGTAGGTTTTACATTAGATGGAGAAACTTGTTAGATTCGAAGTGGGGCATTTTAGCAAATGGGCAAAGTAAAACGGGGCATTTCATCTATGCCAAACTAAATGTGCCGTTTGAGGCAAATGCCAAAGTAAAGTGGGGCATTTTATCAAATAGCCCTTTCTTTGCTGTCGAAGAGCATCGGAGATCTCCACGAGACGATGTGATTGTGAGAAGAAGAATCTGCTCATTTTCTGAACCGGTATCATTTTCTGTCAGTTAGTTTGAGTTAGCATGTTGTCTTTGAACTTGTATTTGCAAATTGAAAGTTAATTTACTTGTATGTGCGTCGCTTACTGCATAGGAGGGCCATTAATTGAATGTTACCGTATATCCTGAACCTCCATCATGTGCTTAAATTGGTGAAAACACTATATCAGTTGCTGAAAATAACAAAGTCCGCCATGTAGTAAGCGTTGCTTACTGAACCTATGTCATGCTGAAAAAACTACTCCATACAGTGCCTCAAAAGTTTGTATATCCTGTATTAGTTCCTCCATGACAGTTGCTGAAGATAACAAAGTCTCCCATGTAGTAAGCGTTGCTTACTGATATCATGTTTTTCAGGTGCTGAAAAAACTACTCCATAACAGTGCCTCAATGATGGCTTCCATTCCGCATCAGTTCTGGCAACATGATGTGCCACTGCGTCCGTGAGCAGCAATGTGCTATTAGTGTTACTGAAATCATTTGCAATCCTGTAATCTGAAACTTCCTAGTTCATAAACATGTAATTTTTCGGTGGTTTACGTTCATGGCTGGGAATCTGTGCAGGGAATAGACAGGTTTATTAAGCACACATCTCATGATACTGTGATTTTCGTTCATGGCAATGTCTGAGCTGCACACATTTCGTGAAAGCATCATCTATTGATTCCACAATACGCATCTCATTGTTTTATTTGTACGCCGATGTATTCTGATGAAGTAGTGAAACTGAACATGAAAAAAGTAAAAGTAGTTCTAAGACCACTGCAAATTACCGACAGTCAACTTGTTAAAACTTCAAGCTGACACTTGTTGTTTGATAGGCCTATCGGCAAGAATGCAAGATACTCTAAGTTGAGGATCGACCGATCAGCAGTCGGAGGAGCTTCAGCAATTTCATCAGAAGAAAAAGGCGTGTCGATCTCAGACCGGTTTGAGATCCACGAAAGTGTAGTTATTCTCCGTAGAGATTTTGTTTCGGAGATTGTCTGCACTGGAGCACGGTGATTTTTTTTTCTTCTTCTGGGAGTGTGTTCTAATCTGAACTGAATGAACTGTGATATTTCTGATTGCTTTTGTAATCCAAGCTGCAATGCCTAATCAGATCATACTATTTACGACTGCACGATTCAATCCGAGCTTCACACATTACGAAATAAAACAAAAACTGGACATTATGAAATTATTATGAATTCGGCGTTATTTACATGACACTGGCGAATCAGAACTTCAAAAACATGCAAGTTAAGACTACAACCAAGGCGACGAGTACAATAAAGGTTGGCATTGAAAATCTGATCAATTTCTCTACTATAAGAACCTTGAGCTCTTTTATCTTCTCTTGTTGTGCAACATCTTTCTTATTAATTATTTCAACCTTTCTTCCAGCTCTTCTATCATCACATCTTGAAATGCTAGAAAGATCTCTTGTTAAAACTTGTTGCATAACTAACTTTTTGTCCCGAACCTGCTCTTCCATATCATGTATCAAATGTCACTGTCTTTACCTCCAAGTGTAACCTGCGATTTTTCTCCTTCATTTCAATTTTCTCAGCATCCAGTTGAGTAGCCTTGTCATGTGATCTAAGACAATCTGGGTCATCGAAGTCACAAACAATTCAAGAAAATGAACTAGATAAACATAACAATGAAGCTTGAAAAACATCACAGGGCCAGTACACTAACGATGTGCACAGAAGAGCTGTAAGACATGACGGAGGCCCCATCCTCACCAGTATAGCCACTATGTCCTGACATTAGGGAAGGAAAGCTGAGTTATTATAATATTAAATCATGACAGGATAAATTGTCAGAATGCATCTGTCAATGTATAGAAACAAACGTCATATAACTTGTTTGTGAATAAAGGGCAGGAATAAAAGACATGTGTTCATGTATAGAACAAATCAGACTAATAATCAGGGAGACAAGTGAAACGAACATTATCATCTGCAGAATACTGACATAGTTTGACAAAAGCAATAGGCAGTTCTAGTAATACTATAATGGACTACAATCGCAACTACATATTTTCAGATTGGTAGCGAGCTATATTTACGGTCCTGTAATCTAGGCTGGCAAATAGTCGAATTCGATGACAAAACTTCAAACAGCTATACTATTTTGCTATTGATCTAACAAAATTCAGGCACAAATATATGAAGATAGGCTTACTAAATTGGCATATTGCATGTATTACAGGGTCTTATGGACTATCCTCATGACATTGGTAACTACTAACTACCCACATTCCTGGTAGAGGCAGACCATCAAATATTCAAAATGCAAAAGGTACTCAGTGGCTGCCAACATTTAGTTACGGAAAAAGTGTGGCGAAGCACGTGCGCAGTGCGCACGCCTATCGCTGCCGTCGCTTGGTTCTAGGGATAGGAGATGGATTCCTCACGCCGGCAGATGATTTGAAGAGTCAGCTTCATTTAGTCTAGCGTTGGTTGTCAACTAACATGTAGGCCTAGCCCCTGTAGCATACTGTTTGTCTTGTACCTAGCACGTGCAGCAGTCAACTCCCATCTCCCTCCCCTTCCGATTCCTCCTGCTCCTATAACACGAGCGAAAATGTCCAGACGTTTGTTTCCTTCTGCAGATTTTATTATACAAGCATCCATTGAACTAATGTTGCTAGGTGAAGACCTCGAATTAGGGCCGGACAATACCTTGTAAACGTGCAAAATCAGAACAACAAAGTCATAGTTTTGATGCATAAGTACCATCTGTCAATGTTCATAAATCGGATGCAGTAGTATTCCTCTCCAAACTCATGCAGATAAAATTCATACATCACTGATTGCAAGTTAAGCTGGATTAATATTTGCTTCAGCTAGTAAGATTGAGAGATGATGGTGCTAGTGCGGTAACCAATGATAAAAAGGGTGATTACATACGCCACCATGGATTCTACTGTGAGGTTCTCCTTGGTATGGAGAGAAGGAGGGAAAATGAAGGGGCAGGTCGAGTCACGGGTCACAGAAGGGCAGATAGAGACGAAAACTGAAAACTGTACATCAGAGGAACATTGATCTACGAGGTCCATTCAACGGCGGCTCCAGGAATTGGGTGAAGGGTATTCATTTCCCTCCCCAAAAAAAGCTCAAAGCTCAATGTGAACAAAATAAAAGCTATATAGTATATATATATATCAACGCGGATTTACTAACCGCATGGCTAGCTATGCACCACCTCATGGCCATCCGATATAGTGGGCAGAGAAATGAAGGGGTGTAGATTACCATGGCTGGCAATGGAGTGAACCTAACGTTGGACTGCTCAAGCGATGGTAGATGTATCTGTAATGTGGACAGTAATACATAGGGTATTTCCAAAAAATGATAGCTCATTCATATGAGAAAAATTGTGCTACGTTTTTTACTGCAAGCGTAGTTTGCAACATGGATTGTAATACAGTTGGAAATTCGTTCAGTGTTAATAAGAAGCAAATATCTGGCAATAGAAAAATCAGTGCCAATTTTGTTTGTTCTGGTGATGTTATAATGAACTGACATGTGTTCGATAGAAGAAAAGAACTGACGAATGGTCTAGTATATTTCAAACCAATTTGTCTTACGGAAGATATAAGATTTTGCTCCTTCTGTATGAGAAACAGTGACCAGTGTACGTATTCACTTCGAATTATTTAGATGCTGTCCTATCTATGTCATGGTTTGTACTCAACCATGCGTTTCGAGGTGTCATTCTGATGAAAGCTTGAGGAACACCATTTTATTTGTGCAACGAAAAGGCAAACGAAGTGAACCATGCATGTGCACTATGCAAACTGACAATAAAAATACATAACAACTGGACATTCCTCTTTGACGTGGTTTTTTTGTGTATGCTGCACGCCATCTCTCTTGTCCTTCTACCGTCCATCTTTTCAAAAATACATAACAACGGTCGGATTGCTCTTTTTGTCTATTCATTCTCATACGAACTAACTTTTTCGTAGGAAGTGAAGGTAACCTGTAGCTCAATTCTAGAAGACTAAAACTGAAAGCATGCATCTATACTTTTGAGAACCAATCCTGTCATGAACCGTGATGAACGGCTCGTCCGTTCGTGTATTTGAAATGCCATAGGCTTGTATTTGTATACTAATTAAGTTTAGCCACGTACAAAACTGACAGCCAGTTTAGGCAGAAGGATGTCTCCCAATTCAAAAACTACAAATGCAAAAGATGTACAAGCAAGACACAACCTTCCGTTATATCCTCGCTGCTTTGTACATCAAGCAGCTAACAGACTTACACGCAACACGACTGCACAAGTACTCGGTGATGAAGAATCCTGTCAGTGTTCCCGCCAACGCCGAAGCGACCATGCACATGGCTCCCCACATTGGCATCGTGTAGTGCAGCCATCTCAGGTAGCCGCCTCGTGGGGTGCACGCCGCGGCCTCGTCCCCGCCATCCAGACGCTGCCGCAGATAGTTCAACAGGAGCAGCACGTCTACGACGTACAGGGCGATGACGAGGAGGGAATCGCCCGAATAAGCATCCTTCGTCACCATGGCAGCGCCAGTGCAACCGCACCTTCGTGACGGGCAGCGACGGTGATAGCCACATCATTTTCCCGTCGTCATGGACGTGGTTGGTCTTGTTGGTGGAGTCGTCGGCAGCGAGCGTGGGTACCGCCACCGAGTCAAACGTTGCCAGCGGCTCCCTCCCGTGGCGCGCCGCCACTCTGTGGAGCAGAGTGACGGCGAGCGTGCGTACCGCCACCGAGTTGAACGCCGCCAGCTGCTCGCTCTCGTAGCGCGCCGCTGGATGCCGACGGAGATCTCCTTGACAGTTGACTTGACACGGAGTCGGCGATCTTCTCTTTGGGTGGCAAAGTGAAATCTGGATTGGCATGTGCATGTTTTGGTGTGGCTGGCTGGCTCGTGTTGCAGCTCGCTTGGCTTGTTAAAATCTCACTAGGCGAAGTCGAGTGGATCATATGTGTGTAAATTTTGTGCTGATATACTTTCTAAAACTGGTCTCCGTATAATAGCGTGTGAACAAAAAAAAGGCTGGACGCCACACGCCAATCTGAATGCAAATCCGAATGCATGACTGGTGGTCTGGCATTTTGGTTGGTACGATGGATTTTGTGATGTGTTGATCGATGCAAATTGCAATTCAAACTGCACTCTGTTGGGCCATACATTTGACGTTCGGACTGGCACAAAGGATGGCTTGAAGTCTGCTCCTGATGTGACAGCGTCTGGTAGTTCCGTTAGTTTTTTGTGCTCTCACGTAGTGGAATGGTGCTCTCTATAGGAGATCAAACGGCTGGATGAGTGTGCACAGCTAGCCACGCGGGTAGCCCACTATTTTGCATATATATATATGACATATGGCCACATATTCACTAGTACCAACAATATTTGAGTCAAATAACAACACAAAATAGATAAGTTCATAAAACCATAAATCCATAGTAATTATCAATAAATACAAATAATCATTTGCATTGAGGCATACAAGCAGTACCTTTTCTTGATAGAATAATTGATCCTATTACCATGTAAC
This sequence comes from Lolium rigidum, assembly GCF_022539505.1. Classification (NCBI taxonomy): domain Eukaryota; kingdom Viridiplantae; phylum Streptophyta; class Magnoliopsida; order Poales; family Poaceae; genus Lolium; species Lolium rigidum. The sequence continues at coordinate 257,083,143 of NC_061509.1, forward strand.
TCTGCGATCGCCTTGTTGGAAGATTTTGATGACATCTTCATCCTTCACTTGACTGAAGAAATCTCTCTCAACAAATGTAACCAAAGCATTGTTCAAATATTCATCACTCATTTTGTTCCTTAGCTTATTTTTCACATAGTTCATTGAGGAGAATACCCTTTCAACAGTAGCAGTAGCTACCGGCAAAATCAGTACCAACTTAAGAAGCTTGTAAACAAGAAAGTATTGTTGATGTTTGGTTGTCTCCACAAGCATAGCTGAAAGTTCAATTATACTCTTCAAGTTTGTAAACCTTCCATCTCTACGCACATGACAAATATACATGTCTAATTGCCAGGGAAGTCTTGCTAGTTCATCACTTGAGAAATCAGTAGCATAAAACTTTGAAGCAAGATTAACCAACTTCTTTTTATCATAGGCAGCAAATGCACGAAGTGGACAGAATGCTGCCATGCAAGTAAGTAGCTCAGTGTTTACCTCATCAAATCTGCCATTCAGCTCAGAAATCTGTCTATCAATGACACTCACATACATATCAACATGGAAGCGATGGTAATTATTTGCACCGTTATGGATACCAACTCTTCTAGGTCGCCCAACTGGATAGTAACAAGCATTCATATCAACAACTTTGACCCTATGCTTTGTACAGAAAGATGTTACCGTCACAATCTTCCTAAGGACTCGTTTTATTGCAGCATAATTTGATAGGACACGGTTCATAGTTCTGAAATGAGAGCCCCAACGTGTGTCACATGGCCTTCCCAAACCCATTTCCTGATTCTGCCCAGTCCCTATTTCCACTTCTTCCAAATCCAATGCAGCTATCAGTTCTTCGGCTTGAGCAATCCGAAGCATTCTCATCTTCTTGCAAGACATGCCAAGAACATTTAACAAGATTGCAAGTTGTTGAAAGAACCAAGTACAATCACCACTCTCCTTAGCAACAGCAACCAGAGTTAGTTGTAGTTGATGGGCAAAACAATGAACATAGTAGGCAGAAGGAGACTCATCCATGATCAGTTTTTTCAGGCCATTAGCATTACCTTTCATGTTGCTAGCTCCATCGTATCCTTGCCCACGCACCATTGCAAAGGTCAGATTGTACTTCATTAGCATTTGCTGAATTGCAGACTTAAGTGTCAAAGAGGTAGTATCTTCAACATGAACAACACCAAGAAATCTTACAACTGCCCGTCCTTTCTTATAAACAAAACGCAAACAAACAACCAGCTGTTCATTCTGATACACATCACTAGACTCATCTGCAAGTATGGCAAACTGACCACCATCAAGCTCTTCAATGACTCGTTTTGTAGTCTCTTGTGCACAACATTTTATCAGCTCTTCAATGAATTCGCTTCCCAGGATCATGTTCAAGTGCCCCCAAATCAGCTTGTGTTGGTTCATCATCATCTTCATCAATTTCTTCATTATCTACCATAAATGGGACTGGGTTTGCGCCGCTGCTCTCCGGTTCAAGTCCTGCATCCGGTGCTTGAAATAGAACCAATTGCAAATTACTTTCGGGCTGACTGGGTGTTGATCTTTCATCAATCTTTTCTGCTTTTGAAGCTTTTCCCCACATTGTAAATATGGTACTGTCAGCAGCACTTTTCTTTTTCATCTACATTACAAATGAAACAAATGAAATTTGAGGAAATTACTCAAATTAGGAACTTGCATCTAGCAGCAATATCCTAAAACTAGCAACTAAATGTGCATCTAGCAGCAATATCCTAAAACAAGGTCTAAAGGCTAAATCTAGACCGAAATCTGAAGAAATAGAGAGAAAATGAAGTCTAAATATTACCTTCCCCTTGCCGTGGCTCTTGCTGGACATGGCGTCGCCAAATCGCCGCTCGCCGGTGGCCGTCCGCCAAGCCGCGGTTGCTGGTTCGCCGGCCGCCGCCCCGCGCCGCGCCACGCCGCCGGCCCGCCGCCGCCTCCGCTTGGCTCGACCGGAATCGAGCTAGGGTTGCCGCCGCCCGCCCGTCTCTTCTCTCGTGACTGCGTGTGCTCTAGTCGTGGCTTCGTGCGAACGAATCGTGACTGAGAGCACAGCGTGAGGTTGGGTTGGGCTGAGGACTGAGGTTGGGTTGGGCTAACGGCCCACATCCGACATATCCCTGTACTTAATTGTTTTTCTGCCCAAATCATGAGTATTCAATTGCATATACCTGCATACACCTGCCGCCGCCCATGGGTCCATTAGGATTCAAAACTTGCCGCTCTTCCAGCTGATTAGCAAGCCTCATTAGTCTGCCAGCTGACACACGCCAGGCATGGCCCATATCCCCAAGAAGCTATGCAAGGGGTGTACGGTCCAGATACATGTGCGCGGCGCGCACCTGCTCTGAAAAACCTGTCTCAACCGTAGCAGCATCAGGAGTTTAAGATGATCACAGTACTGTATGCTAGTCATTTAGGTATCTGAATAATCCTCCTAAGTTCGGGGACTGTAAGATGAATATTCCTCCTAATTTCGGCGACTGTAAGACCACACAGGTAATTTAGTTCCATCAAGTTTCACTTCACGGCATCATCTCAAAACTCAAATTTCAGTAGCGAGGATTACAGGTATGGAGATGGCATTGAAGATTTCAGAAGCATATTTTATCGTAAAGCTGATTGGAGTTAAGCAAGCTTGGAGATTAACTGAAGCAGAAATAGAAATAAGTACTAAGAGATCGATTCACCAATCCATAATTAGTCGGTAATATAGCTACCCTGCAAATGATCTTTTCAGCCAAACTGCAGATATAATACCGAGCATAATTTTAGCATAATACATCTCAGATCTTCTCATATTTCCTGGTCTCATATCTGAAACCTCTCAAAAGTTTCTTCCTGGCAGGGCCCTCCAATAAGCTAAAGACAATCTTCACGCTGTGCATACCACGGTAGCAAGGAAATCGCTGTCAAGAAAGAGATCCCTTAATGGGAATTTCAGAAGATCTGTACCAAACACCAAGCTAGACATACCATACCGAGCCTAATTTAGCATGTCCTATGTACGGTTTATTTTCTTTGAGAGATATATGCTTTTTCTGAACCAATATGAAAGAGGTACCGAACACTGACTAATGACTAGGCAAGTAGCTTTGCTCTAGCTTGGCCTGCCCAATTATTTGTTCCAAGCTCCACCACTGGCGTCGAATCTATTTTGCAAGACATATCGACCCTGAATCTCCATTTCAAGATAATCTCACCGGAATAGTTCATACTAATCCAGATAATGATACAGAGACGGTGGCTTTTAGCTGGCTCCTTCAATGGATCGACGGTGAGCAGCTACTGCAAGAATCAGCCAGTTCAGATTATTTTGAAGTTAATGTGCATGGTTACTGGCTATAGAACCACCTGCTGCTCCCCGTCACCTTTCTTCGTGTCTCGCTTTGCTACCCATCTGGCCAAGCGTCATTCACCTACTCTTTGAAAGTAGAAGTTCTTGTGTCTGCCGATCATGTAAGTGGCAACCATTTCTGGAGCGACAATGGACTGACTACTGGATTAGATCAATTGGATAACGAGAACCAACCCTCCACCTGATTAACAATAGGTAAAACACTTCCGTTGAAACTACCTGGCTAATACCTTTATTTTTTTCCGCTAATACCTTTAATGAACTCTATGTGGTTGTCACGAGGAATAATAATATACTCAATTCTATTTATACCTGCATCAAGCCAAGGACCTAACATAACATGACCGAATTGACAATGTGGGGGTGGTAAAGCATCTAGATTAGTTGATCAGTGACGAGCAAAATACACCGAAACAGAATTTCAGGATATTTACTTGCGTCGACAAAAAAAAAGATGTTCCCTCGTTACATCATGAATCAGGACACCAGTAATATATACAATAAACTATATTGATACGAACTACAAGCAGAAAAATGACTATCAGTGATCAAATATTACTGCATCTGGTATATTTCGTCGGAGATAGGGTGGGCAAAAACTAAAACCGTACGAGCCAGCTGGTGGATAGCATTCATTTTATTTCACAAACTAAATTCTAACCGCCAATCTAGTTTAAAAAAAATAAAGTAGCCCAAACCAATAAAACCAGTCAAACTTTTTTTGCTCACCCTTAGCCGAAGCCCAAAGTGAAGAGATGTAGTCAACGTCATCTCCAACAATATTGAGAAGAACTTTGCTTGCCTCACCTATATATATATATATAGCAGAAATGTGCAAGTAACCAGACAGTTCCGACTTTAAAAGATGAACTTATGTATGTAAATACGATATATATCAGTAATCACATAATGTAGATTAAATATTATCTACATCCTGGTATTTTTTTACAAAAAGTATTTGTATTCGAATTTTCAGAGGTTCAAAAAAGGGCCTCCATGTATCCTGAGCTACAAAAATACATTCTCTTAATTTTACCAACTATTAAACTCACAGAATTGAAGAAAAGGAGCAATAAAGTGCACACATTAAAGCATAATAATGGACATAGATTAACGATGTTCACATTCAGATATGATGGTTCTTCAACCTTACAAATGGCTGCCATACATAGACAGTCAAATAGGAAACGGGCTAATTATAAAAGAAACTCAGGATGCAACTTTTCGCATCTAAGCTTGGACATAAGCATATGCTAGCCGACGGTGACAATAGGGTGCTTCCCAATCTCCCATGGTCTTATTTCTGAAACACAGAGCAAACGGTTCAGAGTAAAGGAAAAAACTTTGCGGCTCAATTTGAAAGGTTCAAATTGCCAAGGCTTACCTTTTGTCCCTATATACTGGTTCTAAAACCCTCAATAAAATTCGCCAGGGATGAGCATGTCATCGAAGCTCCAAAGGTCCATGTTGCCGAGGACATCCTGAGGTTCATCAAGATTCAGAAAGTTGTCAATCGGTTCATCCACAACATCATCCATGAGAATCCTCAGATAAGGTTCTAAATCCTCCAGCCCATCGGTGAGATCAACTGCACTGTTATGCATAACAGGAGGCACCACTTGGCTGTAGGTGTTGCTCTGGACAAGCGCAGACTCATAGCTGTAGGTGTTGCTCTGGACAGTCCCAGACTCATAGCTATAGGTGTTGCTCTGGACAAGCGCAGACTCACCCAAGTCAGAGCAGCCAAAAGAGTTGCTCCCCTGATCAGAGTACAGATTCATGACAGGAGCTTCAACAGGGGCAGCAGAGTTCATTGCAGGAACAAATGACACGTTATCAGGCTGATCAGGTGGCTGGTTTGTATTGGCAATGTTGTTGACTGTTGGTGCAACGGCAGGTATCTGTACTTCTTTTGACTTGCGTACTTTAAGAGCAGCAGGGCGGAAATTTGGAGCAACTGTTTGCTCCTCTGGAAAGTTAAGCTTGGCCTTGTTGCCACGAATCTTGCGTGCTTCAACATCATAAGCTCTTGCAGCTTCTTCAGCACTGTTGAAAGTACCGAGCCAGACACGCACACCCTTGCGAGGATCTCTGATTTCAGCAGCCCACTTACCCCAGGGGCGCTGGCGGATACCCCTGAATTGGTTCTTCCTCTTCCTTTTCAATGACCTTTCCGCAGGGTCATCAAAACCAGCAGTAGTCATGGTGCCCAAGCCATCTGCAATGCAAGAACGGTGTCAATGCTAAGAGAGTCATTCGCAGAAATTTCTTCTTACTAAATTTAGACATAAGACTATAAGAGATCATAACCCTGATGAACACTAAACAATGAGTACAATCCCCTTCAGTTTTTGGATCAAACACCCATCAAATCACACTTAATAGAAAAAGCAGGGTTCTTAAGACAACCCAGCTTTACGTTCAAATTCTACTATACACAATGGAGAGTCCATAAAAAATCTCGGATCAAAGTAAAACCCACAATATCCAACTTTAGGCTAATCCAGTATTAACATGGCAATCTGATATGTAAATAATGAACAAGAAAGTAGAGTAGCTAAAACTTCAACAAAGACCAACGTTTGAACTCTTATGGCTTACATCGGTAGTAGAAGCTACCAAGACTTAGACAACTTATTCAGAGGCACCAACCAGCAAGACTAAACTACATCAACCAATAGTGGACAGAAACTTGTGAGGAAGCTCATGAAATATCAGATGCTTATTCAATTGTTGCAGGATCAATACTTCAAATTTGGCTGTCATCAAGTCTATTAAAGATATACTGCAAAAGGACAGAAGTGTTCTCATGCAGAAACGAATGAAATGGTCATCTAGTAGTGTCAGCCTAAGCAAACAAGAACACAGAGCATCTTTAAAAAAATTGCACAAAGACGAATTATAGAATATATTGACTGAAATAAACTACCCTAGAAGTTACCTCTAAAAGATCAGTGAATTTAGCAGTATGATTAATGCACGACTCGGCAATCAACACAATAATCAAATTAGATTGTGAGTTCAACAAAACTAGAGCAATCCTCACGGCTCACGTGGATCTAGTGCTAGCCTAAGCAAACAAGAACACAGAGCATCTTTAAAAAAAATTGCACAAAGACGAATTATAGAATATATTGATTGAAATAAACTACCCTAGAAGTTACCTCTAAAAGACTAGAACAATAATCACAAGAACACGGAGAGAATTTAGCAGTATGATTAATGCATGACTCGGCAATTAACACAATAATCAAATTCGATTGCGAGTTCAACAAAACTAGAACAATTATCACGCGGATCTACAGCCATGGAACAGGGAGATAATTCCTTAACAAGGAATGATGAAACAATTCACAAGGCCAAAAGTCCCGAGACCTTGGAGCAAAAAAAAAGTTACTAAGACTTTCAACCCTTTTGACTAAACGCTAAGCATGTAAATCAGCATTCTCTTTTGACTAAACAGTAAAACATAGTATATGAATCAACATTCAAACTCGGAAAAGTTAGAAATCCCCAGATCGACAACCAAAATCGCTTTCCCAAAGTGAACAGACTAGTAACAATTTCGGAATCCCAACACGACAGAGAAATGAAGATGGTAACCCTTGTCCCAAACCACTCCGTAATACCCCAAAATCCCTAACAAACAGTAAAACAGGAAAGCACAAGAAATGTCCGAAACACACCATCAAACGACAAAACATACCATCCCCTGAAACCTGAACCGCTATCTTCCCGAACAAATCCCACAGCTTCCACAACAACCAGTTACGAAAAAATATATATACTCCCAGCGAGCCGACGGCGATACCTTTGGAGATGGACGTCTTGACGGTGGGCGGCTTGATCTCGATGACCTCGTCGTCGCTATCCTCCTGGAAGTCGAACTCGAAGTCGGAGTCCCTGGTGTCGGCCTCGAACTTCTGGAAGTCGGCCTCGAAGTCCTCGTCATCCAGCTCCAACACCTCCGGGAACCGCGCGAAGAGCCGGCCCGTCCTGGGCTTGTTCTTCTGGGGCCACAGCGTCCGCCTCAGCTCGTCGCACTCCGCGATTGAATTGCCGCCGCACATGGCTTCGTCGTCGGGAGCGTCGCCGCCGTAGCAGCAACTTGTGCAGGAGTTTCTAGTGAAGCGGAAGGTGGGGCTAGGGCAGGTCGCTTTATACCCGGTGGCGCGGGTGACGGCGTGAGGTGGCAGGAGCGTAGGTAAGGGACGCGTGGTGGGGCAGTGGCGTCAGTGGGACGACGCGTGCGGCGGAAGCTACGAGGTAGGAACATTGCACGTTGGGCCCTTGAAAGAAGCGAGTATTTTGGAACCCTCCCCTTACTAATGAATGAATGATATTACTGTACTCTCTTTCTTTGGTAGCGAGTCCTCATTTATTACCTCAAGATTGTAGTAATGTCTCGCACTAAATGAAATTGGGCTAAGAAATTTAACATAAGATTTCCTTGTGAATAATTATGTACAGTGTAATCTTTTGAGGATTGCCACTCATTGATGGCACAATGTATTAGTCTATACATTCAATACAAATTGGCCGTGTGCATTGTTTCGTTGAATAGGTTTGGCATGCTCCCCTTTTTCAAAATAGTATATATGCAGAAAGAATTACATTGTCAATAGCAGATTTAATGTGATGACCATGGGTTTACAACTTTGTGTCCAACCTAACACAAAGAAAAAAAATAGGAGTAGGGCGTTTTGTAGACCGGACTACATTTACCTATTCTTTGAGAATTTTAAAAAATGACATTTAAATTTAAAAAATTCAGAAAATAAAATTCAAAATTAAGAAAATGATGTATTCTGCTAACGTGTCAAATCTCAACTAAAAATATCTTATATTTTAGGTCGTGTAAAAACGCAAAAGTGAGAATCTGAAGTAGTCAACAAGTAGGACACTCCAATAATTCAAACCTCCAAAATTGTCAGATTTTTCTATTTTTATGTGGCCTAGGATATAAGGTGTTTCGAATTGAGACTTCGTACGCTTTGGTAAAATACATCATTGTCAACATCTAGGATTTTTTAGAGTAATTTGAAACTTCAAAATGTTGTATTCAACTTTTTAGAAAAATGAGCTACATGTAGCTCTTGCTACATTTGCAGTTTCTGAAAAAGGTTAGTGGTTTTTTAAGTGATAGTTTCCATTTAGAAATAAATTAATGGCGTAAAAAGTATCTCGAAATTCTGTTAATGAATTTGCACTAAATAGAAGGGGAAGGTAGTAAAAACGCTTGAAACCAATAACGCCTCTTGTCGATGGCCTAGATTGTTCTGGTATGATCTGGTAGCACCATGTTGAGCCAAACTAAGCCCAAGGCACACAACTGTAGGTGATGGAATGTGTGGTGCAGCAGTGATGTCGGCAAGATGACACAAGTGGGCCTTGCACTTTAGCGAGGTGACGCATGTGGCGGAAGCCATAAGGTCGAATGCCTTTTCGATTTTTTCACTTTTGCCCCTTAGGATAAGTGAAATTTCTAACATGATCCTTAAGTTTCAAATGAATGGTTATGTTATATTTATTTGATAATGACACCATTTATTAGCTCAAGATGTAATATGATGACCATAAGTTTACAACCTTGTGTCAAGCAATGACAAGTACAAAATGCACCAACATATAATCATCATCGAACAATAATAACAAGAACAAACATGAAGTGGTTTTTTCACAAGGATTTGATTGGTGAAGGCAAAAATAGAGTGGTGAATTGGGGACTGGAATAGAAACTTTCTGTCGACATTCTATTATTTGATTTTTAATAAAAAAAAGGGAGGGTGAAAAGAGCTTGAAATAGGAAACATATCTTGTCGGTAGTCTAGCTTAGCTTAGTATGATCTGGTTCCACCATACATGTTTAGCCAAACCAACTGAGAAGGCACAAATGTAGGTGATGGAATGTGTGGTACACCGGTGGCGTCGGAAAGATGACGATAGTTGGGCCCGTACCTTTGTGAGGTGATGAATGCGACAAAATCCATGAGGTGAAAACATGAAAGGAAACAAATGAGCACTGCACCGTTTGCCCCTTGAGATAAGTGAACATTTATAACATAACCCTTGAGCAACGAATACTGTTTGAACTATTTTTTTTGATATCAAGTCGCCAATTATTAGCTCAACATGTAATATGATGACCATGGGTTTACAAATTTGTGTGAAGCGTGGTAACCCGAACAAACATGGAGTAGTTTTATCACAAGAATTTGATTGGTGGGTGAAAAAATAAACTAGTTAATTATCGATTTACAAAGAAATCTTTCGTCGATATTTTACTATTGGCCTTATATGAACAAGGGGGAACGGTGTAAAAATCTTGAAACCGGTAACATTTCTTGTTGATAGTCAAGATTATCTTGGTATGATCTAGTGCCACCATGTTTAACCAAACTAATCCCACGAGCGAAAAATATAGGTGATGGAATTTGCGGTGCGGAAGTAGCCTCAGCAAGATGACACTGACGGGGCTTGTACTCTTGTGAGGTGATGAGTGTGTCGGAAGACGCAACACGGAAGTAGGAAAGGAAATAAATGAGTGTTGTCTTTGTTGGGATTCTTGCAAGTATGCACCTTGAGAGAAGTGAAAATTTATAACATGGCCCTGAATGATTGGTTGAGCTATCCTTATTTGGTATTAAGCCCCCATTTTTTAGTTGAACATGTAATATGAGGACCATCGGTTTACAAGTTTGTGTCAAGAATAGTAATAAGAACAAAATTGAGTGGTTACATCATGAGAATGAGATTGGTTAAAACAAAAAAAAGTGGTGATTTGATGATTGACATAGAAAATTTGTAACGACATTACATGTTGTATAGTAAATATGGTAAGTAGTTATAAAACACATGAAACCTAGTAACATCACTCATACATAGTTTGGCCTAGCTTAGTGATGAGGGTTGACCTTGATAATGCCTATAATTGTGAACTGGGGTTTTAGGGAAAAGACAGCGTTGGTGGTTTCGTGGACTTGTGAGACAAACGAGGTATCCGATGTAAATAGATTGGAGGCTAAAGTTACCGAGATTGTATTGATACTAGTGATTGCAATGATACTATTTATAACAAAGGTTTGGGATCCCCTCCCTGGTGGCTCCTCCTAACCCTTATATAGTGGGCTAGGTCTCAGGGTCCATTCTCGGGCCGGTTACATACTATATGTCGGTTTACTCGACGTAGCTAACACTTGCCTATTTTTATCTAGTTTCTAGGATTTAACTTCTCTTGGGCTTCATGGGCCTTCTAGACTTCCTCCTGAATACGTACCATGGATAGTAATATCGAGTACCCAACATGGTATACCCATATCACTTAATGTGATCACTACCAACCATGTTTATTCTAAATATCCCACGAGATCGATCAGGTGTAGGTGATAGAATTTGTCATGCGGCACTGGTATCCACAAAGAAAACGCTACTTGGATTGCACTTTCAGGAGGTAACAAGTGTGCCGAAAGCTGTGAAGCAGTAACTAGAAAGAAAACAAATAAGTGTTTCCATTGAGAATCTTGCACAATGGCTTATTGAGAAGTGAACATTTCCAACATGACCCTTGAGTAATAAATGAATGGTTGAGTTATCTTTCTTTGATATGAAGTTGCCATTTATTAGCTCAACATGTAATGTGAATGGTTCATGTAATGGTTGTGTCTAGAATAATAACAAGAATAAACGTGGAGTGGTTTCTCAAGAGGTTTTGATTTGTGGAGGAAATAATAGAGTGGTGATTAGGGACTAGAATAGAATTTTATGTTGACATTGTACTATTGGATTTTTAGTAAAAAATGGGTGGTGCAAAAAGCTTGAAATCGACACGTATCTTGTAGATAGTCTAGCTTACATTGGTATGATCTAGGGCCACCATGTTTAACCAAACTAATCTCACGAGCGATAAATATAGGTGATGGAATTTGTGGTGCGGAAGTAGCCTCAGCAAGACGACACTAGTGGGGCTTGTACTCTTGTGAGGTGATGAGTGTGTCGGAAGATGCAACGCGGAAATAGGAAAGAAAATAAATGAGTTTTGCCTTTGTTGTGATTCTTCCAAGTATGCACCTTGAGAGAAGTGAAAATTTATAGCACGCCCTTGAGTACTGAATGATTGGGTTGAGCTATCCTTATTTGGTATTAAGCCACAATTTATTAGTTGAATATGTAATATAGGGACCATCGGTTTACAAGTTTGTGCCAAGAAGTTATAAGAACAAAATGGATTGGTTACTTCATGAGAATGATATTGGCATAGAAAATTTGTAACGATTGATGATTGACATAGAAAATTTGTAACGACATTCTACTACGTGCTTTGTAGTAAAATATGGTAAGTAGGAGTAAAACGCATGAAACCTAGTAACATCACTCGTAGACAGTTTGGAACAGCTTAGTGACGAGGATTAACCTTGGCAATGCACATAAGTATGGACTTGGGCTTTAGGGAAAAGGCAACGCTACTGATCTTGCACTTTCGTGAGGTAACAAGTGTGACGAAAGCTGTGAAGCGGTAACTAGAAAGGAAACAAATAAGTATTTCCTTTGGAATTCCCGCACAATGGCTTCTTGAGATGTGAACATTTTAAACATGACCCTTGAGTAATAAATGAATGGTTGAGTCATCTTTCTTTGATATCTTTGATATGAAGTTGCCATTTATTAGCTCAACATGTAATGTGAATGACTCATGTAATGGTTGTGTCTAGAATAATAACAAGAACAAACATGGAGTGGTTTCTCACGAGGTTTTGATTTGTGGATGAAATAATAAAGTGGTGATTAGGGACTGGAATAGAAATTTATGTCGACATTGTACTATTGGATTTTTAGTAAAAAAGTGGGTGGTGCAAAAAGCTTGAAATCGACAACGTATCTTGTCGGTAGTCTAGCTTAGCTTGGTATGACCTAGTGCCACCATTTCAAACCAAACTAATCCCACGAGCGACAAATACAGGTGATGGAATTTGTGGTGCGGAAGTAGCCTCAGCAAGACGACACGGGCGGGGATTGTAATCTTGTAAGGTGATACGTCTCCGACGTATCGATAATTTATTATGTTCCATGCCACATTATTGATGATATCTACATGTTTTATGCATACTTTATGTCATTATTATGCGTTTTCCGGAACTAACCTATTGACGAGATGCCGAAGGGCCGGTTCCTGTTTTCGCTGTTTTTGGTTCCGAAATCCTAGTAAGGAAATATTCTCGGAATCGGACGAAATCAACGCCCGGCATCCTATTTTTCCACGAAGCTTCCAGAACACCCGAGAGCCGCCAGAGGAGGGCCCTGTGGGCCCCAGACGACAGGGTGGCGCGGCCCAGGCCTTGGCCGCGCCCCCCTAGTGTGTCACCGCCTCGTCGCCCCTCCGACTCCGCCTCTTCGCCTATATAAAGGTCCCTGACCTAAAAACATTGACACGTTCGACGAAACCAGAGAAAACCTTCCAGAGCCGCCGCCATCGCGAAGCCAAGATGCGGGGGACAGGAGTCTCGTTCCGGCACGCCGCCGGGACGAGGAAGTGCCCCGGAAGGCTCCTCCATCGACACCACCGCCATCTCCATCAACGCTGCTTGTCTCCCATGAGGAGGGAGTAGTTCTCCATCGAGGCTCGGGGCTGTACCGGTAGCTATGTGGTTCATCTCTCTCCTATGTGCTTCAATACAATAATCTCATGAGCTGCCTTACATGATTGAGATTCATATGATGATGCTTGTAATCTAGATGTCATTATGCTAGTCAAGTGGGTTTTACTTATGTGATCTCCGGAGACTCCTTGTCCCACGTGTGTAAAGGTGACAGTGTGTGCACCGTGTGGGTCTCTTAGGCTATATTTCACAGAATACTTATTCACTGTTATGAATGGTGTCGTGGATGTGACCACGGCAGATGCTACAGGGGGTAGCACTTCGTTGATGCGAGGGTAAGGGAACATCGCCATCTACGGGTCGAGGTGCAAGAAACGCAAGGGTTTTACCCAGGTTCAGCCCCTCCGGAGAGTAAAAGGCCTACGTCCTGCTAGATCTTTATTGCTCAGTGGAGAATTACAATGGGGGGGCTCAGTCGGCGATGAGCCAAGAGCTTACAATGAGGAGATTGGATCTCAGATGATATGTCCCTCTAGGGTTTAGCCCGGGGGTTTATATTTCCACCCCCGGCCTAGGGTTACAAAGGGATAACTCCGAATCGTATCAGTTACTACAAATCCGGGATACCGCACCCTTCTTCAAGTAATCTCTATCTTGAATCGAGCAGATCTTCTCCTTAGAGCTTCGGCCCAGTCGCCTTCGGGCCCAGTCGATTGGGCGACTGGCGGTCCTCCCTGGGCCTTCATCCTCGTGGCGAGTGGGACTGGCGACCCACCCCCTATGGGCATATCCCCATCAGTAGTCCCCGAGCGCGGTGGTGACGAAGCATAGATCCGGTGCGGGTCGCGGAGAGACACTAAGGCGGATTAAGGTGAATCGCCGCCGGGCTCCCGAAGTAGACTCCAGCAGATCGCTAGTCTTCACTCGCCTGAACTTGATGAGCCATTCGACGCATGACAGTCGGCGTTATGCCAGTCGTCGTAGGGCAGTCGGCGCATGCCAGTCGCCGCAAGTCAGTCGGCGTAGGTCCCGTGCGCGGACGCGTGGAGGAGGCAACGGCTAGTTTTCACGTTGACCGAGGTGTAGACCATTTGCATGGAGTTGACCGTTGGGCCTGATTTGACCGTTAACGGCTAGTCTTAACGTCCGTCCCGCTGATCCCGCCGCCAATCCTGACCGTTAATCTCGGGGCGGCTATCTCGCGGCGAATCAACGGGTGGATTTGGTGCTTATCTGAGGCGAGTGCAGCGATATAAAAGGCCGAACCCGGGGGTTAGGGCTTATCACTCCGCCACATTCTTCCTCCATTCCCTTCTCTTTTCGTCGAGAACTCCTGAGCGCAACCATGGCGGCGAGAGCCTGGGGCAAATCCAAGGTCACGCGCGAGTCCCTCCTTCCGTACGTCGCCGCCGGGGTCATCCCCGAGTTCAAACAGGAGCGCTGGCGAGTTCCGCCGGCGAACGAGGTGGAGCCGCTCCCGAGGCCAGGCGAGTTCGTTCTCTTCCTCAGCTTCTTGGATCGCGGATTCGCGCTCCCCTCCTCCGACTTCATCCGCCAGTTGTTGGCCTTCTATGGCATCAAGATATGCGACCTGGGGCCGCACACTGTACAGCAGATCTCTCGTTCGTAGCATTGTGCGAGTGCTACCCGGGTTGCCCGCCGTACTTCCCGTTGTGGGTATCAATCTTCCACGGGCGGGCGACTCGGGCCAACAAGAGCAGCGAGGCCCTCATCCCGAACGGCGGAATCACCTTCCGAGTGAAGTCCGGGGAAAGCTTCATCGACATGGCGCTCCCCAAGAAGGCGCAATCGCAGTGGCGCCGCTTCTGGTTCTACGCCAAGGAGTACACTCCCCCCGGCGAGGTCTGCATTCCCCAGTTCAGCCCCGAGCCCAGCGTCCCGCGACGTCTCAACGTCCGGTCGCTGCCGCGCGAGCAGGAGGAAGTGGTGAAGGAGATGCGCCAGGCGATCCAGGCGCTGAAGGATAACGGCCTGACGGCGGCCAATATGTACAACTGCTGGCTCGGCCGGCGGCTGATCCCCCTGCGGTGCCGAGCTCACCCCATGTGGGAGTACCGGGGGCAAAATGACTGCACCCGGTCGACGGCGACCGAGTGGGACGAGAGCGAGTATCGGAAGGCACTCGCCAAGATCACCATGGCCACCTTTACCTCCTTCGAGGACGGCCTGCAGCCCTACTCCGAAGATACCCCGGCGCCTCAGGTAACGCATCGTGCGGCGACTCTAATCGTTTCGGCAATGTCCCTCTTTTCTGACTTGTTTCCTTGATTCGAATGCAGCGGTGGCAGAAGATTACTGACCACCTTCCCCCCCTCGCCGGGAAGGAGCCTCCGGAAATGACCGAAGGCGAAGAAGAAGAGGTCGACGACGAGGAGGAGCGCACCGAGTCGGACTCCGAGGCGCGGGACTTCATCCGACTCCCGCGCGGGTCGAAGAGAGGCGCCGGATCCTCGTCTCAAGGCGCAGCTGATGAGGAGGCGACCTCTCACCCGGAGGGGGAGGCGGAGCCCTCCAAGGAAGGGGCCGAGTTGCCGCCGAAGCGACTGCGCCCGACCATCCTGGAAGGTTCCATGAGGCTCCAGCGCCCTCTGAAGGACGCAATCGATGCGGGAGCTCGAGCTGGTCCGGGCGTAAAGGCAATCCCCACGGTGAAGTAAGTGCTCCCCGCCAAGCCTTTTCTCTTTATGGCGGGGTTGGATGTTGAGTCACCTTGCTCCCGTGCAGGTCCAAGAAGAAGACCTTGGCCAGGCCGGCCACAACTGGGGCGGCGGCCACGAGGGCGGCCGAGGCGAAGAAGAAAGCCGCGGAGAAGAAAGCGGCGCCTTCCGACCTCGAGGGCGCGGGGTCGGCCCCGGAGGAGCCTGTCGCCACGAGCCAGGCCGAGAAGACGGGCACCAGCCGCACCGAGCCCACCGCCGAAGTCTTCCCCCTGCCCAGCATGGTTCGCGGGGGCACGGCGAGCGCAGCGATGGGATCGGGCGCCGTTCCTCCCGTGGTGGAGGAGGAGTCAGCGGGCATCGGGTCGACCGAGGGCCAGAAGGCGCCTGAAGCCGAAGAAAACGTCGTCGAGGAGGGCGGCCTCTCGGAGCCGCTGAAGGAGCGCCGGTCCGAGGCTGCTAGGGACCGAGCCCTACCTAGCGACGCCGATACGCGGACAGGCGGGGCACCGTCAACCGAAGCGATGATGCAGGCGGGGAAGGCGGCCGAGTCGCGCCATCCACCGCCTTCTACCTTGACCTTCACTGAGCTCCACACGGCGCTCGGTGAAGCACACGTGGTGAGTATTTCTGTACTCGCAGTCCAGTCACCCCCAGTCCCCGAGGGTCGACTTGGCCTGAAAGGGCGAGTCGAGTCTTCTTTTGCGTATCTGGACTGCTTTTATTGATCTTGGCATTGTTTTTGATTTTGTGCGAGGCGGAGGTTAAGCGATTGACCGCGCTCGTGGAGGAGGCGGCGCAAAAGAACCGGAAGCTTATTGCTCTGGGCAGTAAGTCACGCTCGTTTGCCTTCCTCTCTCAGTCGCGCTGGCCTTGATTGTACTTCTGTTCTCACCGTCCTCTTTTTTTGTAGCAGAGGCGCAGGCGAAGGCTCTTGCCGAGGCGCGGGAAGGGTTTGTCAAGGAATCCTTCTACCGCGAAGCCGAGTTCCGGGCGCAGCAGGCCGAAGAGGCCCGGAAAAGGGCGAAAGCGGAGGTGGCGGAGTTGACGAAGGTCTTGGAGCAGAAGGGCCGGGAACTGGAAGATGTCATCACCGAGTACGAGGTGAAGCTGGAGGCCGCAACTGATGAGCGGGAGTCCGCGCGTGGGGCCGCCGCGACTCTGCGGGAAGAGGTCGCGGCCTTGAAGCAGCAGCACGGCAAGGAGTTGGCTGCGGAAAAGGAGGCATCCGAAGGCATTGTCCTGGCGGTGCAGGCCGAGAAGACCAACTTCGAGGCTTTCGTCCGTGAGATGTCGCGGCAACTTCTTGGTAAGTTCTTGCCTCTTCCTTGCTTTTTGATTGCCGAGGCTCCGAGTCCCCGGGCGTGGCGAGTCGGCGTTAGGGGCCGGTCCCCAAGCCTGGCGAGTCAACTTCGGGGGCCAGTCCCCGAGCACTGGCGAGGCGGCTTCGAGGGCCGGTCCCCGAGTATGGCGAGTCGGCGTTAGGGGCCAGTCCCCAAGCGCGCCGAGTCGATCTCGGGGGCCGGCCCCCGAGCATGGCGAGGCGGCTCGGGGGCCAGCCCCGAGTATGGCGAGTCGGCGTGGGGGCC
>NC_061509.1:257100469-257161210 GCF_022539505.1 Lolium rigidum
ACAACAGACTTTTTTTAAAGAGAGTAATTTTTGGCTATACAACATGTCACAACATGATTTAAGGACCAGCCATATTTGCAATACTAACAGCAACCTGATCTAAACCTGAATCTGTAGTTATATGAAACCAGTCCAACTTGCAGTTTTTGTACCATTGGTCGTTAAATATATATATTGTGTACATGATAGAATAGGAAAGTAGCTGTTGGTGCTGGTCATTTGACTTCATGTGGTGGTTTCCTCCATCGTGGAAGCTCTCCTCCATTCTCTTCCCCGGGAACCCTGGGTCACTGGCCACCATCTGCGCCTCACTAGGAGCCTCTTGGATGGATACTGCTTATGCAAGAATGTTCTATTTTTTATTTTTTACACCTAACACATAATCTAGAAAATTAACATTCATGTGCAAAATAAATAATGATTTGTGCAACGATGTCAAGGCTTCTACAATCATGTCAACTATTTTTTGCAGTCAAACCTAAATGTTACCTAACTCCATATGTTGTTACATTGTCATTTTTTACATTGTGGTTCAGAAAATAGCAGGTACATGTGCCCAATCTAAGTTACTGCTTATCAAGTTTCTTTTTCACCGAACCTTTGATGCACTAGCATGCAAGCAATTCAGTCTGGAAAGAAACTGAAACATAGTTCATGAAGCAACAACAACTGTATTCATTAAGCTTTTGTACCCCATGATCTACATGGATGCTATTTTTGTGAACCAAGGGGTGTGTTTTCTGGTGATAGTGGGCGAGGGCAGGCAGAGGAGAGAATTGACCAAGAGGGCCATGACCCAGGGAAAACCGTGATGTTGTGACCTTGTTCTAGGCGCGTCCAAATATGTTTTCTAGGTATTCTGGAGACCTCCCAATCCTAGTCCAAATGTATGTTTTCTACTCCCTCCGATCCGGAAAAAGTGTCCGGTGGTTAATACAAATACATTTTACAAATAAACCCTTCTAAAATCAGAAAAATGTGGATCCTCTGCTTGTTATCTGGGCGGTCGGTGAGAGAGCGGAGACCATCGTGTTGAGGGAGGAGGGACCAGGAGCGTCCAGGGTCCAGGTCCGGCGCACACCGCGCGACGCCGGCGAGGCCCAGCCAGATCCGTTCCGCCTCCCGCCTCGTCGACGTGTTGCAGTTGCAGGAAGCTGAGCCGCCATAGATTCGTCGACGGACGAACTGATGCGCGGGGAAGGAGGGTCTGCCGGTGACGGTGGAGGGCTTGAGTGGCCGACGAGTAAGGACGGGGATGGGGCGGATTGGATCGGGATCTTGTACGAGAGAGAGAGTACGACGATAAGCTGTGTGGGAACGAGGGAGATGGGTGGATGGGTGGGTCGCGTGCGTCTCCTTCTCTCCTCATTTCTGGTTCTCTTTTTTCCCAACCGCTGTTGCTGGGGAGAGACAAAGAGGATAGCTGGACTGCGGGTTAAGAAAAAAGAAAACACGAGGCTATTTTTGCAAAATGGCCACTCCGACTCTTTTTTCGAATCGGAGGGAGTAGCAATCATCTGAAGCATATATATTATATGTGTGGTTTCGGCCTATCTGTCTACAATCTGTCAAGCCATGTTAGGAACCGCTAGTGGCAATAGAGCGCACGATCTAAGAGGGGAAGTCATATCTTGCAAGCTATGCTAGTTGTGGAATGAGGCACTCTGCCATTTTATAGCCTCGCCAGTCGCCACACCCAAGGCCCTAGCATGGCAACCTCCCATAGGCCCCATCTGCATAATGTGATAGTACTAAACAGTCGATGCAAACTCCCAGCATGTATTAACGCTAATAAAGTAATACACACGCGTGCTACAATGGAAGCCGGTGATGGTGACACAAGCAAGAAAACTGTGAAAATGCGAATACACGTGCTATCAAAAAAGAAATACCCCTTGCATGCCGATCGGCATGAGATCAGATTAAAATATAAAATCAAGAGAAAGAATCTGCTTTGTGCTCCTCTTCAATCACACATATATTTACCCATGAAAATAAAATGCTCCCTAGTTTCTCCCTTAGTTTTGTACAGTTAATCTGACTCTTTTTTCTATATCTTTTGTACTTTTGCTAACTCTCTATTTAATAAATCACTGTGGGGTTTTTCCCCACAATTTCAAGTTCAAAAAAAAAATATGCTCCAGTGATAATACAGATTTTTTCAAAAGAAAACATGTGGCCGGTGGTCATTTTCAATTTCGAAAACAGGTATGCTATTGCTATTTTGTTGTGAATATAGTAATAAAATACCCGATCTACTCACCTTGGTACAAACATGTGACCATAAACAGTTTCCTGAAGCACTTGCGAAATTACAAACAAACAACTTGTAATTAGGTGTAGCGAAATCCATGGGGTGAGGCGCGACCAACTCCCCGGTCCCCCGCGTCGCTCCTCCTGGAGCGGCTCGGGCGGAGCCCCCGACCTGCACCACCCAGCCGCCCCCTCCTCCAGATCCTCCCCGCCGCCGCCGGTGGATGCCGCCGGGCAAAGCCCGTGCGGTGGCCGGTGGCGGCGGGCCTTCTCCCCGTAGCGACGCGGGCTCCTACCTTCGATGATGCTGGCCGCGCCCAAACGGGCGTTGGTTGGTGCGGGCGAAGCCGGCCGCGCCCAAGCGGGCTCTGGTGCGGGCGAGGCCGACCACGGCCAAGCGGCCGTTGGTGCGGACGAGGCCGGCCGCGCTCACGCGGGCGTCTGAGCGGTTGGGCGCCGGGGCGGCAGCCCCGGGCTGCGGTCTGCGGGTGAAGCTGGCCTCGCCCAAGCGGGCGTCGGCGCGGTGGTGGACCGGGGTGCGGTGGTTCCAGGCGGGGCGGCGAAGGTCGGCAGGTGCGGTGCGGCGCGCTGCTTCGCGCCTGGCTGCGCGGGCTGATTGGGCCAGATCGGACCACGTCCTTCGCGTGGCGGCATGATACTCTGCTCCGGCTGCTTTCCAGTCATGGTGTGGCGGCGCTGTCTCCTTTGCTGGCCAGGGCGACGGACAAGGCGAGCAGATTGCCAAGCGGCCTTTGCTCCGGTTCCAGGACCTGGCGGCTCGGGTAGTTTGGAGGCTGCCTGGTTGACGGCTGGAGGCAGGTAGGGTGCGCACATGCTCTTGGTGGTCGGAAGGGATGCCGATCATGAAGCCGTCCTTGATGGTGCTCCGGCGAGGTTTTGTGGAGAGGTTAGGTGTGACTGAGGTGTGCCGGGAACTCAGGTTCCAGCGAGGTGTGCAGTTCTCCGGATGAAAATCTTGCTCGACTTCCGTCGATGCCGGTGACGAAGTCACTTTTGGGTGTCGTTTGCCTTGTTGAAGGCGTTACCGAGGAGATCTAACACTTCTCCCACTCTTGGATCTTGTCTTTTGGTGAAAACCTAAATCCGCATGTCGGATTGGCGATGGCGGCATCCACGATGTCGTTACTTCGATGGAAGCATCGTTTTGGAGACATGGTACTGATGGGAGCACCTGGGCTGTGGTCAAGTGGCTGGTCGAGCGCTATCAATGGCGGGTGTTCTTCGAGTTTGTGGTGCTGGGTATCGTGGGGTTGCCCCGTGGTGGCGGTAGCAGGAGCACTCTTGACATGTAGGCGGCGCCAAACGAGTCATGTTTTCCGCCCTCTCAAGACCGGAGCGGCACATGCCGCCTCCCTTCGGTTATGTCTTCTCTCTCCGATGTTGTTGAAGCCGGCGAACAAGCTCGTGGCAATGGTGCGATTCAACATGATTGGAGTGACCTTAGGGCTGTTGCAATGAAGTCGAAGATGTCCCACCGTAAGCACGAGGGATGATGTTCGGTGACGCTGCTTGCCCCGGTGGTGTACTTCTCTGTTTGTGCCGCCCCTCGCCTTTCTGGCGATCTTTATGTCTAGTGGTGCTTTTATTGATGTAAAGGTTTTCGCCCGGTTTTCCTTCAATAAACTGAGCAATTTCGGTCTCTATGCCATTTCTTCTAATGCAATGAACACAGCAGTTCTCCTGCTGTTATTCAAAAAAAAAAAAAAAAATCCATGGGGTGAGAAGGGGGCCGCTTTAAGTGCTGAACAATTCATCTCTTCTCGCCTCACTTGCACATAGATATGTTTGTTTGTTGCCAGAAGTACTAGTTTCACTGACGCAGCAGATGGGTTTCAATGCAACACCTAAACAGTAATAGTAGTCCCATTCTGTTCAGCTCAAAATCAAAACCGTCACATTTCGCTCTGCGTCACTTGACTAGCTTCGACTTCTTGCAACATCCCGACATCACATAGTAGCACGTTGACACGCTATTTTCCACGTGTCAAGAGTAACTAACGCTTTTCCATTCAGCAGGACGGTTCCATGGTTGGTAAACCCCAAGCAGAATGCTGAAGATTCCAGGGAAGTAAACTTCAAGCAAATTGGGAGGGCCACTCTGTGCAATAATAGCCTGCTTTACTAGGCACGTGATCCTGAACAATGGAGTGTTCAGCGTATTCCTGAGACCACTCAATCCTAGTCCTACGTATATGTGCTCTACCAACCATCTGAGGCATATTTCTTCTGTGTGTGTAGCGTCAGTCTCTCTACACTCTCAAACTATGTTAGCAATCCCTGGTGGTGGTAGGATGGGTAATCATACCTTGTAAGCTATGCTAGTTGTGGAGTGAGGCACCCGGACATTTTATAGCCTCACGCCCTCACCGCGCCATCAGCCCCTGGCATCCAGCCCCATCTCCCAAAGCGTTCCCCAAAGCAATTTGGAGCGCACCGGACCAAAAAACCGGGACGGGCTCGGGACGCCGGACACAACGAAAAGCGAGGCAAACCGGCGCCGGCCCGACGCGTCAGCGGCTCGGAAGACTAAAACTCCATCGCCTACCTTTGGTCAAGCGACGTTAATGGCGTCCCTGTTTTCCCAGGCGACGCAGAGACGCGTCTCGTCATGCATGGCCGCGTGGCCGTCCGCGCCGGCGTTATTGCGGGCAAACACCCCGCTACCGCCGCTGTACATTAAGACGCCCTGAAGTTCATCCCAATTTCTCACCGCTCCCAAACCTTCTCGTCACCGCCTCGCCCCTCGCAGATCTTCTCCTCGGCGCTCCAAAAATGTCGACCTCGTCCTCCCGTAAGATCACCGCGGCGAACGGCTTCGGCCGCGGCAGCCTAACCGTGGCGGAGGCGTGGGCGCTGTACCACGCCGGCTATACAGTCCCGCCGGACATGCGGCTGCCAAGCAGCGGCAGCTGGAAGATGGCCGTGAACGGCATTGGCGTCCCGCCGCCGCCGAAGCCGGGCACAGACCAATGGAGGGACGGCATCAGGGCCCGGCGGGCTCAACTCACCGCCACCAAGCGGCAGGATCCGACGTGGGCGGCCAACAACAACGACGACTGGTGGAAGACGTACTTCAAGGCGAAGTACGACATCGAGATGCACATCATCCAGGGGCTCGTCGGCGGGCCCAACAGCTGGAACAAGGACGGCCGCGCCCTGTTCTTGGGCGTTCCGGGGCGCACCCTCGAGAACGTCATCCGCGGCATCCGCAACGGCGCTCCAAGGTTGGAGACGCCGTCGTCACCACCACCATCTCCTCGAGGAGGACCACCGCAATGGCAGCCAAGTAGGACGACGTACTCGTCCTCCTCGCACTCTTCTTCCTCAGGACCGGCGCGATCGATGCCGTCCTCGTCGTACCGCTCGGCGCCCTACACCGTCCCCAAACGGGAGGTGAAGGAGGAGCCGGCGACGCCCGTCAACACGAGGCGTGGCGGCAGCGCAACCGGCGGCAGCAAGGGAGGCGCGGCGGCGCCCTCCTCATCCCGAAGCCAGAGGTGAAGGAGGAGCCGGAGGAAGCGTGTCGCAGGCGGCGCTGCTGGCGGAGTACGAGCGGCAGCAACGGCTCATCGCCAGCAGCGACGACCCCGAGGACTGCCTAGAGCTGCGAGCGGCGTTCTTGGCGTCCATGAACGACAAGGACGCCTGGAGGGGCGACGTCACATGGCGATCGCCATGTCCATCCGCGACTCCGGCAAGCCGCTCGTGGACCTCACCGACGACGGCGAGGCAGGACCAAGCGGCTTGGTGAAGGACGAGCCCGTCGATGAGCCCGTCGACGAGCGCGTCAAGCAGGAGGTCGTCACCGACGAGATGTACAACTTCCAGCAGTACTACGACGCCTTCGGCCGCCGCAAGTACTTCTAGATTAGGTTTAGTTTAAATTTAGTCAAATTTCGTTCGAATCTATGTAAATTTGGACGAATCTAATCGAATCTCGTTAAGTTTAAAATTTCCAAAATTTTGTTTGGAGGACACGACTGGGGAGCGACGTCCCCCAAACGCGGCATGAACGAAACACGTCCCCCAAACGCTCAATCCGGCACGTTTTGGGGGACGATTTGGGGGACGCTTGGAGATGCTCTAATGTGATTGTACAAAATAGTCGGCGTGAACTCCTTGGCATGTATTAACACCGGTAAAGCTATGCAAACATGTTACAGAGAAAGTTGGTGAGACAGGCAAGAGAACAGAGAAAATATGAACAAACATATCAGAAAAGCAATACACATACTTATAGCATATGGATTGGCACAAGATCGGAGTAGGGAAAAAATCAGGAGAAAGAATGTGCTTCGTGTTCCAGCTCAATCACGTATATCTTAACTTATGAAAATGGAATGCTCCGATGACCAATGCACATTTTTTCATAAAATAAACAGCTATGATGCCTATCACTAGTTTCTTTTCAACACGAAGAAAGAAATTGCCCAATCTACTCTCGCCTGGTACAAACATGCGACTAAGTAACAGCTTGTCAAAGGAGAGTTGTTAGTATTAAACCACTATTTTTCGGGCTAAATGTTAACTTTGGTACCACTTTACGCTTTTTGACAACAATCTATCACGTTTCTTTTTATAGTTGTCTCAGAAACACTAATGGCATATTGATCCCAAATTGACACAAATATTGACAGTGCCAATTTTCTGACATGTACTGTGACCCAGTTATTAGCCCCAATTAGGAAACTAAAAATATTTGAAGAAAATGAAACAATTAAAATATAAAAAAAGGGGAACTGGGAGGTTCCCATCAGCCATCCCGAAACATCTGGCACCACCGCATGAGTACTTCAGTGTCAGGTAGTCCTACCGGTCATAAACAGCATCAATTCGTTGCCACTCCATCTTTACTGCTTTTTGCAACAACTGTAATAAAATTGTGGTGGCTTTTTGTCAAAAATTTCCAAAATAAAAATTTAGCCTGCAAGTGTGGTGGTTTTATGCTAACAAGTAACAACTCGTCCAAGGACTTGCAAAATGAAAGACAAAAACGACTTCCAACTTGCGAAGAACCCTGCCCATTGGTGGAGTGGGTGAAACAGGTGATGTGAAAAGGCGACTGCCTGAAGCCCTAAACCGTCTGTCCATATGTCGCTTAGCAGGTTGTGTTTTCTTGCTGCATCGCGTACTACATAGTAGCATGTTGGCATGCTCTTCGCGACGTCTCAGGAATAACTAATGGTAGGATGATTCGTTGGCTTCGTGTTTCACAAAACAGCATTACACACATCAAGAGTGGCTCTTCTCAAGGTATTCCAGATACCTCTCGGTCCAAAAAATTGTGCTAACAGAGTATATCTGCCGTGTATTATTTCAGTCTATCTCTACATACTACATACGTTGCGAGAAAGAACCTGCGTTATGGAATGATAGTGGTGGTAGAATGCACGTTCCACGATGGGAAGTCTTTCAAACTATGCTAGTTGTGGAGTGAGACAAACAGTCATTTTATAGCCTGCCAAGGCCGTCAGTTAATGCGAACTCTGATTCAATAAGGGCATCTTTAATAGGGCAATGTATTTCAGACGTGCAAAATGTCCGTACGAGTCCATTTGCACCAGGAAGTGGATATGAAATTGGTTGTTTTTGACCGCGCGTCCATTTACGTCTAGGATGCCTCCAATAGGGTGACGTATTTGCGCGTCCACATGAATTGGGATGTTTTAAACAAAATAAAATAAACAAGTTCAAAGTAGTCTCAGTTATTACATCCAAAGTCTTAAAAGTCTACATGGAAATAAGATGATATTGACCTCTACGCATTATCTTCATGGCTAGCCAATGCTCACTGATACTCAATCAGATTCGTCTATAGTCATTTGGACCCGATCTCATGAGTGACTTCAACATTCATATACAGATACTGATACCAGGATGATGCCCAAGAGATTGGCGCAACCAGATCAGCTTGGAAATCTCATCCGCGCTCATTGTGGACATCAGGATGCTCGTTCTCAACGATCATGTTGTGCATGATCACGCAACAGGTCATCACCTCATGAATGGTCCTCAGTGACCATGTTCTTGCCAGGTGAAGGACAATTGCCCACCGAGCTTGGATCACACAAATCACCGCTCCATGTCTTTCCTACAAGCCTCTTGCCTCTTGGCAAACCTCTTCGTCTTTTCCGTGTTTGGATTATTGACAGTCTTCATCAGTGTTGCCCAGTTAGGGTAGATGCCATCAGCAAGGTAATATGTCTTGTCATATTCATTTCCATTGATCGCTTAGCTCACGTGAGCAGTTTTCCTTGCATAAGCCTGTTGAAAACCGGTGATCGGTGCAACACATTGATGTCATTGTTAGAACCGACCATGCCAAAGAATGAATGCCAAATCCATAAATCTTGAGATATCACTGCTTCAAGAACAATAATGCATCCCTCCGCATGGCCGCTGTACTGATCATGTCATCCAAATGGATAATTCTTCCACTCCCGGTGCATGCAATCTATGATGTTGATCATTCCTGGGAACCCTATAGACTCGTTGATAGATAACAGCCGCCTTGTATCCTCAACTGTTGGCTCACTACAGTAATGTTCTCCGAATACGGCAATCACAACTCGACAAAACCTGTACATGGACTCAAGGCAGGTGCTCTTACCCATTTGGAGATACTCGTCGAATATATTAGCAACCATTCCATAGGATAGCATGCGAATAGCTACGGAACATTTTTGGACGAGGTGAAACCTAGCGCACCTATTGCATCGGTCCTGCATTGGAAGTAGAGGTCATAGTCTATGCCCCCTAGAATGACCATGAACATGTCCCTTGACATCCTGTACCGGCGCCGGAACATTTTTTTCGGGAACACCGGATTGGTGAGGTGGAAGTAGTCCTTGTGGAGCCGGAGGTGCCCTTCCACTCTGTTGCATGGCAGGTTTTTTGAGCGGCCCTTCACAGAGCCCCGATGCACAAGTATCTAGCTGGCATTGTGCTCTAGGAGGATGGAGGCCGCAACAGGGGCCATGGTCTGCGTCGTGTGATCGGACTCTTCGTCGGAAGAGGATTCATCAATGACATCGGCGCGGAACTTCTCTAGCATGTTCCACATGTCCATCTGCATGGGTAGGAACTCTGGATCAATGGTCGCCCACAAAAGCGCCCAAAAGATGAGTAAGAAACCTACCGGCGCAATTGAATGAATAGGTCGTGGCCGGCGAGACCGAGCGGCGCAACCGGCAGATGTTTAGCCCCGACACACGCGAGAGGTGCGGCCTAGAACCTACCCCGACACAGATCCTGTTCTCTGGCACGGCGAGGCCCGATCAGACGGCGTGTATTGCGGCGGGGGCGAGGTTGGGGTGGTGCCATCGCACTAGGGCAGCAAAGAAGAGAAAAAAGAGGCAAATCCACGCAGTCGATTTCGTTGTCCCTGACGTGCGGAACCGGGTAAGTAAAGTAGGACGCTCGGCGCGTCCGCGGAGACGTAAATGTACTGCATATTTGAGCCACGTTTGCGTCGCCGCGGACGGTTCGGACACTATGTATCGCCCCGCTGGAGCAGAGGCGCAAACGCATTTTAGAATGGAAGCTGGGGACACATGCGAACAATGAAAATGGAAGCTGGGGACACATGCGAACAGTGAAAATATGAATACAGGGTTAGTTTTTGTCTTCTATGGTGCGTCGTTGGGGTGGTGGGAGCGGCGCCCGGGGAAATAAATCTGCCACAACTCCACTCCCACACCGGCGGCGACCTTCACGGCGGCGTCTCGAAGTTGTTGGCAACGTGTGCTTGTCGATCTTTCAGGTCGGCGGCTTGGTCTTCTCGCCGTTCTTCAGATCTGGCGAGATCTATTTCTCGACGTGTCACTGGCGTTTGTCGTTGTCCACGACGGCGCTGGGGGCCGGGGCGAGGTGGTTCTTCTGGAGCGAAGATGTTGGTCCGGAGGTGGTGGTTATGTCGTTCTTCTCCGACTTCGTCGATGGGAGGCAGCGTATCTTGGTCCAAGACAGCACGGGGACGTCCCCCGGTCGACGTGCCACAGCGACATGTGCCTCGTTGCTTGCAGTAGGCCTGTTCATCGACTCACAAAGCCTCGTTGGCGATGGTGCTTTTTTGGATTTGCAAAGGTGGAGGCTCGGTGTCTCTTCTTGCGTTCGTCTCGGCGGCGTTGGAATTGGACGGCGGCCGCTGGCTACGGTGGTTGCAGCAAACCCTAGAGATCATTTTGTATTTCTCGATCTTTTAGGTTTTTATCTGCAAATTCAGGATAATCATTTTATCCCAGTTTGTCTTTTAGTTTCCACATGTTGCTTCATTTAACTTGATGTTCAATTAATGAAATATGTGGTTGCTCTAAAAAAAAAAGGCCGCAGTAAGGAAAAAAAACGGAAGAGATGTACAAACCGAGCCGCATATATGTATTACAAACGAAAATGAAATTCTCCCAGACGGAGGCCCCCCGGCCGCCGCCGCCTTGATCTCCCGCCTCCGTCCAGCTCGGCCGCCGCCGCGGCCAGATCCGGTTCCTCCTCGTCATCCTCTCCCCACCCAGCCCGAGGTTCGCCGCGGCCCTCGACGAGTCGCACAGCCGCCCTGCTCGGTTGCGCAGCCATGTCGCCGGCTCCTCGTCCTGCACAAGCTCGCCGCAGGGAGACCCGTCCACCTGCTGTCCCTCCTCAACCCCGGGAGCCCCCGCCTGCTGCTGCCTCTCGCCGGCCATCGCGGCTGCCCCCGGCTACACGGTTTCGGGTGGAGAATTGCGGGGCGTTGGTGTCGCCCGTGGACGTCTCCATGCCTGCAGCGCCCGCTCCTGGTCGGCTGCTCTGCGCCTCTGCCGGTGCCGCATCCGGCCTGCTGCCGTCGTCGGCCTCGTTGCCTCCTGGGGGCTGGCCTTCCGCAGCGCTGCCTTGTGCTGCTCCGACTGTTGGAGGTGCCGGGCAGCTGCTGGAGGCCCCGACAGCCGCGCCGTCATCCGTCCAGCTTCCCGGCTCCGCTGCACCCGCTCTCTCCACTCAAGAGCAGCGCCCCCAGCACCTCACCGCGCCGCGCCCTGTTTCGTGGTCCTCTGCTGTTGATGACGATGACTTCGATGATGAGCAAGAGCTGTTGGCCCCCTGCACGCCGCTGGCTGCCACCAAGACCTTCAACGCTTCGTCTGACCCTGCCGTGTTGATAGAGGGCCTCGGGTTCTTGTCGCTACCGCCTGCTGCCTCGGGAGGCCCGATCTCTGCGGGGGTGTGCTCTGTCGAGGACCACGATGGTGAGGAGTTTGCTTCACCGTTGGCCTCTTCCAAAGGCACTGTTTCCGACTCAGAGCAGGTGATTGCGGAGCCATGCCGTGACCTCTCTGCTGCTGTCGCCGCTTTTGATGATGAGGAAGGATGGACCCAGGTGGGTCGGGGCTGCCGTTCCAGCCGGGCGCCATTGTCTTCGCTTCGTGAAGGTCTCGACCGTAGCCTCGCCTTCAAGCGCTGGGCTCGAGGGAGGTGTTTTCGGTGCCTTGAGCGTGGACACCAGGTTAGCTCATGTCGTGGGTCATTCAGATGCATCCGATGTCGTCGTCCTGGTCACCGGGAGCGTTTCTGCCGTGCGCGCTCTCGTGCTGCTCGTTCTCGCTCTCCGGAGGCTCGGGCTCGTGCTCCTTGCCAGCGGAGTCGCTCTCCATCCGCTCAGCCTCGTCGCCCCTCGTCGCCTCTGAGTTGGGCTGGGGTTTTGGGCCACTCGTCGTTGCATCCTGTGGTGCAGCCGTGTTGCAAGGATTCAGTCTCTTCTATGGAGTCCCAGTTTGCCCTGCTACGCATAGAGGTCCTTCAGAAGTTTGAGTTGCTTCGCTCTGAGGTTCAGGATGCTCTTGCCAAGCTTCAGGTTGCGTCGGTTGTGCCTCTACCACCTGAGATATAGACTGATTCTGTTGATGAGGGGTTCGAGTGCTGCTTTGGAGAATTTTCTCCCCGTGCTCTACATACGTCGTCGTCTGTCCTTACGACGGTTGTCGCCACCGAGGTTGTGGCTCCAGTTGTGGAGATCTTGCCTGAGTTGCAGGATCATTGTGGGAAATCATCTGTGGTGCTTCCAGTTGAGCTAGGCCATTTGGAGCCTTTGGCGGTGGACATCGCGCCATCCCCATCTCCGTCTGAGTCCTGCGAGTTGCCCTCCTCTGTGGATAGTGGAGGTCCGTCCATCCGGTTGCCCCTCTTCGACCGTGAAGCTATGTTGGCAAGTATTGATCAGGCGGTCTTCGTGAAAAAGCTTAGTGGCTTGCTCGCTTGCTTGGAGGCAGCTAGCCCTGGATCTGGCGAGGCGATTGCTTGCCTCATAGCTGAGGAGGCTTCTACCGGCAAAATCAAAAAGGTGAAAAAGGCTCTTAGGCGCATAGGCATGAAGGGTGGCGCCATTGATAAGGCGCAACGCAGCTGCGTGGTCCTAGGGTAGTCGTCAGTCTGCGGTTGCTTAGCTTGAGTGGGGTTGTCGCTTCGTAAGTTGCTGGTCTTAGGTGTTGCCCTTTGTGGTTGTGTTGCCTCATGTTGTTGGTGTTTGTTGTATGGTTTTCGCCCGGTTTCTTCCATTAATAAATCGGGCACTTCCTTCTTAATAAATGATTGGGGCAAAGCTTTTGCCCCACAGTTCAAAAAAAAATACACAGTTTCAAAAGATTAACAATTGTGAATTTATGATATCTACAGCTATTCTCTTTTCATATGGAGGGTTAGGAAGAGCGATAAATCTTCCTTTAAAAAAACCCCAAGAGGAAATAGTTCTATCTTTTCGATAAAGAATGATTTATTACTCAAAAGTTATAAGCATTACATCCGGCATTTGCATTACGTAGATGCACACATCCGTCCAACCAAACGAAGTTCTGCAAGAAAAACAAAAAATAGAAGGACGATACTCGTAACAACAAGATGCTGCACCGACTCCTAAGGTGATGGTGGTCCAATCTGGAGATTATGCTGCCACCCATGTTGGATAATTAAGTTCCTCGTCGTGCCCTCCAACCGTGTAAAGACCTCTATAATTAAGTAGATTGTGCACTAGTGGAAAATGGGGCATCCATCTAAGCCATTGGTACCGGTTCCCTTACGAACCGGTACCAATGGGGTCATCTGCACCGGTTGGGGGGCTCAGGCAGGCGAGGAGCTCTGGCACCGGTTCGTGAGGGGCTTTCGTACCGGTTCGTGTTAGGAACCGGTACGAAAGGTCTTCGGCCAAAACTCAGACTCGTGGTGGGGCCCGGGCTGGACCTTTGGTACCGGTTCATAACACGAACCGGTACCAAAGGGTGCCCCCTATATCATCAGTCGCCAGCCCGTCCCTGGCTGCTGTGCTTCATCTCATTTTTCTCTTCTTCCTCTCACACAAATTTTTTTTGCACCTCTCACACTCCAACAAATCTCTATTTTTTCTCCACCATTTTAACAAGATTAAGGGCATACATCTATCCAAGGGTTAACAATATCATCCTTTCTTCCGGCGTTCCTAATTTAGCACATTTCTTTGGTAGTTTTAACTCGTACTATTTTTCTAGTGCTAGCAAGGTGTTCGATGAAATGCCTAAGTTAGGGATTTTACTTTTTTATAATCAATTTGAGCTGAAATTATGGTATATTTTGTAGGTTTTAATTAGTATCATCTCCGTTCTCACCGCCGTCGATCGCCAGCGTCGTCCCCTAGCCGGCAACGTACAACCTCGGTGAGCCTCTTCTTTTTTATAAAAAAAACTTAGTTTTATGTGATGAACTTGAATATTAATTAAGTTGTTCACTCATATATCCACGATGTTGTGTAACTAATGATTTTTGATATACATATAAAATGCAGATGAGTCGACAATGGATGTACGGTGACCGGTGCCATCCTGACTTCATTAATGGCATGCATTATTTTCTGAACGTGGCTGAGGCAAACGAGCGATCGAATGGTTTCATCTATTGTCCATGTAGTTCCTGTAAGAATACGGTGGATTACTCTACCTCAAAGACCATTCACGTCCACCTGCCGTGAACGGTTTCATGCCCAGCTATAATTGTTGGACCAAGCACGGAGAAAGAGGGGTTATATTGGAAGACAACGAAGAAGAAGAGGATATTGACAACTATCCTATGTTCACTGAAGACGGTGATAGTAGAATGGGGGAAGACGAAGCTGAAGAAGAGCCCATTTTTGATGGGCCGAT
This sequence comes from Lolium rigidum, assembly GCF_022539505.1. NCBI lineage: Eukaryota > Viridiplantae > Streptophyta > Magnoliopsida > Poales > Poaceae > Lolium > Lolium rigidum. Next base: position 257,114,878 of record NC_061509.1, read on the forward strand.
TTTTGATGACCCCGATGACAATTTGGGTCAGGCCATTCTTGATGCGAAGATAAGCTGCGGAAGTGAAAATGAGAGGTTGAAGTTGGAAAAAATGTTAGAGGATCACAAGACACTGTTGTGCCCAAATTGCAAAGATGGCCAGAAAAAGCTGGGTACCACGCTGGAATTGTTGCAGTGGAAGGCAAAGAATGGTACTTCTGACAAGGGGTTTGAAAAGTTGCTGAAAATAATAAAGAAGATGCTTCCACGGGAGAACGTATTGCCCTCTAGTACGTACGAAGCAAAGAAGGTTGTCTGCCCTCTAGGATTAGAGGTGCAGAAGATACATGCATGCATCAATGAGTCGCATCCTCTACCGCGGGGAGTACGAGAATTTGAATGCATGCCCGGTATGTAGTGCATTGAGGTATAAGATCGGGCGAGATGACCCCGGCGATGTTGAGGGCGAGTCCAACCCCGGGAAGAGGGTTCTCGCGAAGGTGATGTGGTATGCTCCTATAATACCACGGTTGAAACGTTTGTTCCAAAACAAAGAGCATGCCAAGTTGTTCCGATGGCACAAAGAGGACCGTAAGAAAGATGTGATGCTTCGAGACACCCCGCCGACGGGTCGCGGTGGAGAAAAATCAACGAGAGAGTTCAAGTCATTTTCAGATGACGCAAGGAACTTAAGATTTGGTCTAAGTACGGATGGCTTTAATCCTTTCCGTGAGCAGAGCTCCGGTCATAGCACCTGGCCGGTGACTCTATGTATCTATAACCTTCCTCCTTGGTTGTGCATGAAGCGGAAGTTCATTATGATGCCAGTGCTCATCCAGGGCCCGAGGCAACCCGGCAACGACATTGATGTGTACCTGAGGCCATTGGTTGAAGAACTTTTACAGTTGTGGTGTGATGAAGGTGTACCTGTGTGGGATGAGCACGAACAAAAGGAATTTAACCTATGGGCATTATTGTTTGTAACCATCAATGATTGGCCTGCTCTTAGTAACATTTCAGGGCAGTCAAACAAGGGATACAATGCATGCACACACTATTTAGGTGAGACTGACACTATATATTTGGGAAACAAGAATGTGTACCTGGGGCATCATCGATTTCTTCCAAAACAACATCACGTAAGAAAGAGAGGAAAACATTTCGGAGGTGGGGTAGATAACCGAACGAAGCCTACCCGCCCTACTGGGGAAGTTATATATGATATGGTCAAGGATTTAAAAGTGATATTTGGAAAGGGTCCCGGTGGACAATCTGTTCCGCATGATGTTGACGGACACGTACCCATGTGGAAGAAGAAGTCGATATTTTGGGAGCTACCCTACTGGAACTTCTTAGAGGTTCACTCTGCAATTGACGTGATGCACGTGACGAAAAATCTTTGCGTGAACCTGCTAAACTTCTTAGGCGTGTATGGGAAGACAAAAGATACACCGGATGCACGGCAGGACCAACAAAGTATCCACGAAGGAAACAACTTGAATCCAGAGAAGTATCAAGGTCCCGTCGGCTACGCTCTTACGAAAGAGGAGAAGGAGATCTTTTTTGAAGTCCCGAGTAGCATCAAGGTCCCGTCCGGCTTCTCGTCGAATATAAAGGGAATAATAAACATGTCGGAGAAAAAGTTTCAAAACCTAAAGTCTCATGACTGCCACGTGATTATGACACAATTACTTCCGGTTGCATTGAGGGGGCTTCTGCCGAAAAATGTTCGAGTACCCATTGTGAAGCTATGTGCGTTCCTCAATGCAATTTCTCAGAAGGTGATCAATCCACTTACTCTACAAAATTTAAAGAAGGATGTGGTCCAATGTCTAGTTAGCTTCGAGTTGGTGTTCCCACCATCCTTCTTCAATATTATGACACATCTCCTAGTTCATCTGGTCGAAGAGATTGGCGTTCTCGGTCCTGTATTTATACACAACATGTTCCCCTTTGAGAGATTCATGGGAGTCTTAAATAAGTACGTTCATAACCATGCTAGGCCAGAAGGAAGCGTCTCCAAGGGCTATGGAACAGAGGAGGTCATTGAGTTTTGTGTTGACTTTATTCCTGACCTTAAACCGATCGGTGTTCCTGAATCGCGCTATGAGGGGAGACTGCATGGAAAAGGACGCTAGGAAAGAAAGCAACAACGTGTATGGACGTACATTCTTTCACTCAAGGACACTACACAGTTCTATATAATTCCATCTAGGTGGCTCCGTACAAAGAGGAACACAAGGATATCTTACGCTCTAAATACCCGGAGCAATGTGAAGATTGGATTGATGGAGAACACATGAAGACTTTCGGCGGTTGGTTGCAAACACGTCTCATGAATGTCAACGATGACGAGCAGTTGTACTTGTTGGCCAAGCAACCATCTTCTACTATATCGACTTTTCAAGGGTACGAGATTAATGGGAACACATTTTACACTTTCGCCCAAGACAAAAAGAGCACCAACCAAAACAGTGGTGTCCGCTTTGATGCAGAAGATGGCAATGGGAATAAGGTCACATATTATGGGTACATAGAGGAGATATGGGAACTTGACTATGGACCTAATTTCAAGGTCCCTTTGTTCCGGTGCAAATGGTTCAACCTCGAAAGACGGGGTACGGGTAGACCCGCGATACGGAATGACTACATTGGATTTCAAGAATCTAGGGTACGACACCGAACCATTCGTCCTAGCCAGTGAAGTGGCTCAGGTTTTTTATGTGAAGGACATGTCTAGCAAACCGAAAAAAAGAAAAGAAAGTCAAGAGGACACATCATACAATGAGCCAAAGCAGCACATAGTTCTTTCAGGAAAAAGATACATCGTGGGAGTAGAGGACAAGACATACATGTCAGAAGATTATAATAAGTTTGATGATATTCCACCCTTCAAGGTAAAAATTGACCCAAGCATCATCTTAAACAATGAAGATTGTCCATGGTTGCGTCGCAGTCAGAAGAAAGGGAAACAGACGAAGAAAACTCAGAAGACTAGCTAGATAGGGATCATAACTTGTGTATCTCAATATGGAAATCACTTTTGTGTAATGATGTTACTTGTATGTAAGATATTAACAATGGAGATGGTTGGCTTGTTTTACTAGTTAAGTAGCTTTCACGGGCTTGCAGGGAAATTTTTCCGAGGCGGAACTTCCGAATATGCCATATATAGGGCATGTGAACCAAGGGCATATTCGAGAAGTTCCGCCATGGGAGATTTCCCAACCCTTTCCCCAACATTGTTAGAGGAGATGGAGTCTTTCACGGGCTTGCAGGGAAATTTTTCCGAGGCGGAACTTCCGAAGATGCCATAGGGCGTGTGCACCAAGGGCATCTTCGACAAGTTCCGCCACGGAGATTTCCCAACCCTTTCCCCAACATTGTTAGAGGAGATGGAGTCTTTCACGGGCTTGCGGGGAAATTTTTCCGAGGCGGAACTTCCGAAGATGCCATAGGGCGTGTGCACCAAGGGCATCTTCGACAAGTTCCGCCACGGGAGATTTCCCAACCCTTTCCCCAACATTGTTAGAGGAGATGGAGTCTTTCACGGGCTTGCAGGGAAATTTTTCCGAGGCGGAACTTCCAAAGATGCCATAGGGCGTGTGCACCAAGGGCATCTTCGAGAAATTCCACCACGGGAGATTTCCCAACCCTTTCCTCCATCCATGGTGATGAAACTCTCCATCCAGCCATGTTGGCTTGTTGAGCTGCTTGCCATGGCGCATCGATGCTCCTTTTATAGGCACGGCGCCGCTTCTACATTCTCTTCTTCCTCCGATAGGGCGTCGTGCGCTACATGCTTTATCTCATCGAGCAGGGCGTCCTTATCCTGCCGACAGATTTAGTACCGGTTGCACCCACCAGCCGGTACTAAAGGTTACCCACGCGTCCTTATCCCACCGACAGTTTTGTTACATGACAGAAAAACCACCTTTAGTACCGGTTGCACCCACCTGCTGGTACTAAAGGTTACCCACGCGTCCTTATCCCACCGAGCCGGTTTGTTACATGACAGAAAAACCACCTTTAGTACCGGTTGCACCCACCAGCCGGTACTAAAGGTTTCCCGCCTATTTTCTTCCCGCGCTTTCCACCGGTTCCCGCCTCTATCTTCCCGCCATTTTTTCACTATATATATGTACGCTTAGCCTCCATTTACATATCACATCTAAACTCATATCTGCAAACCTCATCATTCTCTCCCATGGCTTCCATCGTATCTCTAACTGAAGGAGATATGCCCTAGAGGCAATAATAAAAGTAGTTATTATTTATATCTCTATGTTTATGATAAATGTTTATATATCATGCTAGAATTGTATTAACCGAAACATTAGTACATGTGTGATATGTAGACAAACAAGAAGTCCCTAGTATGCCTCTTAAACTAGCTTGTTGATTAATGGATGATTAGTTTCATAATCATGAACATTGGATGTTATTAATAACAAGGTTATATCATTATATGAATGATGTAATGGACACACCCAATTAAGCGTAGCATAAGATCTCGTCATTAAGTTGTTTGCTATAAGCTTTCGATACATAGTTACCTAGTCCTTATGACCATGAGATCATGTAAATCACTTATACCGGAAAGGTACTTTGATTACACCAAACACCACTGCGTAAATGAGTGGCTATAAAGGTGGGATTAAGTATCCGGAAAGTATGAGTTGAGGCATATGGATCAACGAGTGGGATTTGTCCATCCCGATGACGGATAGATATACTCTGGGCCCTCTCGGTGGAAGGTCGTTTAATGTCTTGCAAGCATATGAATGAGTTCATAAGAGACCACATACCACGGTACGAGTAAAGAGTACTTGTCAGGAGACGAGGTTGAACAAGGTATAGAGTGATACCGAAGATCAAACCTCGGACAAGTAAAATATCGCGAGACAAAGGGAATTGGTAATGTATGTGAATGGTTCATTCGATCACTAAAGTCATCGTTGAATATGTGGGAGCCATTATGGATCTCCAGATCCCGCTATTGGTTATTGGTCGGAGTGAGTACTCAACCATGTCCACATAGTTCTCGAACCGTAGGGTGACACACTTAAAGTTGGATGTTGAAATGGTAGTACTTGAATTATGGAATGAAGTTCGAATATTTGTTCGGAGTCCCGGATGAGATCCCGGACATCACGAGGAGTCCCGGAATGGTCCGGAGAATAAGATTCATATATAGGATGTCATTTTATGTGAATAAAATGTCGCGGAAGGTTCTATGGAAGGTTCTAGAAGGTTCTAGAAAAGTCCGGAAGAAACCACCAAGGAAGGTGGAGTCCACAAGGGACTCCACCCCCATGGCCGGCCAACCCTAGTGGGGAGGAGTCCCAAGTGGACTCCCCTTAGGGGCCGGCCACCCCCCACATGGGAGGTGGGAATCCCACCTTTGGGTGGGAGTCCTAGTTGGGCTAGGATTGCCCCTCCTATGGAAGGATTTGGTTCGGGTCTTATTCGAAGACTTGGACACCACCTCTTGGGGTTCCACCTATATAATGAGGGACAAGGGGGAGGGGGCCGGCCACCTAAAACACCACCAAGGTGGCCGCACCCCTATAGTGGCCGGCGCCCCCCTCTCCCCAAACCCTAGCCGCCCGCTCCTCCACATCCCGCATAGCTTAGCGAAGCTCCGCCGGACTTCTACACCGCCACCGACACCACGCCGTCGTGCTGTCGGATTCAAGAGGAGCTACTACTTCCGCTGCCCGCCGGAACGGGGAGGTGGACGTCGTCTTCATCAACAACCGAACGTGTGACCGAGTACGGAGGTGCTGCCCGTTCGTGGCGCCGGAACCGATCGTGATCAAGATCTTCTACGCGCTTTTGCAAGCGGCAAGTGATCGTCTACCGCAGCAACAAGAGCCTCATCTTGTAGGCTTTGGAATCTCTTCAAGGGTGAGACTCGATACCCCTCGTTGCTACCGTCTTCTAGATTGCATCTTGGCTTGGATTGCGTGTTCGCCGTAGGAAAATTTTTGTTTTCTATGCAACGTTATCCTACGAGTGGTATCGAGCCGTGTCTATGCATAGATGGTTGCACGAGTAGAACACAATGGTTTGTGGGCGTTGATGCTCTTGTTATCTTTAGTTTGAGTACTTTGCATCTTTATGGCATAGTGGGATGAAGCGGCTCGGACTAACTTTACATGACCGCGTTCATGAGACTTGTTCCTCGTTCGACATGCAACTTGTATTGCATAAGAGGCTTTGCGGGTGTCTCGTCTCTCCTACTATAGTAAAGATTCAATTTACTCTTCTATTGACAACATTAGTATCAACGTTGTGGTTCATGTTCGTAGGTAGATTAGATCTATATCGAAAACCCTAAACCACGTAAAATATGCAAACCAAATTAGAGAGCGTCTAACTTGTTTTTGCAGGGTTTGGTGATGTGATATGGCCATAATGTGATGATGAATATGTATGAGATGATCATTATTGTATTGTGGCAACCGGCAGGAGCCTTATGGTTGTCTTTAAATTTCATGTTGAGTAGTATTTCAAAGTAGTTGTAATAGTTGCTACATGGAGGACAATCATGAAGACGGTGCCATTGACCTTGGTGCTTCGCCGACGATGATGGAGATCATGCCCGAAGATGATAGAGATCATATCCGTGCTTTGGAGATGAAGATCAAAGGCGCAAGAACAAAAGGGCCATATCATATCACATATGAACTGCATGTGATGTTAATCCTTTTTATGCATCTTATTTTGCTTAGATCGCGACGGTAGCATTATAAGATGATCCCTCACTAAAATCTCAAGATAATAAAGTGTTCATCCTTAGTAGCACCGTTGCCAAGTCTTATCGTTTCGAAGCACCTCGTGATGATCGGGTGTGATAGATTCAATAAGTACATATGACGGGTGCAAGACAGTTTTGCACATGCGGATACTAAGGTGGCCTTGACGAGCCTAGCATGTACAGACATGGTCTCGGAACACGTGATACCGAAAGGTAGAGCATGAATCATATGGTTGATATGATGAACACTTTGAGTGTTCGCCATTGAAATCACACCTTTTCTCGTGATGATCGGGTTTAGGTGCGGTGGATTTGGTTCGTGTGATCACTAAGACAATGCGAGGGATATTGTTTTGAGTGGGAGTTCACTTAGGTTTTAATTATGTTGAATTAAAATTTGAACTCAATTTGTCATAAACTTAGTCTAAACTATTGCAAATATATGTTGTAGAGATGGCGTCCCCAATCAATTTTAATCAGTTCCTAGAGAAAGAGAAACTTAAGAGCAACGGTAGCAACTTCACCGATCTGGTTCCGTCATGTGAGGATCTTCCTCTCTCGGCGGAAATCTGCAATTTGTGCTTGATGCACCGCTAGGTGACCCTCCTGCAGAAGATGAATCCGATGAAGTAAAAGCTGTTTACGCGACTCGGAAAACTCGGTACTCTCAAGTTCGGTGTGCCATCCCGTGCAGTCCGGAATCCGATCTTCAAAAACGTTTTGAGCACCATGATCCTCATGAGTTGATGAATGAGCTGAAAGCTATATTCGAGACTCATGCGGCGATGGAATGCTATGAAGCATCGAAACATTTCTTCAGCTGTATGATGGAAGAAGGCAGCTCCGTTAGTGAGCACATGCTCGCCATGACCGGGCATGCGAAGAAACTCGATGACTTGGGAATAGTGATTCCTAACGGACTGGGGATTAATCGTGTCCTTCAATCGCTGCCACCAAGTTACAAGAACTTTGTGATGAACTACAATATGCGAGAACATGAACAAGGAGTTACCCGAACTCTTTGGCATGCTAAAAGCTGCTTGAGATTGAGATCAAGAAAGAGCACCAAGTGTTGATGGTCAACAAGACCACCAGTTCCAAGAAACAGGGCAAGTCTAAGGGAAAATTCAAGAAGGGTGGCAAGAAAGCTGCCACGCCTCCTATGAAACCTAAGAACGGCCCTAAGCCTGATGCTGAGTGCTATTACTGCAAGGAGAAGGGACACTGGAAGCGTAATTGCTCCAAGTATCTGGCTGATCTGAAGAGCGGCCTTGTCAAGAAGAAGAAAGAAGGTATATTTGATATACATGTTATAGATGTTCATTTCACTCGGTTCTCGTTCTAGTACCCGGGTATTTGATACTCGGTTCGGTTGCTCATATTTGTAACTCGAAACAGGAACTAAAGAATAAACGACAAGCTCGCTGAAAGATGAAGTGACGATGCGCGTTGGAAACGGATCCAAGGTCAATGTGATCGCAAGTCGGCACACTTCCTCTACATCTACCTTCGGGATTAGTTTTAAGCCTAAATAATTGCTATTATGTACCCGCGTTGAGCATGAACATTATATCTGGATCTTGTTTAATGCAAGACGGTTATTCATTCAAGTCTGAGAATAATGGTTGTTCTATTTTTATGAATAATATCTTTTATGGTCGAGCACCACAAAAGAATGGCTTATTTCTATTAGATCTCGATAGTAGTGATACGCATATACATAACATTGATGCTAAGCGAATTAAACTTAATGATAATTCTACTTATATGTGGCACTGTCGTCTTGGTCATATTGGAGTGAAACGCATGAAGAAACTCCATACTAATGGATTACTTGAATCACTTGACTTTGAGTCACTTGATAGATGCGAAGCATGTCTAATGGGAAAAATGACAAAGACTCCATTTTTCGGTATGATGGAGCGAGCTACCGACTTATTGGAAATCATACATACCGATGTATGTGGACCAATGAGCGTAGCATCGCGCGGTGGTTATCGTTATGTTCTAACCTTCACGAGATGATCCGAGTAGATATGGGTATATCTATTTCATGAAACATAAATCCGAAACTTTCGAGAAGTTTAAGGAATTTCAAAGTGAAGTAGAAAATCAACGTAACAAGAAGATCAAATTTCTACGATCAGATCGTGGAGGTGAATATCTGAGTTATGAGTTTGGCATGCATTTAAAGAAATGCGGAATACTTTCACAATTGACACCGCCGGGAACACCTCAACGAAACGGTGTGTCCGAACGTCGTAATCGAACTCTCTTAGATATGGTTCGTAGTATGATGTCTCTTACGATTTGCCGTTATCATTTTGGAGTTATGCATTAGAGACAGCCGCATTCACTTTAAATAGAGCACCATCAAAATCCGTAGAAACGACACCGTATGAATTATGGTTTAATAAGAAACCTAAGTCTGTCGTTCTCGAAAGTTTGGGGTTGCGAAGCCTATGTAAAGAAGTTACAACCGGACAAGCTAGAACCCAAAGCGGAGAAATGCGTCTTCATAGGATACCCTAAGGAAACTATAGGGTACACTTTCTATCACGGATCCGAAGGCAAAATCTTTGTTGCTAAGAACGGAACCTTTCTTGAGAGAGAATTTCTCACTAAAGAAGTGACTCGGAAGAAAAGTAGAACTCGATGAGATTGATGAATCTATACTCGTTGATCGAGTAGCGCGAGTACCGGAAGTTGTACCTGTACCGCCTACACCGGCAACGAGAGGAAGCTAATGATAATGATCATGAAACTTCGAACGAGGAAACTATCGAACCTCGCAGATCGACAAGGGAACGTGCCACTCCCGATTGGTATGATCCTTGTCTGAATGTCATGATTGTAGATAACAATGATGAGGACCCTGCGACGTATGAAGAAGCGATGATGAGCCCAGATTCCAACAAATGGCAAGAAGCCATGAAATCCGAAATGGGATCCATGTATGATAACAAAGTATGGACTTTGGTAGACTTACCTGATAGCCGAAAGGCTGTCGAGAATAAATGGATCTTCAAGAGAAAAACGGATGCCGATGGTAATATTATCGTCTATAAAGCTCGACTTGTCGCAAAGGGTTTCCGACAAATTCAAGGAGTTGACTACGATGAGACATTCTCACCTGTAGCGAAGCTAAAATCTGTGAGGATTTTGTTAGCAATAGCTGCATTTTTCGATTATGAGATTTGGCGGATGGATGTCAAAACGGCGTTCCTTAATGGAGACATTGAGGAAGAGTTGTATATGGTACAACCCAAAGGTTTTGTCGATCCTAAAAATGCTGACAAAGTATGCAAACTTCAGCGTTCAATCTATGGATCGAAGCAAGCATCAAGAAGTTGGAACCGACGCTTTGATAAGGTGATCAAAGACTTCGGGTTTATACAGTGTCATGGAGAGGCCTGTATTTACAAGAAAGTGAGTGGGAGCTCTGTAGCATTCCTGATATTATATGTAGATGACATATTATTGATCGGGAATGATATAGAACTATTAAGCGAGTGTTAAGGGATATTTGAATAATAGTTTTTCAATGAAAGACCTTGGTGAAGCATCATATATATTAGGCATCAAGATTTATAGAGATAGATCAAGACGCCTAATAGGGCTATCACAGAGTACATATCTGGACAAGATTCTAAAGAAGTTTAGAATGGACGAAAGTAAGAAAGGGTTCTTACCTATGTTACCGAGCAAGGTATTGAGTAAAACTCAAGGACCGGCTACGGCAGAAGAAAGAGAAAGGATGAGTAATATCCCCTATGCTTCGGCGAGTAGGCTCTATTATGTATGCCATGCTATGTACAAGACCGGATATAGCACATGCGTCGTTAGTTTGACTAGCGAGATATCAAAGTGATCCAGGAATGGAACACTCGGACAGCGGTCAAGAATATCCTGAAGTACTTGAAAAGAACTAAGGATATGTTTCTTTGTTATGGAGGTGACCAAGAGCTCGTTGTAACAAGTTACACCGATGCAAGTTGGAACACCGATCCCGATGACTCTAAGTCACAATGCGGGTACGTGTTTATATTGAATGGTGCTGCGGTAAGCCGGGCAAGCTCGAAGCGAGTGCACGGTGGCGAAGTCTTCAACGGAATCGAGTACATAGCGGCTTCAGAGGCTTCATCAGAAGCGGTATGGATGAAGAGGTTCATTGTAGAGCTCGGTGTGGTTTCTAGTGCATTGGACCCATTAATCATTTACTGTGATAACATGGGTGCCATCGCAAATGCACAAGAGCCAAGGTCACACAAGAGGCTGAAGCATATCAAGCTGCGTTACCACTCGATTCGCGAGTACATCGAAGATGGAGAAGTAAAGATTTGCAAAGTACACACTGATCTGAATGTAGCAGATCCGTTGACTAAAGCTCTCCCTAGGGCAAAGCATGACCAACACCAAAATGCCATGGGTGTTAGGTATATTACAATGTAATCTAGATTATTGACTCTAGTGCAAGTGGGAGACTGAAGGAGATATGCCCTAGAGGCAATAATAAAAGTAGTTATTATTTATATCTCTATGTTTATGATAAATGTTTATATATCATGCTAGAATTGTATTAACCGAAACATTAGTACATGTGTGATATGTAGACAAACAAGAAGTCCCTAGTATGCCTCTTAAACTAGCTTGTTGATTAATGGATGATTAGTTTCATAATCATGAACATTGGATGTTATTAATAACAAGGTTATATCATTATATGAATGATGTAATGGACACACCCAATTAAGCGTAGCATAAGATCTCGTCATTAAGTTGTTTGCTATAAGCTTTCGATACATAGTTACCTAGTCCTTATGACCATGAGATCATGTAAATCACTTATACCGGAAAGGTACTTTGATTACACCAAACACCACTGCGTAAATGAGTGGCTATAAAGGTGGGATTAAGTATCCGGAAAGTATGAGTTGAGGCATATGGATCAACAGTGGGATTTGTCCATCCCGATGACGGATAGATATACTCTGGGCCCTCTCGGTGGAATGTCGTTTAATGTCTTGCAAGCATATGAATGAGTTCATAAGAGACCACATACCACGGTACGAGTAAAGAGTACTTGTCGGGAGACGAGGTTGAACAAGGTATAGAGTGATACCGAAGATCAAACCTCGGACAAGTAAAATATCGCGAGACAAAGGGAATTGGTAATGTATGTGAATGGTTCATTCGATCACTAAAGTCATCGTTGAATATGTGGGAGCCATTATGGATCTCCAGATCCCGCTATTGGTTATTGGTCGGAGTGAGTACTCAACCATGTCCACATAGTTCTCGAACCGTAGGGTGACACACTTAAAGTTGGATGTTGAAATGGTAGTACTTGAATTATGGAATGAAGTTCGAATATTTGTTCGGAGTCCCGGATGAGATCCCGGACATCACGAGGAGTCCCGGAATGGTCCGGAGAATAAGATTCATATATAGGATGTCATTTTATGTGAATAAAATGTCGCGGAAGGTTCTATGGAAGGTTCTAGAAGGTTCTAGAAAAGTCCGGAAGAAACCACCAAGGAAGGTGGAGTCCACAAGGGACTCCACCCCCATGGCCGGCCAACCCTAGTGGGGGAGGAGTCCCAAGTGGACTCCCCTTAGGGGCCGGCCACCCCCACATGGGAGGTGGGAATCCCACCTTTGGGTGGGAGTCCTAGTTGGGCTAGGATTGCCCCCTCCTATGGAAGGATTTGGTTCGGGTCTTATTCGAAGACTTGGACACCACCTCTTGGGGTTCCACCTATATAATGAGGGACAAGGGGGAGGGGGCCGGCCACCTAAAACACCACCAAGGTGGCCGCACCCCTATAGTGGCCGGCGCCCCCCTCTCCCCAAACCCTAGCCGCCCGCTCCTCCACATCCCGCATAGCTTAGCGAAGCTCCGCCGGACTTCTACACCGCCACCGACACCACGCCGTCGTGCTTCGTCGGATTCAAGAGGAGCTACTACTTCCGCTGCCCGCCGGAACGGGGAGGTGGACGTCGTCTTCATCAACAACCGAACGTGTGACCGAGTACGGAGGTGCTGCCCGTTCGTGGCGCCGGAACCGATCGTGATCAAGATCTTCTACGCGCTTTTGCAAGCGGCAAGTGATCGTCTACCGCAGCAACAAGAGCCTCATCTTGTAGGCTTTGGAATCTCTTCAAGGGTGAGACTCGATACCCCCTCGTTGCTACCGTCTTCTAGATTGCATCTTGGCTTGGATTGCGTGTTCGCCGTAGGAAAATTTTTGTTTTCTATGCAACGTTATCCTACACTAACCCCCCGGGAGGCGGAGGCGCTTTGCACCTCGAACTACCCCTGCCCGCCGGGCTACCGCGTCCCGACCGGCTGGTTGCTAAGCGTCGGAGGCGTACCGGTCCCTTCAGTCCCTCTAGGTGTGGCGCGTGAGATGGCCATCACGAACCACTACTACTTCGAGCTCACGCCAGAGCAGCGAAGGAATCCCCAGTGGCATCCCGACTACAGCCCGACTTGGGAAAGCTTCTTCATCAATCGGCGTGAGAGGGCGCTTGCCAGGCACGAGGAGGGCGGCCTGCCTCCTTCGAACTTCAACGAGGCCGGCCGTCGGCTGTGGTGGCGCGACCGGACTCTCCAGGGCGTGATGGCCTACCGCGGCCCCCGCCTGCGCTACCCTCAGTCCTAGCCCACGCGTGCTCACCCGCCGAGGTTCGACTACCGCGACCCCGATGCCAGCGACGATGATGACGGCGACTACGACGACTACAGTGGCGACTACTACAGGGCTAGGCACGAGTATGACTGAATGACTCCAACAGTAGAATCTGGCCATGTATCTTAATTTCCAGTTAAGCTATGCACTTTTAATTCGAGTTCAATCGTAATAAAATTTTATTCCGGCTCTTTCTTTCCCTCCTTTTTTCTCCCATGCGCGGCGTCGTGGCGGGAAACTTTCCCGCGCGGACGGCGGGAGTAAAGAAAAGAAATAAAAAAATAAGAAATAGAAAAGAAAATGAACATAAAGGAAAAAGAAAAAGAAAAGAAAAAGAAACAGCAAAAAAGAAATAGAAAAAGAAAAGGAAAATAAGAAATAGAAAAGAAAAAGAAACAACAAATAAGAAATAGAAAATAAGAAACAGAAAATAAGAAATAGAAAATAAGAAATAGAAAATAAAAAGAAAAAGAAACAGAAACAGAAAAGAAATAGAAACAGAAAAGAAAAAAGAAACAGAAAAGAAAACAGCAAAAGAAAACAAAACAGCAAAAGAAAAAAGAAAACAAAAAAAATACATTTGGTACCGGTTGGTATCACCAACCGGTACGAAAGGCCTTTTGTACCGGTTGGTGGTACCAACCGGTACCAAAGGGTCTTCTCCTCGTTTACACTTAGCGCGCGGGCCAAAATTTCCCCCAAATCCCCCAAATCCCCCGCCAATTCCACGACGCCGCCGACGCACGCAGAGACGCCGCCACGCTGCCGACGCTGCCGACGCAGCCACGCCGCGCAGCCTCGCCATCCGCCGCCGCCCGCTCGCCGGTGCCGCCGCAGCAGGTGCATCCTTCTTTCCCTCCTCTTTCTCTCTGCGAGCATGGGCACTCCGCCCACCTCGTCATCGCCGCCGCTCCGCCCACCTACGCCGTCACCGCCGCTGCGCTCCTCCACGCCTACGCGGCCCGCGGCCACCTCGCGAAGACGATGGCGTCTGCAGCCTCCCTCCCCACCACCCTCGCCAGTACCGGCCAGGTGGACGGCGCGCGCGCCCGGCCGGTGTTCGTTGAAATGCCGCGGCGAGGTGGACGGCGCCGAGCGCCCTGGCCCTGGCCGCCACGGCCCCGCACGCCCCAACTGCAAGCTCCTCCTCTTGTTGTCCCGCCGGCAGCCGTTCCTCCCCGCCCCTTCCACATCGAGCACAGCGCGCCGCCAGCGCTGCTCCCTGATTTGGCCGTCACTGTCCCCTGCTCGCGCGCGTCCGCGTGGAGCACCTCCCCACCGGCCGCCGCTGCTCTCTCCATGGCCGCGCGACGCCCTCCCCCCTGCTCGAGCTCGTCGCCTCCTTCTTCCAACGCGGGCGCCGCCACGCGCCCTGGTTCGTGCTCGTCTCCGCCACCTCCTGCTGCAAGGCCTCCTGCCGCGCGGCCCCGCCACGAGCTCCTCTCGTTGCCGCTCGCGCCTCTGCACGTCCTCGTCAAGCCGCTGCTCGTACTCAACGCCAAGTTCCGCACACGGACGCCACCATGCGCCACGAGCTCATCTCGTTCCCTCGCCACGAGCTCCTCTCGTTCCCCCGCCGTCGTCCTCCACTCGTCAACCTCCATGCGCCTCGGTTCAACGCCAAGGCCAGTCCATCGCCATCCAGCCCCACGGCCATCAGTTGAGCCTGCTGCTGCTTGTGGCTGTGCAGGACCTTTTTGCTGCTAGCACGCGTTTTAGCCGTGGTGTGCTACTGCTGGCCTGCGCGTGTATGCTCCGTCTCCCAGCCGTGCCGTCGGCGCCGAGTGTTAGGGTTAGGGTCCGTAGCGGTGCCGAGTCCGTGGCGGTGCCACCGCGACATAGAGAGAAGAGCGAGAGGAGGAGCGCCGAGTGTTAGGGTTAGGGTCCGTAGCGGTGCCGAGTCCATGGCGGTGCCGCCGCGACATAGAGAGAGGAGCGAGAGGAGGAGCGCCGAGTGTTAGGGTTAGGGTCGAGAAAAAGAGAGAAGAGCGAGAGGAGGAGGGAAACACCGAGTCCGTGGCCGTGGCGGTCCGTTATGGTTTTTTGCTTTCTTCATTTCAATTGTTATCCATCTAGCAATCTGTTATATGATCATGACATGATAAATGAAATATAATTGCTTTCTTAATTTTGCAGTGACATTGAGGTATGGCGGACGGCACCTTCGTCCGAGATGAGGAGGGGGAAGAAGCGGTGCAGAAATTGATCTATGAGACTGCCCGTGGTACGGAACCCGATGGAGATGATAACGAGTTCGAAGACTTTCTGAATGATTTCGGCGAGGGACTTGAGTCTGAACAAGTTAGAAGAGACAACGAAGTGTCCATAACAAACTCCGGCGAGGTGTATATTTATGTATCAATTAGTCTATGTTCATCGATCCCTAGATGCATTCATTTATTTGTATTGCACTTATTAACGAATAATTTTTTCTTTTAGCCTTACGCATCATCGAGCAAGTCTATTAAAACAAAACGAGGCCCGACGAGAGTGTTAAAGGGCGAGGGCAGGTTAGCCCTCACGACATTTAAGGCTAATGGTGAACCGGAGCATCCCAAAGAGTTCTGCCGCAAATTTACAAATCAAGCCGGAGTTCTTGTTAGGGACCATGTACCGATCAACATTCAAGAGTGGAATAAGCCGAAGAAAGCGAGGACTGAAGCTAGTTATGTCAACGAAGCGATGAAAACTTTTCTTTGGGACACTCTACTGACACGATTCAGCCTACCGGAAGACATGACGGAAGGCCAGAAGAATAAAGTCAGGGAATGGACATGGAAGAAGATGGCCATACAATTCCAGACCTGGAAGAAAAATTTATGGGACAAATATAAGAATGAAGATCCAGTATTCGATGATACTCTATTGAAGATAAAAGATCACTGGCCTGCATTTAAGGAGTATAAGCAATCGTCTACTTTTGTGTCCCGATCGGAGACAAATACGAAAAATGCTGCAAAGAAGAAACTTTGGCATCATTTGGGGTCAGGTGGCTACAAGACCGCCATTCCGAAGTGAACAGCGTTTGAGAATAAACTGATGGACGCAGGAATCACTCCACAGACATGGGACTGGCCCGAACGGTCCAAGTTCTAGTTGTTCGCGCATGGGGCAGGGTTGGACCCAAATACAGGGTTGATCGTTGCGAAGGGAAAATGGAAGGAAAAGATTGAGGCAATCGTACCGAAGCTTGTAGATGCAATTGATAAGGTCAGAAAGGGAGAGTACATTCCCGATAGAGAGAATGACGAGCTTACACTCGCTCTGGGGAATCCTGAACACGTTGGACGGGTACGAGCTCGCCCAGGTCTCACCATGAAGGAAGCATTCCCGGAGTCCGCTGACACTTATAGAAGCCGTTCGCGGAAGAAGAAGAAGGACGCCGACACGTTAACAGAATTGTTAAATAGGGTGGAGGCGCTTGAGAAACATCAGAGGGCACCTGATCAGCCGCTGTTTCTACAGGATCCACAAGCCGATGCTGCCCCATCTCAGTGAAGAAGCAGTGTCGGTTCCTCGCATCTTGACGGATGTGGAGGAAGCTACCCCGTGGATTATGTCATGGAGAAGACAGATTGCGAGCTACATATGTTATTCGGGACCGCGTCCGTTAAGGTGGCGGTCGGCTATGTGTACCCAAGTGAAGATGGAGCAATGCACCATCATATGCCCATTCCACCTGGGCTGTGTTCGTGTCGGGGTGGATGAAGTTGTTCCGGGTTTTGAAACAGATGGAGCTTGATATTCCTAGAGGTGAAGATGAGAGGACACCGGCCGATGTCAAGCACGGTTTCGCCCTATGGCCGAAGAAGTACATCGTCCTTTTGCAAAGGGAACCGACTCCTCCACATGAGCATCAAAGGCCCTCGACTCCTCCTCCTAGCAGATCCACATGAGCAGCAAAGTCCACACCTACCCGAGAGGGACCCCGGCGTGAGTCCACCACCTCGAGATCCTCCGTGTAAGACAGCGCCCGTTAAGCGGAACGGTACGCCGCCTAGAAAGAAAGCTAGAAAGGAGAAACCACTGCCGCCTATTGAGAAGTTACCTTGGGAAAAAACTCCCGAGGAAAACCAGGAAGCCGTTGACTCCCAGCCGAGGACCTTTTTTGCACCGAAAGTGCCAGAGATACCTTTTCAGAAGACACTAGATCCGGTGAAAGTTGTGCGTACCGTTGAGAATCTATATGACCCTGTACCATCGCCGCCATCTGACTATAGGCGTTCTATTGAAAGGTCGTATGACGATATGATGCAGGCGAATAAACCCTCTACCAGCTCGGGTATCAAGGAGATAAAAGGGATACACCAAGTCTACCAGCTCGGACAACAACCCGTTCAATCGGCCCCCTCTCAAGGTGTTTGACGAGAAGGCCGTTCAAAGTTCTCGGCAATACACCGATTACCCCTTAGCTGAAGTACAATATCAATTTGTTCAAGGGAAAGATTTGGTCGAGAATCTCAGGAAGCTACCAACAAGAATGCGTAACTTGCATACGTGGTACGGTGTTGCCACAAAGGAAGGGATCGAGACTATCATGGTGCGAGTTAAGGAAGAGCACTACTTCCAAGAATACTCTGTGAACGTTGACTTCGCCGAACTCTTCCAGTTATACAATCTTCGGGCCCTCAACAAATCTATCATCAGTTGCTATTGTCTGTAAGTGATTTATTTATATAATTTGAGAAGTCTTTAGCTCAGCTCCTTCATTATCTGCAAATTATAATCTTTTGTGTGCTATGTTATGCAGATCGAAGATGCTCGAATGCAAAAGGGATGAAATCACGGACATTGGGTTCATTGACCCGGACACAGTGCATGTCAGGACCATAGAAGAACCCCTCTATAACAGGGATACACCGGAGACTTTGCTAAGGTTTTTGAAGCGACAACGTGACAAAAAGATAATACTTTGGCCTTACAACTTCCAGTGAGTGTTACTCTCTTATAACACATTCTATTTTGCTCACCATATGTTAAAATATTAACCGATGACTTATATATATGACACTACATATTTAAACGTGCGTAGGTTTCACTTTATTCTTCTCGTCATTAAAATGTACGAAGGAGAAGTTGAAGTCTTTGACTCACTAACCAAAGAGCCTATACTATACAAGTCTTGTTTTCTTATGCTCAAAAGGTAATTCAAATTCTTATCGGTTTTTTTGTGAATTTCCTGATATCAACTGATTGATAACTCTTTTGTGCATTTTCTTTTGTCAGGCAACGTATGAGAAACTTTCATCAAGGAAGATCAGTCCTTTCAATGGGCACCGAAGCTGATATGGCGTGCGAACAAAGTAAGTAATAGTTAACTAGGTCCACACACCTTTATCATACTTGATTATTGTTTGACTGAATTATATTCTTGTACAGAAATGCGCGAAACAACCAGAGGGGACTGATCTATGTGGATACTACGTTTGCGAGTACATCCACAGAATTGTCGACGAGAGAGCGAATAATGAAAGAAATAGAGAGGTACGAAAACAATATTCACAAATTTATTTTGTTACCATAAGTTCTGCTGAGTTTCAGTAATAATTATTTGATTTGTGATTTGATATATACATATATATACACACACACATAGCTCATGTATTCATTTGTATCTTATTCTTTTACAGTTGAGAAGAAAGCGGGAGAAGCTCTCAATCGAGGAGCGCTTCAAAGCAATTGGCGAGGAATTGGCGGGATTTTTCCTTCGGGAAGTCATACCACCATCCGGAGAGTTCCACTATGCATAAAGATCTTCTCCCGCTCCTCGATTGCTTTGTGTATATATAGTTTGACTCAGAGTGTACCAATATGGTACATGTAATAGATAGTATGCCTAGGAGAGTACCACTACGCATGAAGATCGATCTTCATGCATGTACTACTTTATTCTGGTGCATCGACTTGATATGCATCGAAGAGTACTACTTATGCAATTACATGTGTGTTATATTATATGCACCAACTTGATATGCATTACCTTGATCTTCATGTACTACGTAAACCCAAACGCGTTTCGGTGCATCGACGTGATACGAAACGCACCGATACCCCTAAACCCCTGCAAAACCCTAAACCATGAATTCTCTGCCGCGGCAGAGATTCATGCATATTTCCTGTCGCGGTAGCCAACCTTTGGTACCGGTTTGTAATACAAACCGTTACCAAAGCTCCCTCGCCGTGCGCTCTCCTGGGCGCCCACGTGGAGGCGCCATTAATACCGGTTCGTAAGGAACCGGTACGAAAGGGGGGGCTTTTTGTACCGGATCTTTTATACCGGTTGCGAAACCGGTGCAAATGACCCTTACGAACCGGTATAGATGAGCGTTTTTCTACTAGTGGTGGTTCTCCATAAGCTGAACAGACGCCAATGAACGGAGCAAAGTGCTTCACGGGTAGATGATCTGCATAAGAGAAGATTTTTATCATTAAATATAACATCATTTCTACATAGACAAAGCGACCAAATAATTCAAGCGTTGCCACCCTAATAAGTATTTTAAACCTTTGATCACCCCATTAAGCTAATTGTTAAACATATTAGCAAGGCTCCGTGGTGGGCGACTTGCTCAACACTGTGGAGGTTGCTATCCCTCGATGTGGAAGGGCGGTCGCTTGCCTCCTAACGGAAACGACAATCAAGAGCAACAAGAAGATGGGCGATTGCTTGCGGACCGACATTCCAAAGAAATCACTTAGGTGCAAAGACAAGAAGAGTAGCGTCACAAGAAAGACATCTGCGGCTGCTTGATGGACGGTCTTCGTTCTCTCGGCTCATCCTCGAGGTTTGGGTTGTGCGAGTGGTTTTTATCGTTGCACATTCCCTTTGTTCATGTGATCTTCTTGGCGGTTCCTCTATGTTGTGCTAGTGTCAAGGTTGTGTTTTGTGTGGTGGGGCGAGTTTGCTGGGTGCCTGTGCAGCCATGAGAATTGGTGAACCATTTTGGGTGTGTTTGTATTGGTTTTCGCCCAGTTTTCCGTAAATTAACTGGGCATTCTCTTCTTAATTAATAGATTGGAGCAAAGCTTTTGCCTCCATTTCAAAAAAATCAAATGGCTTTACTGTCAATATGCCACTTAGTGAACCTCCTCTTTCTCTTTGTGCGTGCATTCATAATTTTCCTTGTGAGCCGTGGCTTCCTTTTAGAATTTTGCAATCATGAACATACTTTGGAGGGCACCTCACTCAAATCCTGTTTAGATAGTTAGATGGGCTTCCATTTCCTTCTTAATAAAGGAAGCCACCACCGTCATCATTAACTGTGCCTATTGTTGTTGAACTGTGTGTATTGTCATACAAGTACTCATATTTGAAATCCTCCTCGAAATAGGCTTTCGCCCCGCTATATTAATATAGCAACCACACGATACAACGAGCACGCTGGGGCCGCAGCACAATCAAGCCCAAAAGAAAAGAAACAAAAAGAAAGAAAAGAGAAACAAAATGCTATCATCGGTAGCTCGACGGAAAAACGAAGACGAGTCGCCACCGCTGCGCCCTCCGGACATGTCCCACCACGCTCCTAGCACTCTGGATCGCCCCATGCCAAGCAACACCTCCAACAAGGAAAGCGACGACGACGCCGTTGCTGCCTGGACAAGTCCTAGGGTTTCCCCCGGTACGCGGCGGGGGTGAGGAGGGAGGTACACCCGATGCCCTTCAGGAAGGAAGGATGGCACGCGCAGGCGTCACCGCATCGCTGCCGAACGAGCCGGCAAGGATTTCTCCTAACCCCAACCAACACCACCCTGGACGATCCAAAGAGCCCACCCAACATGTCGCCCACCAACATGCGCCACCACGGTCTTGACTACAGCTTCGCCGTCTCACTGCGGACACCATCGCGAGGCCTAGAGGAGGGGAAGGGACAGCGGGTAAGGGGCAGCAGTACCGCAGCCGCACGGGGGGGCACTACCTCCACCGCCTTCGCGGTAGCCGATCGGACGTAGTAGCAGAGACACACCAGGCCCGAGCTGGCCCGGCCGGGCCCAAACTGGCCCGTGAAGTCTCCGCCGCCGCGCTGCAGCAGGCCGGCGGCAGTGCCGCCACCACCTCACCCCACCGACACACCTCCGCCACCTCCAGGGAGCGACCACAGCGCGCATAGGGAAGCCTGTCCAAGCCCAGATTGGGCCCAAACTGGTCCAGATCTGGGCCGAGACGACCCTGCCGGCCGCACGCCGGCGACCAGCCTGCCGCCTACTCGCGCCACGCCGCCCCGCCGCCAAGGAGCAGGGCCGTCGCCACCGTATCCACCCAGCCGCGCCGGACCGACAACCGCCGAAGAGCACCGCCGCTGGCGCCGAGCTCCGCGCCTCCTTGCCACGCGCACGGGGAATGGCCAGCCGCCGCCGGCGGCACCGCACGAGCAACGCCCGGCGGCCCGCGCCGGCGGCGGCGGAGGGGAGGGGGAGGAGAAAGGAGGTTCGGGCGGCGGCGCTAGGGTTGGCTCCTCTCGCCCGCGCGGGGGGCGAGAGCGAGCCCGAAGCGTTTTTCTCTTTATTTGAAATCCTCAATGTAAGAGAATACAATTTGGCTGGGACCAATTACCTTTACCTCTCGTAGTGACTTACGTGCTGCCTTTGGTGCAGGTTGTTGGTGATGTTGGCATGTTGCCCTCAAGCTTCATGCAGGGGAGCCATTCACCGAAATAGAATTTGTGAACTAGGCGAAGTGAGTAGATGGGGCATTGTTGATTTAATTTAAGGCGTATAACTAGAACTAGAATTGTCAAATAAAGACTACTGTTATGGCCTTATGGGTATATATATTGCTGGAGAATCGTAGAAATTCAACCAGTTTGGTTATGAAAAAACATTGTTGTCTGCTGGAAACAACTCTGAAGCTAGGAAGCATAAAGTTCTTGCGTCTCTATTGCATAAAATAATCTACAACATTGTTTAAGTGGCTGACCTGCTTGCAGCTCCAGTTTGGAACTGTTTGGGTTGATTTGCGTGAATATTTCCTATGTCCCGCAGGAATTGAACTTCTTGCTATAAAACTATCACAATGGTTGTTGGTTAAGACTAAAACAGGTAATTCCCCGGTGTATATTTGGAGGTACATACTTTAGAGTTTTTTTTATTAAAGAATTTTTTTTTTTTTTTTTTTGCTATACAACATGCCACCAAACGATTTAAGGACCGACCATATTTGCAGTACTAACAGCAACCTGATCCAAATCTGAATCTATAGTTATATGAAACCAATAGTCCACCCTGTAGTTTCTGTACCATTGGCCGCTAAGTATATATATTGCGTACATGCTGATGGAATAGAGAAGTAGCTGTTGGTGCTGGTCATTTGAGTTCATCTGGTGGTTTCCTCCATCCTGGAAGCTCTCCCCCATCCTCACTAGGAGCCTCTCGGATGGATACTTCTTATGCAAGAATGTTCCATTTTGTATTTTTGCACCTGACACATAATCTAGAAAATTTACATTCATGTGCAAAAATAAATACTCCCTCCGCACTAAAATGTAAGGCGTCTAAGAATTGGTTAAAAGTTAAACTTTGCTAACTTTGATCAAATATTTAGAAAAAATATTTACATCTACAATATCGAATGAAAATATTAAGAAAATATAGTTTATGGATGTTGATTCAGAGATGTCACGGCTTCTCCAATCATGTCAACTTTTTTTCAGTCCAACCTGAATGTTACCTAACTCCATATGTTGTTACATCGTCGTTTTTACATTGTGGTTCAGAAATTAGCAGTTACATGTGCCCAATCTAAGTTACTATCAACTTTCTTTTTCACCCAATCTTTAATTGTCCGGGAAGAAACTGAAACATGGTTCATGAAGTTTTTGTGAACCAAGGGGTGTGTTTTCTGGTGATAAGAGAGAGAGAGAGAGAGAGAGAGAGAGAGAGAGAGAGAGAGAGAGAGAGAGAGAGAGATCCTAAAATAGAAAAGGTGGGTCGCTGCTGTGGGTGACCTTGGGTTAAGCTAATTCTAGATGGACGTCGTTCGGACATGTACAATAGTATCTAGTCAGCTGTTTATAACACTGCTCACGTAGGAAATAAGATGATGCGGGTGGAAGAAAAATAGAGGAACGGCAACTGTCTGTAAAGTTGAAGTCGATCAGCAGCCGTGAAAACTGCTCCCTACATACAGCCGTATTCCCAGTGTACCTCGTGGGTCATCGTGGGTCAGTTGGATCACCTTTGCTAGGAAAATTGCATCCCTCTTTCCCGTGAGATTCTGATGGTTATAGACAACCAAATAGACCCCTTGTTGTATACGTTGTTTGTTGGGCTCTCTATTCCTGACGTGGAGAGACTTTACAGACACCCATCGTTGGAACCACTATACATGCCCTTCTAGTCGCGTCCAAGCATGTTTTCTAGCTATTCCAGAGACCTCCCATTCCTAGGCCAAACATATGTTCTTTACCAATCATCTGAGGCGTATAATCCTATGTGTGGTTTCCGTCTATCTCTCTACACTTTGTCAAGTCATGTTAGGAACCGCTAGTGGCAGTAGAGCGCACGATCTAAAAGGAGAAGTCATATCTTGCAAGCTATGCTAGCTAGGTTGTGCAGCGAGGCACCCTGCCATCTTATAGCCTCGCCACACCAAGGCCCTAGCTTGGCAACCTCCCATAGGCCCCAGCTGCATAATGTGATGGTACTGAACAGTCGGAGCGAACTACCAAGGCTGATAGAGTTACACACACGCACCCACACACCCAGTGGAAGCTGGTGATGTCGACACAAGCAAGAGAACTGTGAAAATGTGAATACATGTGTCAGAAAAGAAACACCTCTTGCATACCGGTCGACACGAGATCGGATTAAGAAAACAAAATCAAGAGAAAGCATCTGCTTTGTGATTCTCTTCAGTCGCATATATATTTACCCTTGAAAACAAAATGCCCCTGTGATAATACACATTATTTTCAAAAGAAAACAGTTGGCCAGGGTCATCTTTAATTTCGAAAACAGTTATGCTATTGCTATTTTATTTTCAATATAGTAAGCAAATGTCCGACCTACTCACACCTTAGTACAAATTAAACATGTGACCATAAACAGTTTCCTGAACCACTTGCGAAATTACAAACAAACAACTTGTAACTTGGTGTAGCGAAATCCATGGGGTGAGATGGGACCGCCTTACCCGCAAAAAAAAAGTGCTGAACAATTCATCTCTTTTTTTGGCGTTATTCTCACCTCACTTGCGCATAGATATGTTAGTTTGTTGCCAGAAGTACTAGTTTCACTGAGGCAGCAAATGGGGTTCAATGCTTATAACACCTAAACAGTAACAGTGATCTCACACTGGTAGAAAAAGGGGCTTTAGTCCCGGTTTCGCAACCGGGACTAATTATGCAAGACTAAAGCCCCCTCCCTTCAGTCACGGTTGCTTACGAACCGCGACAAAAGGCCCATCCACGTGGGGTTCAGGCGCTCGTTGGGGTGGAGGACCTTTAGTCGCGGTTGGCCAGACCAACCGGGACTAAAGGTCTTCACAGGTTTAGGGTTTACACCCCCCCTAAATCTGGTTTTATTTAGTTGTGTTTTCATTTTTTATATTTTATTTTGTGTTTTATTTTAATTTCAAAGAAGTTTCAGTACACATATTCTACGCTACTATATACACGTTACACGTTGATGCATATGAATATATAATTTCAAACAAGTTTGAAATTTCAAACAAGAACAATTCAAGAGGAATATATAATATTCAATCTCGGGTGACCATATACAACTTCAAACAAGTTTCCATATACAATTTATCGCAGTAGAAGTTCTTCGTCCTCGTAATAGTGTTCTTTATTAGGATGGAGGACTTCCCTCATCAAAAATCCTGCCAATTCCTCTTGAATTGGTCGGAAGCGAGCTTCTGGATTAAGCTTCTTTCGCAAGTCATTCCTCCGCAAGTTGATATCCTGAGCCATCCGCTCAGAGGTGTGTCCCCGGATGAACTCACAAACATAGTATCCACATAGATTGATCCCCGGTGGCTGAGTATCCACATTAGCTAACCTTCTAAATGTTAGCTCATCTTTGAATTCACCGGTTATATCTTCTTTAAACCTTTTCCAAACCCTACAGGGCAAAGAAATTAAATGAACAAGAGAGTTATTAGTTACTTGATATCAGGAAATAAATGAAAGAGGCCGATATAGTGCGCAAATGATTGAAAATAATTACTTTTGCAGCATTAATCTTATGCCGATCCAATGCTTTGGTTCCATATTCAGAGAGTCCATGACGAGAACTCTGGAGTTGTCGAATTCAATTATTAGCGGAATCCAGTGGAACCTGCAGACATGTTACATGCACAGTCATGCATAACTCGTCGATTAGACATAACCACTGGTAGAAAACGGGAATGCGCACAAGATAGAAACACTCACGCAAAATGGTAAGGAAACAAAATTTGACTTTTGAGTTCCTGCTTTATAAGAAACTGATACAAGTCTTTCTCCACGTCTTGGGGGTATTTTTCTAACACATATCCATTAAGGATATGTGGGTCAATGAATCCAACATCATGGATGTTCCTTCTTTTGCATTCCCCAAGCTCCATTCTGCATAATAGCGTACACAAGAATATAGTTAGAACACTACAGTGCAGGCAATGAACGAGATGAGGTGGAGATTTAATTATAGAAATAAATCACTTACAGAACATAGCAACTCAGGATAGATTTGTCGATCTCGCGTAGATTGAACAACTGGAACAATTCACTCATATGAACTTGTACATGGTACTGTTTGAAGTGATGCTCCTCTCTAACTTTCGCATAAATATATTCTTTGCCGGCCTTATCTTTTATGAAATCCTTGTACCAGCGTAGCAGATTTCGCGTTTGTGTTGGTAGACTCGCTTCCTGCGCAGGCTCGATGAGAGGAATGCTACCTTGTTTATTGGCGCATCCTCAAGGCCTAACAATGCACGAAGAGTCATACCGAACTCGCCCGCTTTTTCTTTGGCCGCCGTTACAGCTGCTAGGATAGCGGGGTCCAATAGTTCCATGTCCTTATTCTCTCTGGAGGATGTCGTAATGGAAGGACCGGCTTCCACTTTGAGCGGGGGGATCGATTGTTTTTTCTATTCCCCGAGCTAAGAAACTTGTTTTTCGCATTTTTTTACTTGCTTCTTTCTTCTCCGGCGCCATGGCTTCTTCCAATAATGCTACTTGCCTATGAAATTCACTTCCATAGTCGTCTTGCAGATTCTGATGGATTTGGGACGGTGTCGTCAAAAAATCCTTAGCCCACTTCATTTGCTTCTCATTATATACCGGCTTGGGCTCAGGCTCTTTTTTCGACTTGACTTCCGCCTTCCATTTCTTAAGGTGAGCAGCCGCGCCCACTTCGGTTTCCTTGACACTAAGTTCCCAAGGTCTCGGGAGGAGAGGCTTCAGTGATGGCATTGGTACCCTTGTGGTCTTAGGTACATAAGGCTCCGGGTTAAAAGTTCCGGAGGGGGTTGCCTTGCTGTCCTTCATAACCCCTGCTTCTGCTTCTTCGCCGGAGGTGGACTGGGTGGCGGCGTACCCATCGGAGGCGGATTGGGGGGCGGCAGCTGCTTACCCGCCGGAGGTGGATTATGGGGCGACATCGGATGACGTGAAGGAGGTGTAGGTGGACCACCACCACCGGAGGGGGGTGGACTTGTTGGGTGATTCCTCGGGGTCGGTGGCCATGGCGCCTCGCCTGGAAACTTGATGTACTTCTTTTTTCCATAGAACGAATTGGCGCTTGACATCTCGAAGTCTTTTCTCCCCTTCGGTTGTAGCATAGTCAATCTCCAGGTCCTCGCACCCTTGGACTATGTCTTCCACCATGACACGAGCATAGCCATCTGCAATGGGGTTGTTGTGGTGGAGTGCTCCAGGTGTACAAGGTAAAGCGCTGTTGATCGCTACCTTCATGGAAATGTTCCCCATTGGATAATACAGTTCACATTCTTTCATCTCATGTACATCGTTCACGGGCTAGTGAGGCTCCGGTGCATGAATATCGATCGTCGGTGCATTAGCACCAGCCGGGGCAAAGGGTGGATTAGCACCAGCCGGGGCCTCCGTGGAAGCCACGCTGCTTCTCCGCTGCTGGCTTCTGACATCCGCTGCATGATCTTCATGCGGCCCTTCCAATCGTCTGTCTTTTACAAGTTCCTGCACCATCTGCTTCACCTGAAATAGTTCCACTTCCATCCTCCCCATACGATCTGCATCCCATTCCGTCTTTCTCTTACAGCTTTTGTAACTGTACGGGTCATTGTCCTGGGGAAACCCTACTTTCCACGGAATGGCGCCTTTGCCTCGTACACCTCCTGGGTGTTTAGGATTCCCGAGGGCTATTGTCAGCGCGTCGTTCTCTCTGTTGAACTTGATTGCTTTAATAAGGGCGGCGGTGGGAGTAAACACTTTCTTCCAGTGAACACACATCCCTGTCTCCGGGTCTAGCGATCCTCCATGCCCGTACCACCAGCTTTTGGCCCGTGGGTCCCATCCCTCTGTACCTAGAGGGATTCCTCGCTCACTCAGGTTGTTCTCCATCTTCTCCCACTTAGGCTTCGAAGTGTGGTATCCTCCCGGCCCCATAATATGATAGTACTCTTTATTAGCCGCATTTGCCTTATTTTTTTCCGATATGTCCTTGAAATGCTCTGATTGCTTTTGCTTCACAAATTCAGGCCAAACATTTTTCAGTTTCTCATACCGTCCTTTAAAATCCGGAGTCTTCTTCTGCGAGACATAGTCACGGGCTAAATTTTTCTTGTAGTTCCGGAATGCTTCGGCCATCTTCTTAAAAGCGAACTCTTTGACTAGCCTACTCCTCTCACGTCCACCTGGAAGCATGTTACCCTCTTCATCGTGTTTGTTAAATTCCAGAGGTAGAATGAAATGTTCCATAAGTTTTCTCCAACAATCTTTTTTCATTCTCTTGTTGACTAAACTGAAACCAACACGTGCCTTGATTGGCTCATTCCATTCCTGGAGGGTGATCGGGACGTCGTCTCTAACAACTACTCTGCATTGGTTGATAAACTTTGTATAGTGCTTTTTGGGCTCCAACGGCCTGCCTCGTTCATCGACAACATCGATGGTCAATGTTTCTCCTTGTTTCAACGTCTGGGTTTTGCCACGCGGCTTTGTACTCAATTTTTTCGGCGATCCGGAGAGCTAAAAAAAGAAAGAGAGTCGCGTTAATACATATTTATTCAAATCAGTAAATTTGTATCACCAGAGGCATATATATATATAATTCGCTGGAGGTGGTTGCTAATTGCAATTCGAGATCGTCATTTGTCGTTTGCCCTCCGGAGGCAAACATTTCAACGTCCATTCCTTCATCATCACCTTGTCGACTTTCACCTTCACCGTCAAGGTTTAGATAAGAAGAGATATCATCTTCTTCATCTTCTTCCAGCACATAAGGAATATCGCCGTTTATGATGGCAGTTATATGTGCTTCAGCTTCCGGATCATAGCTTTCCAAAATAGGATCTCTATCGTCCGCCCTACGTCACTCCTGAAGACATGCATGTAGTAAAAACTAATTAAGTAAAGGAACTGAACGGAGGAGAGGGCGGCGAGGAGGGAACATATTACCTGCTCTGCTGCGAGCAAAAGAGAGAGGCCAGCGACGCTCGATCTGCGAGCGGGCGGCTCTACGACGAGGGCGGCGAGGCGTCGTCGACTGCTGCGGAGAGGGCGGCAAGGGAGGCAACGCTCGATATGCGAGCGGGCGGTTCTACGACGAGGGCGGCGAGGCGCCAGCTACTGCTGCGAACAGGGCGGCGAGGGCGCCAGCGCTCGATCTGCGATAAAATATAGAACTATTTTTATAAGTTGCAATATATAGAACTATTTTTTAAAGTTGCAATATACTTAGAACTATTTTTAATTTAAAATTTAGTTTCAAAATTTAGTTACAATTTTAATTAACAAATTTTAAGTTTACTACATTTATAACTATTTTTAATTAGAGGTACTTAGAACTATATATTTTTAATTTAAGTTTAAGTTACTTAGAACTATTTTTAATTTAAGTTACATTTTCAATTAACAAATTTTAAGTTACAATTTTTTTTTAATAAGTTTACAATTTTAATTAGTTACAAATTTTAGTTACAAATTTTAAGTTAAATTAATTTATAGTTTAAAAAAATAAAAAAAATAGGCCGGGGGCCTCCTCTCCTCTCTCCTCTCTTCTCTGCTCTTCTCCCTCTCCATATGCATGTCCAGCCGGGCGGCGACCGCCATCTCCATCTTCCTCTCCATCGGTGGCGACGAATGGCGGCTAGGAGGGGGCGACGGCGATTTGGCGAGGGGCGGCGGCGCTTTGGCGACGCGAGCGCGGCGTGCGCGCGCGGTAGAGCACGGCGGCAGTGAGAGAGATCGAGGCAGAGAGGAGGGCGGGGAGAAGGGAGGGGGAGGCGACACGAACGGCGGCAAGGTGACGGGCGGCGTGACGGGACCTCCGGGGGTGGCGTGACGGCCCCTCGGGCGGGCAACGCGCGATTCCTCCTCTGCCGATGACGAAGTGAACGAGAGATTGAAACGAGCGGAAATTCGCGCGAACATATATACATTAGACCTTTAGTCGCGATTGGCGAACTAAAGCCTTTTTCGCTGGGCTTTTGGTTCCCGCGCGAAGAGGGCTTTAGTCGCGGTTGGTGAGACCAACCGTGACTAAAACGTTTTTTTGAGAATTAATTCATTTTAAAAACAGAAAAATACAAATAATATATTAAAATATTTAGAACATTAAATCTAATTCATTTCAAAATCATAAAAATACAAATCAAAATATTCAGAAAAATAAAACTAATTTATTTAAAAATAGAAAATACAAATAATATAGAAATATATTCAGAAAAATAAAACTTATTCATTTCAAAATCAGAAAAATACAAATAATATATAAAAATATTCAGAAAAATAAAAAGAATTCATTTCCTGCCTTTTTCTGCCCCGCCTCCTGTCTTCTCGCTATTTCTCTCCCCGCTTCCCGCCATTTCTTCCCGCCTCCTATCTTCCCCTCCCCCCGCTTCCCGCTATTTCTTCCCGCATTTATCTTCCTGCCTCGTGTCTTTCCGCCCCCAGTTTTCCCGCCATTTCTCACTATATATATGTAGCCCGGCTTGACCCGCATTATCACATCTCTACAATCTCTCATCACTCTCTCATGGCTTCCACCGTACCCACTCTAACCTACCAGCAGGTGGAGGACCTTTACGGCCTCGAACTACCCTTGCCCACCGAGCTACCACGTCCCCGCCGGCTGGAGCCTAAGCGCCGGAGGCGTGCCGGTCCCTCCCGTCCCTAAGGGTACTGCGCGCCGGGCGGCCATCACGAACCACTACTACTACCTCGACCTCACGCCGGAGCAGCGGATGAATCCCCGCTGGCATCCCGACAACCAGCATACTTGGGACGCCTTCTTCATCAATCAGCGTGAGAGGGCGCTCGCCAGGTATGAGGAGGATGGTCTGCCTCCTGGGAACTTCCACGAGGCTGGCCGTCGGCTATGGTCGGGCAGCCGGATTCTACAGAGCGTCATGGACTACATCACGGCTGGCGATATCATCCGCCTGCGCTACCCTCAGTACCAGTCGAGGTTCGAGCCACGAGCGCCGCCCGACGACAGCAACGACAACAGCGACGGTAGCGACGACTACGGCGGCAACTTAGAAGGCGACGACTACCAGTACAACGGCGGCGACTATGAAGACTACGAGTATGCATATTATAGGCCTAGGCCGGAGTATGACTAAATCACTCCAACATTCCAAGATGTAATCCTAGGCCTAGGCATGTCCTTCACATCATTGGCTGTAGTTCAAATTTCATGTATCATCAGTGGTATCTCGAATCAATCGAATCATTCGAAAATGGACACCAAATACATAACAGATAATATAATTCACATGATCCATACAAAGTTTGGAAAAAAATTTCCTCAACAAAGTTTGGTACAATAAATTACGGATGAAGTCCGGTGATCAGGTGGGTACGTGAGCACGCGGTTCCTATCTGACACGTGTCTAACACCGTGTGTCCTGCCGTTTGTCTGGTGGAAACAAGCGAATCTCTGGGAGAGTCTCTACCCCCACAATCTCATCTTATGCAGGCCTAAGAAAAAAAATGAAAAAATGGAACCGCCCAGGACTCATCGTCCCGAGCGCTGCTCGTCGGCCCCAGCCGCGGCCTCCTCCTTTCCTCCCGGTAGCTTCCCCGTGGCTGA
The DNA here is from genome assembly GCF_022539505.1 of Lolium rigidum. Classification (NCBI taxonomy): domain Eukaryota; kingdom Viridiplantae; phylum Streptophyta; class Magnoliopsida; order Poales; family Poaceae; genus Lolium; species Lolium rigidum. Next base: position 257,146,528 of record NC_061509.1, read on the forward strand.
TGCTCCTCTACATCGCCGACCGTGCCGCCCGAGTCAGCCTCGGCCGCTGGCGCCTCCCGTTGAGCATCATTGCATGTTCCCCGTCATCGTCCGCCAAACCGCCACGCGCAGGCCCGCGCGCACCGCCACGACCGTCGCTCCGCCTGTCTGCCTGCAGTGCGAGCGCGCGCGCCCGCCTCCATGGCCAGCTGCGTCCCTGCTTCCTCCTCCGCGTTCGTCTCCAGCGTCGGACTTCACCTGTACGAAATCGATCAAGGTAGTGTTCGTGGTGCTCGATTCCGCTCGTGATGGGATTGAGGAGATTGGGAAAGGAAGAGGAGATGATGGGATTGGGGAGATTGCTGAGCCCCTATCCCCCACGGCCGGCAAGCCCACCGCGCCTGACCTCTGCCCTCGTGCCGGGCGCAATCTTTCCCTGATTCCGTCGTCGTACCTTTTCTCCTCCAGCCGCTGGCGCGGCCCTTCCTCGCCCACCTTCCCGCTTGCGCGACATCTGCTATTGGCTAGTTTCCCTACGCGCGCACGGCACCGCGCCGGCGGAGTGGGGACGCCGGGCACGTAGAGGAAGGAGGTGGGGATTGAGGCGTCGGTGCCCTAAGCAGAGAGGTGCGGGCGGCGGCCGCCACGCGCGGCCGAGGACTTGGTCTAGGTCTGGCGATGGGGGATTGGGATTCCAACACGACCCATGTGTCTTGTCTGTAGCGATATGACTCACATTTTTACCCAGCGCCAAATCACTAACTCGTCCCAGCCAGGAAATGACACGTCGCTGACAACAACACAAAATGCACAAACGGACGTTAACCGGCTGTCAGCCCATCCAACGGCCTTGGCATGCATCCAACGGTGATAAACGCATGCACACGTACCCACCTGATCACCGAATCCACTCTCCAATAAATTATTACACAACATTTCTTCCCTTGTGTCCCTTGCTTACGATTGTGCCGTAATCATGGAGCATCCTCATCATTTAACCTAATGCTTGGGTCAGTGTTCACTTTGAAGGGCGGAATTTCACCAAACATATTATAATCTTCTGACATGTCTGTCTTGTCCTCCACTCCCACGATATTTTTTTACCCTGAAAGAACTATGTGGAGCTTTGGATCATCGCATTATGTACTCATTTTCTTATCTTTCCTTTTCCTCGGTTTGCTACTCATGTCCTTCACATAGAAAACCTGAGCGACATATTTGGCTAGGACGAATGGTTCGTCAAGGTAACCAAGATTGTTGAAATCCACCATTGTCATTCTGTATTGCTCGTCCACCTTTACCCCACCTCCTGTTAGCTTGAACCATTTGCACTGGAACAAAGGGACCCTGAAGGAGGGTCCATAGTCAAGTTCCCATATCTCCTCTATGTAACCATAATATGTGACCTTTTGCCATTCTCGGTTGCTGCATCAAAGCGGACACCACTATTTTGGTTGGTGCTCTTTTTTATCTTGGGCAATCGTGAAAAAAGCATTCCCATTAATCTCGTACCCTTGGAAAGTCGATATAGTCGAAGATGGTGACCTGGCCAACATGTACAGCCGATCTCCAACATCATTGTCATTCATTAAATGGTTTCGCAACCAACTGCCAAAAGTCTCCATGTGGGCCTTTGTAATTCAGGCTTCCCCGGGTTGTTCGAGCGTAAAATATTCTTGTGTTTCTCGAAGTACGGAGCCACCAAGATGGAATTTTGTAGAACTGTGTGGTGTGCTTCAGTCATAGAATAGCCATCCATACATATCATTGATTGCCTTCCGATCGTGCCTTTTCCACTTAGTCCCCCCTCGTGCCGCGATTGAGGAAGACCAATCGTCTTAAGGTCAGGAACATAGTCAACACAAAACTCAATTACCTCCTCATTTCCATAGCCCTTGGCGATGCTTCCTTCTGGCCTACCACGGTTATGGACATATTTATTTAATACTCCCATGAACCTCTCAAATGGGAAAATATTGTGTACAAATACAGGACCGAGAATGGAAATCTTCGACTAGGTGAGCAAGGAGGTGCGTCATAATATTGAAGAACGATGGTGGGAACACCAAGTCGAAACTGACAAGTCATTGGACCATATCATTATGTAACCGTGTAGATCTTCTAGATTGATTACCTTCTGAGAGATTGCATTATGGAATGCACATAGCTTCACAATGGCTACTCGAACATTTTTCGGTAGGAGCCCCCTAAAAGCAATCAGAAGCAATTGCGTCAAAATCACGTGGCAGTCGTGAGACTCCAGGTTTTGGAACTTTATGTTCGCCATATTTATTATTCCCTTTATATTCGACGAGAAGCCAGGCGGGACCTTCATACTGCTCAGGCATTCAAAAAATATGACCTTCTTCTTTTGGTAAGAGCGTAGCTGGCACGACCTTGAAACCGTTCCGGATGCCGGTCTTTGATACGTCTCCAACGTATCTATAATTTCTGATGTTCCATGCTTGTTTTATGACAATACCTACATGTTTTGTTCACACTTTATGATGATTTTATGCGTTTTTCGGAACTAACCTATTGACGAGTGATGACGCGTAAAGCACACGCTCGTTGGGAACCCCAAGTGGAAGGTGTGATGCGTACAGCAGCAAGTTTCCCTCAGTAAGAAACCAAGGTTTATCGAACCAGTAGGAGTCAAGAAGCACGTTGAAGGTTGATGGCGGCGAGATGTAGTGCGGCGCAACACCAGGGATTCCGGCGCCAACGTGGAACCCGCACAACACAACCAAAGTACTTTGCCCCAACGAAACGAGTGAGGTTGTCAATCTCACCGGCTTGCTGTAACAAAGGATTAACCGTATTGTGTGGAAGATGATTGTTTGCGAAAAACAAGTAGAACAAGTATTGCAGTAGATTGTATTTCAGTAAAGAAAATTGGACCGGGGTCCACAGTTCACTAGAGGTGTCTCTCCCATAAGACAAACAGCATGTTGGGTGAACAAATTACAGTTGGGCAATTGACAAATAAAGAGGGCATGACCATGCACATACATATCATGATGAGTATAGTGAGATTTAATTGGGCATTACGACAAAGTACATAGACCGCCATCCAACTGCATCTATGCCTAAAAAGTCCACCTTCAGGTTATCATCCGAACCCCTCCAGGTATTAAGTTGCAAAGCAACGGACAATTGCATTAAGTATGGTGCGTAATGTAATCAACAACTACATCCTTAGACATAGCATCAATGTTTTATCCCTAGTGGCAACGAGCACAACACAACCTTAGAACTTTCCGTCACCGTCCCGGTGTCAATGCGAGGCATGAACCCACTATCGAGCATAAGTACTCCCTCTTGGAGTTACAAGCATCTACTTGGCCGGAGCATCTACTAGTAACGGAAAGCATGCAAGATCATAAATAACACGTAGATATAACTTTGATAATCAACATAACAAGTATTCTCTATTCATCGGATCCCAACAAACGCAACATATAGAATTACGGATAGATGATCTTGATCATGTTAGGCAGCTCACAAGATCCGACAATGATAGCACAATGGGGAGAAGACAACCATCTAGCTACTGCTATGGACCCATAGTCCAGGGGTAGACTACTCACACATCACACCGGAGGCGACCATGGCGGCGTAGAGTCCTCCGGGAGATGATTCCCCTCTCCGGCAGGGTGCCGGAGAGCGATCTCCTGGATCCCCCGAGATGGGATCGGCGTTGGCGGCGTCTCTGGAAGGTTTTCCGTATCGTGGCTCCCGGTACTGGGGGTTTCGTCACGGAGGCTTTAAGTAGGCGGAAGGGCAAGTCAAGAGGGGGCACAGGGGCCCCAGATGACAGGGCGGCGCGGCCAAGGGGGGCCGCGCCGCCCTAGGGTTTGGGCACCCTGTGGCCCCACTTCGTTTCGTCTTCGGACTTCTGGAAGCTTCGTGGAAAAATAGGCCCCTGGGCGTTGATTTCATCCAATTCCGAGAATATTTCCTTACTAGGATTTCTGAAACCAAAAACAGCAGAAAACAGCAACTGGCACTTCGGCATCTTGTTAATAGGTTAGTTCCAGAAAATGCACGAATATGACATAAAGTGTGCATAAAACATGTAGATAACATCAATAATGTAGCATGGAACATAAGAAATTATCGATACGTTGGAGACGTATCAGCATCCCCAAGCTTAGTTCTGCTCGTCCCGAGCAGGTAAAACGATAACACGTATAATTTCGGAGTGACATGCCATCATAATCTTGATCATACTATTTGTAAAGCATATGTAGTGAATGCAGCGATCAAAACAATGTATATGACATGAGTAAACAAGTGAATCATAAAGCAAAGACTTTTCATGAATAGCACTTCAAGACAAGCATCAATAAGTCTTGCATAAGAGTTAACTCATAAAGCAATAATTCAAAGTAAAGGCATTGAAGCAACACAAAAGAAGATTAAGTTTCAGCGGTTGCTTTCAACTTGTAACATGTATATCTCATGGATATTGTCAACATAGAGTAATATAATAAGTGCAATAAGCAAGTATGTAGGAATCAATGCACAGTTCACACAAGTGTTTGCTTCTTGAGGTGGAGAGAAATAGGTGAACTGACTCAACATTGAAAGTAAAAGAATGGTCCTCCATAGAGGAAAAGCATCGATTGCTATATTTGTGCTAGAGCTTTGATTTTGAAAACATGAAACAATTTTGTCAACGGTAGTAATAAAGCATATGCATCATGTAAATTATATCTTATAAGTTGCAAGCCTCATGTATAGTGTACTAATAGTGCCCGCACCTTGTCCTAATTAGCTTGGACTACCGGATCATCACAATGCACATGTTTTGACCAAGTGTCACAAAGGGGTACCTCTATGCCGCCTTGTACAAAGGTCTAAGGAGAAAGCTCGCATTGGATTTCTCGCTATTGATTATTCTTCAACTTAGACATCCATACCGGGACAACATAGACAACGAGATAATGGACTCCTCTTTTATGCATAAGCATGTAACAACAATTAATAATTTTCTCATTTGAGATTTGAGGATATATGTCCAAAACTGAAACTTCCACCATGGATCATGGCTTTAGTTAGCGGCCCAATGTTCTTCTCTAACAATATGCATGCTTAACCATAAGGTGGTAGATCTCTCTTACTTCAGACAAGACGGACATGCATAGCAACTCACATGAAATTCAACAATAAATAGTTGATGGCGTCCCCAGTGAACATGGTTATCGCACAACAAGCAACTTAATAAGAGATAAAGTGCATAATTACATATTCAATACCACAATAGTTTTTAAGCTATTTGTCCCATGAGCTATATATTGCAAAGGTGAATGATGGAATTTTAAAGGTAGCACTCAAGCAATTTACTTTGGAATGGCGGAAAATACCATGTAGTAGGTAGGTATGGTGGACACAAATGGCATAGTGGTTGGCTCAAGTATTTTGGATGCATGAGAAGTATTCCCTCTCGATACAAGGTGTAGGCTAGCAAGGCTTATTTGAAACAAACACAAGGATGAACCGGTGCAGCAAAACTCACATAAAAGACATATTGAAAACATTATAAGACTCTACACCGTCTTCCTTGTTGTTCAAACTCAATACTAGAAATTATCTAGACCTTAGAGAAACCAAATATGCAAACCAAATTTTAGCATGCTCTATGTATTTCTTCATTAATGGGTACAAAGCATATGATGCAAGAGCTTAATCATGAGCACAACAATTGCCAAGTATCACATTACCCAAGACATTTATAGCAATTACTACATGTATCATTTTCCAATTCCAACCATATAACAATTTAACGAAGGAGAAACTTCGCCATGAATACTATGAGTAGAAACCAAGGACATACTTGTCCGTATGCTACAGCGGAGCGTGTCTCTCTCCCATAAAGTGAATGCTAGGATCCATTTTATTCAAACAAAACAAAAACAAAAACAAACCGACGCTCTAAGAAAAAGCACATAAGATGTGATGGAATAAAAATATAGTTTCAGGGGAGGAACCTGATAATGTTGTCGATGAAGAAGGGGATGCCTTGGGCATCCCCAAGCTTAGACGCTTGAGTCTTCTCAATATATGTAGGGGTGAACCACCGGGGCATCCCCAAGCTTAGAGCTTTCACTCTCCTTGATCATGTTGCATCATACTCCTCTCTTGATCCTTGAAAACTTCCTCCACACCAAACTCGAAACAACTCATTAGAGGGTTAGTGCACAATATAATTGACATATTCAGAGGTGACACAATCATTCTTAACACTTCTGGACATTGCATAATGCTACTGGACATTAGTGGATCAAAGAAATTCATCCAACATAGCAAAAGAGGCAATGCGAAATAAAAGGCAGAATCTGTCAAAACAGAACAGTTCGTATTGACGAATTTTAAAATGGCACCAGACTTGCTCAGATGAAAATACTCAAATTGAATGAAAGTTGCGTACATATCTGAGGATCATGCACGTAAATTGGCTTAATTTTCTGAGCTACCTACAGGGAGGTGGACCCAGATTCGTGACAGCAAAGAAATCTGGAACTGCGCAGTAATCCAAATCTAGTACTTACTTTTCTATCAACGGCTTAACTTGGCACAACAAAACACAAAACTAAGATAAGGAGAGGTTGCTACAGTAGTAAACAACTTCCAAGACACAAAATAAAAACAAAGTACTGTAGGTAAAACATGGGTTGTCTCCCATAAGCGCTTTTCTTTAACGCCTTTCAACTAGGCGCAGAAAGTGTGTATCAAGTATTATCAAGAGATGGTGTGTCAACCTTACCTTGGGCTTTACCCTTACCTTTCTTATTGTTTTTCTTTCCCTTTGGTTTAGGAAATATATGATTTCCCCCTGGTATAGAGGTGAATTTCAGAGTGCCTTCTCCAACATCAATGATTGCTCCCAATAGTTTCGGCGGGGATCTTCCGAGTGTGAGTTTTCCCTGTTTCAACAACAAGATAATCAGTGGATATTGTTCTTCCAAGAATGGTTGTATGCACACTGCGGCTATTCCTTTAGGAATTATAGTAGAGTTATCAATGAGAGTTATTTCTTCTCCTCCTTCATCAACTCCCCAAAGTTTCAAAGATTTATAAATACTTTCAGGCATAAGGCAAAATTCATACATAATATCACAGTAGGCATGGAGAGTTCGATCACCGATAACAATTTTAACAGCAGGATCCCACAATGAGAGTTTAGAGTTCACTAAAACTTGTTCAAGACGATTACGAACGTGGCAATAGTTATCATCCAAGCGAGATGTACTTATCTCGAGATCGTTTAATCTACTATATATGCTAGTGAGGGCTGAATCAAAGTTATTAGCTGAATCATGTGATGCAACCAACTTCTTTATGGCATTAAAAGCTTGATCCCCATTGCAATGAAGGAAATCTCCTCCCACTAAAGTATCCAAAGCATATCTATAACGAACCATAAGACCAAAATAAAAATTACTAAGGAGCAAACTTAGAGTCATTTGAGGTTCGAGTTTTACGATAAGAAGTAAAAATTCTAGACCAAGCATCCTTAAAACTCTCCTCATCCCCTTGTTTAAAAGTGAAGACTAATTCTTCAGGCGAAGAAGTAACAGGTTCAGAGCTAGACATGGTAACAAAAGTAACTAATTTTTTTTGTATTTTTAATATAGAGTGCAAGACAATAAATAAAGCAAACTAGATAAAGTAAATGCAAGTAAACTAATTTTTTTGTGTTTTTGATATAGCAAACAAGATAGTAAATAAAGTAAAACTAGCAACTAATTTTTTTGTATTTTGATTTAGTGCAGCAAACAAAGTAGTAAATAAAACTAAGCAAGACAAAAACAAAGTAAAGAGATTGAGAAGTGGAGACTCCCCTTGCAGCGTGTCTTGATCTCCCCGACAACGGCGCCGAGAAATTTAGCTTGATGACGCGTAAAGCACACGCTCGTTGGGAACCCCAAGTGGAAGGTGTGATGCGTACAGCAGCAAGTTTCCCTCGGTAAGAAACCAAGGTTTATCGAACCAGTAGGAGTCAAGAAGCACGTTGAAGGTTGATGGCGGCGAGATGTAGTGCGGCGCAACACCGGGGATTCCGGCGCCAACGTGGAACCTGCACAACACAACCAAAGTACTTTGCCCCAACGAAACAGTGAGGTTGTCAATCTCACCGGCTTGCTGTAACAAAGGATTAACCGTATTGTGTGGAAGATGATTGTTTGCAGAAAACGAGTAGAACAAGTATTGCGATAGATTGTATTTCGGTAAAGAGAATTGGACCGGGGTCCACAGTTCACTAGAGGTGTCTCTCCCATAAGACAAACAACATGTTGGGTGAACAAATTACGGTTGGGCAATTGACAAATAAAGAGGGCATGACCATGCACATACATATCATGATGAGTATAGTGAGATTTAATTGGGCATTACGACAAAGTACATAGACCGCCATCCAAGCTGCATCTATGCCTAAAAAGTCCACCTTCGAGGTTATCATCCGAACCCCCTCCGGTATTAAGTTGCAAAGCAACGAGACAATTGCATTAAGTATGGTGCGTAATGTAATCAACAACTACATCCTTAGACATAGCATCAATGTTTTATCCCTAGTGGCAACGACACAACACAACCTTAGAACTTTACTGTCACTTGTCCCGGTGTCAATGCGAGGCATGAACCCACTATCGAGCATAAGTACTCCCTCTTGGAGTTACAAGCATCTACTTGGCCGGAGCATCTACTAGTAACGGAAAGCATGCAAGATCATAAATAACACGTAGATATAACTTTGATAATCAACATAACAAGTATTCTCTATTCATCGGATCCCAACAAACGCAACATATAGAATTACGGATAGATGATCTTGATCATGTTAGGCAGCTCACAAGATCCGACAATGATAGCACAATGGGGAGAAGACAACCATCTAGCTACTGCTATGGACCCATAGTCCAGGGGTAGACTACTCACACATCACACCGGAGGCGACCATGGCGGCGTAGAGTCCTCCGGGAGACGATTCCCCTCTCCAGTAGGGTGCCGGAGGCGATCTCCTGGATCCCCCGAGATGGGATCGGCGTTGGCGGCGTCTCTGGAAGGTTTTCCGTATCGTGGCTCCCGGTACTGGGGGTTTCGTCACGGAGGCTTTAAGTAGGCGGAAGGGCAAGTCAAGAGGGGGCACGGGGGCCCCGGATGATAGGGCGGCGCGGCCAAGGGGGCCGCGCCGCCCTAGGGTTTGGGCACCCTGTGGCCCCACTTCGTTTCGTCTTCGGACTTCGGAAGCTTCGTGGAAAAATAGGCCTACGGGCGTTGATTTCGTCCAATTCCGAGAATATTTCCTTACTAGGATTTACGAAACCAAAAACAGCAGAAAACGACAACGGCACTTCGGCATCTTGTTAATAGGTTAGTTCCAGAAAATGCACGAATATGACATAAAGTGTGCATAAAACATGTAGATAACATCAATAATGTGGCATGGAACATAAGAAATTATCGATACGTTGGAGACGTATCAACGAGATGCCGAAGTTCCAGTTCCTGTTTTCTGCTGTTTCTGGTTTCAGAAATCCTACAAAGAAAATATTCTCGGAATCGGACGAAATCAACGCCCAACATCTTATTTTTCCTGGAAGCTTCCAGAAAGTCAAAGAGGGACCAGAGGGGAGCCCTGGGGGCCCCACACGTGATGGCGGCGCGGCCCAGGGGGGCGCGCCCCCCTAGTGTGAGGAGGCCCCGTGGCCCCTCCGACTCCGCCTCTTCGCCTATTTAAGGCTCCCTGACCTAAAACATCGAGACGGATTGACGAAACACCAGAAAACCTTCCAGAGCCGCCGCCATCGCAAAACTCCAATTCGGGGGATAGAAGTCTCTGTGCCGGCACCCTTCCGGGACGGGGAATTGCCCCCGGAAGCCATCTCCACCGCCATTGCTGTCTCCATGATGAGGAGGGAGTAATTCTCCCCCGGGGCTGAGGGCTCTACCGTAGCTATGTGGTTCATCTCTCTCTTTGTGATCTAGTTGAATATCATCTATGTGCTACTCTAGTGATGTTATTAAAGTAGTCTATTCCTCCTCCATGATGTAATGTTGACAGTGTGTGCATCATGCAGTACTTGGTATAAGCTATGATTGTGATCTCTTGTAGATTATGAAGTTAACTATTACTATGATGGTATTGATGCGATCTATTCCCCCTTTCATAGTCTGTCGGTGACGGTGTGCATGCTATGTTAGTACTCGGTATAATTGCGTTGGTCTATCATGCACTCTAAGGTTACTTAAATATAAACATCGAATGTTGTGGAGCTTGTTAACTCCGTCATTGAGGTGCTCTTGTAGCCCTACACAATGAATGGTGTTTGTCATCCAACAAGAGAGTGTAGAGTAGTTTCAGTTATGTGATCAATGTTGAGAGTGTCCACTAGTGAAAGTATGATCCCTAGGCCTTGTTTCCAAACATCGAAACTCCGTTTATTTACTGTTCCACTGCATGTTTACTCGCTGCCATATTTATTTCAGATTGCTATTACCACTCATATTCATCCATATTACTTGTATTTCACTATCTGTTTGCCGAACTAGTGCACCTATACATCTGATAAGTGTATTAGGTGTGTTGGGGACACAAGAGACTTCTTGTATCGTGATTGCAGGGTTGCTTGAGAGGGATATCTTTGACCTCTTCATCCCTGAGTTCGATAAACCTTGGGTGATCCACTTAAGGAAAAACTTGTTGCTGTTCTACAAACCTCTGCTCTTGGAGGCCCAACACTGTCTACAAGAAAAGAAGTGTGAGTAGACATCAAGCTATTTTCTGGCGCCGTTGCCGGGGAGGTAAGGTAAAAGGTATTCACATCCTCCGACTACTAAGCTATTTCCTAGCATTGATGCCGGTGTGTGAGTGCTCGAAGCTATTTCCTTTAGATCCTGCAATTGCATCTTTTTGTTTCTTGTTTTACACTAGTAAGGCATAATGGAAAACAACTGTGAGCTTTTTAATTTATTTCCTAAGTTAAGACATGAATTGTGTGATGCGAAAATTAAAAAACCTATGGAACCTTATTTGCATGCTAGTAGCAATGTTATTAGTATGAACGCAATCACTTGCTAATGCTATGGAGAAGTCTAAGCTTGGGGAAGCTAGTTTTTATGATCTTTTTAGCTTCCCATCTTTAGGGAAGAAAATTTGCTCTGATAATACTTTATCTCCCATATGCGATAACTCTAATGATGCTTGTGATATTTTAAATCCACCTACTGCAAGTACTGCTTTCAAGATACCCATGAAAATTATTGAACGTGTTATGGATAACCGTTATGAAGGATATGGAACTGTCCATCCTGGAGATCATTTACTGTTTTTGCATGAATTATGCGGGTTATTCAAGTGTGCAGGTATCTCTATGGATGAAGTGAGGAAGAAACTATTCTCTATTTCGCTGTCTGGTAAAGCGGCGCATTGGTATAAATTGCTGAAGAATAGTCATTCTCTTGGTTGGGAGGAAATTGTATCTCTCTTTTATTCTAAATTTTATCCTCCTGATGAAGTGCATATTGATAGGAATTACATTTATAACTTTTATCCTCGTGATGGAGAGAGTATTTCCCAAGCATGGGGGAGATTGAAGTCACTAATGCTCAAATGTCCCATTCATGAGCTCCCCCGTAATGTTATTATTAATAATTTTTATGCGAGGCTTTCAGGACATCACAAGGACTATCTAGATGCCTGTTCGGAGGGATCTTTCACAAGCAAGGAGGTTGAAGCTATGTGGGATCTTCTTGACCGGATTGAGGAGAACGCTGAAGATTGGGAGAACGACAAAGGTAAAGAGTCAGGTACAAATTATGATTATGAATGCATTGAAACTTTTATGGATACTGGTAAATTTCGAAATATGAGTGCTACTTATGGTCTTGACTCTCAAGTTGTTGCAAATCTTTATAAAGCTTTTGCCTCTCATTTTGAATTGCCTAAGAAGAATTTTGATAAGTATCATGAACCTTTTAAAGATGCTTGCATGAAGGATGAAATTGTTGTTAATGATTACAATAAACATGCTCAAACTCCTAGGAATGCTATTTCCTATAAGCATGTTAATTTTTGTGGAATGCATAGACCATGTGGAATTAATCAAATCGAAGATGAATATTGTATCCATCATATTAATGAAAAAACTAGAAAGTGGTCTAGGGCTCTAGATGATCTTGGTAAAAAAGTTTGTGCCATCTATCCTTTTATTTGTGAACTTTGCCATAGAGTGTGTCATTTTAATTTTCAATGCTCCTCCAATGATAATTTGAACCCCATGAGTGCTGCAAATTTGTATTGTGATGATGAAATTACTCCTAATCAGCATGATGAACTTACTTTATTTTTGTGGTGTGAAGAGTTATCAAGAAAAATCTCTTTGTTACATATGAGTGATCTTGATATTGATGATGTCCAGCATGGGTGTTTTTCTTATTGCATTGATAATTGCCATACAAATACTTACATACAAAATATTTTAGAAGATGACACTTTGCCAAAATATGATAGGACTGCTGTGTGTTTTGAACTTATTAATGAAAAGGAGGAATCCTCCCAAGTTTCTTCTATTGTTTCTGAAAATAAATCAGGTTATGTGGAGAAGCCTCCCTTCAAGCCTCTTCCTCCTAAAGAAGGGAACGAGGAGAAGGAAGAGAAGAAGAAGAAGAAGAAGAAGAAGAAGAAGAAGGCAATGAAGAAGAAGAAGAAGAAGAAGAAGAAGAAGGGGAATAAAGAGAAAGAGATAACGATAGGTAACCGTAAGTATGTTGCTCCTAATGATTATTATGATAATGAATCTGAGTACAATGATATTCCTATGCCCTTTACCTACATTAGTGATCATGATTTGAAAGAGCACACTACTTTTGATATTGAAAATCTCTGGGAAACTAATTCTGAAAACGATAATGTTAATAATTGCTATAGTATCAGTACTATCCATGCTTCCTCTCATAATGATATAGAAAGCTCTAAGCTTGGGGATGAGGTGTTTGAAAATCCTTTTGCTACTGATCATTATATGTTTGATACATCTCCTTCTAGTAACAACAATGGTATGATCACAGATGAACATAATGTGAAAGATAACTATTCTATTTCTTATGATGACACTATGCCTCCGACCTTTGATGATTATTATAAAGAATGCTATGATATAGGTTATAACTATCTTTATGAAACTTGTCATAGTTATGATTGGGTTGCCAAAAACAATTCCCTTAGTATGCAACTTGTTTACCATGTTCAAATTCTTGATAATAATCTTGCTCCAATTACTATTAATGAGAAGAACTCTTCTTATGCCAAAATTAATGATACTTTTATGCATATGAACCATGATAAGAATGTTTTAAGTGATGGTTATATTGTTGATTTCATCAATGATGCTACTGAAAGTTATTATGAGAGAGGGAAACATGGTTATATGCATCTTAATAATATTAAGTTTCCCCTCTTTATGTTGAGAATCTTGAAGTTACTCGTGTTTTATCTTCCTATGCTTGTCATTTTATTCTTCATGAATTCATTTGTGTACAAGATTCCTTTTCATAGGAAGTGGGTTAGGCTTAAATTTGTTTCATACTTGCCTTTTGATGCTCTCTTTTGCTTCAACTACTATTTCTTGAGAGTGCATCATTAAAATTTCTGAGCCCATCTTAATGGCTATAAAGAAAGCACTTCTTGGGAGATAACCCATGTGTTTATTTTACTACAGCAATTTTGTTTTATATTTGAGTCTTGGAAGTTGTTAATACTGTAGCAACATCTCCTTATCTTTATTTTATTGCATTATTGTGCCAAGTAAAGTCTTTGATAGTAAGGTTGATACTAGATTTGGATTACTGCGATGAAACAGATTTCTTGCTGTCACGAACTTGGGCAGGGTTCTCTGTAGGTAACTCATAAAAATCTGCCAATTTTTGTGTGTGATCCTCAGATATGTACGCAACTTTCATTCAATTTGAGAATTTTCATTTGAGCAAGTCTGATGCCTCTAAAAAAATCGTCTTTACGGACTGTTCTGTTTTGACAGATTCTGCCTTTTATTTCGCATTGCCTCTTTTGCTGTGTTGGATGGATTTCTTTGTTCCATTAACTTCCAGTAGCTTTGAGCAATGTCCAGAAGTGTTAAGAATGATTGTGTCACCTCTGAACTTGTGAATTTTTGTTTATGCACTAACCCTCTAATGAGTTTATTTTGAGTTTGGTGTGGAGGAAGTTTTCAAGGGTCAAGAGAGGAGGATGATACAATATGATCAAGAAGAGTGAAAAGTCTAAGCTTGGGGATGCCCCCGTGGTTCATCCCTGCATATTTTAACAAGACTCAAGCATCTAAGCTTGGGGATGCCTGATGACCCACAAGTATAGGGGATCGCAGCAGTCTTCGCGGGTAGTAAAACCCAATTTATTGATTCGACACAAGGGGAGACAAAGAATACTTGAAAGCCTTAACAACGGAGTTGTCAATTCAGCTGCACTGGAAACGGACTTGCTCGCAAGAGTTTATCAGTAGTAACAGTTTTATAGCGATAGCGATAGTGAAATAACGACAGCAGAGTAACAAAGACGAGCAGTAGCGATTATAGTAAACGAGCAGGATTAAAATACTGTAGGCACGGGGATGGATGACGGGCGTTGCATGGATGAGAGAAACTCATGTAACAATCAAAGCGAGGCATTTGCGGATCATAATAA
>NC_061509.1:257161310-257301513 GCF_022539505.1 Lolium rigidum
GACAGACGAGATAGCGTTTGGTTGCACGTGAGCAGTGAGCTTGGTTTTGTCTCTCTCGGCCATTGGCATTTCCCTTTAACAAGCACCTTTTCTCGCTCCTTCTCTCCGCCTTTTTCACCTAATTAGTATCAAATCTAGAGAAGCTTGCATTTCTGTCTTTTTTCAATTATTATTTGTGCCTTTTGGCCCTCGTTGTTTGCCCAATATGGCAGCAAATCTAGTAGGGAGCCCAATCTAGTACTCCATCTAGTCCATATGTATGTAGTTAAATCTAGAAGCAAATCTACAGGGAATGTACGATAAATTCACAAGGTCATATAGTAGAATAGGGATAGATAATATAGATAATAAGCTGCATTCAGCGAGCCAAACATAGTAGGGTTCGAGGTTCTTCACGAAGAAGACAGGTACCATCATACTAACAACATATCAACGAGGGATCCCTAGCTAACAACAAAGGGATCCCAACAACAAAATGGAGGAGGCAAGGAAGAAGACACGTCCAGGACTCCGCCTACCCCATCCGCCTCCGCCTCCACTTGTTGCTCCCTTGGGAGCCTTGGGCTCGAGCGGAGGCATGCGCTCGCCGGAGATCTCCACCCGCCGGATGCCGCGGAGGTGCATGCCGAGCGCCAAGTGCTTGGCGCGAAGGAGTTGGGGTTCACCGACGCGCCAACCTTGGGGCTGGTGTGGCCGATGTTCTCGCATGCGTGAGGAGGCGGCTTGAAGCCGGCGCCGCCGAGCCTCCTCGTGCGTAAGGGGCACCCGTAGACACCCTTGGCGACGTCGAGGTAGGAGACGTACCGGCCGACCCGCAGCCCTCCGCAAAGACCTCGGCGAGTCTTGACGTCATGGTCCTCGCTCGCCGCTCGCCGACGTCGCCGCGTACACGCCGATCCATATCAAACGGGAATTTATTAGTGAATGAATTGCAAACGTGCATGATAACAAAGTTAGGAAAAATGCAGGCAGCCTCAGCTAGAGTGGACACGATTATATGTCTACAGGGACGGTGTAAGCGAACCAAAGCTTCATGCACAACAGTATTTGTTACGTAAATGGTTCGCCGAACCCTCCCCGTAAAAATCTGTGCCCACCGATTCATCATAGGCAAAGAAACAGATTTCAGATCTGAACTTGAACACATTCTAGATTATTTGCAAATTGAAACGGTTGATATCTTTTGATTCGTGCATAAAATAACCGATTGAGATCCTATGATTACTTGCATAAATTAACCGATTGAGATCCCATTATTACTTGCATAAATTAACCGAACGGCCGAACCCCAAATCTTAAACGAAATCAAGGAGGGATCAAAGCAAAATGGAATAAAATCGGCGCAAATATTAGCCCAATACTCATCCATCCACGGATCCATCTACACCAGCACAAATAGGGTTCAAAAAGGAATGGGGAACAAAAAAGGAAGCAAACCGTAGTTACCTCGTTCCATGGGTCCTCTATGGAGGTGTCGTAGCGGTTCGGGGGCGGGACGCACGGCACCGGCTCGTAGGGGTCCCATCCCTCGCGGGATCTGGCCGCGACCGACGAGCAGCAACCTCCGATGCACCGGCGGAGGCGGGCGGCGACGTCCGCTGAGGGGACTCGGCGGCGACGTCCGCTGAGGGGACGGCGTCGAAGAGGGAGGCGTCGCGCTTGGAGCCGACTGGCGCCGTGGACGATGGGATTGGCATTCTCCTTGTCCATCTCGCCTGCAGAGGAGAGGGAGAGGGAGAGGGTTTTTTGCTTTGGAGAAGATGATGGGACGTGAGAGAGGCGGCGCTTGCGTAGGCGAGTGAGAGTGACAGAGATAGTGGGAGGAGACGTCTATAAAGGCAAGGGGTGGTTAATGCGACCCGCGTCCCACGCGTCCACCGCCGCACGTCCGCACGTCTTGGACTTCGCAATGCGCCACGCGTCCACGATTGCACGTCTTCGACTTCTCGCACCGTGACCGGCGTCTACACGTCAACAATTGCACGTCTTCATTTCGCACCGCAACATGCGTCCTCGAGTCTAACCCCGGAAATTTAGATATACTCGTGTATAACCTCGAGCATTATACTAGCATTTTTTGTGTGCTCGCTTTTCCCTTGAGTGCTAATACCGGCTAGTGCAATATGCTCGCTTTACCTCAAGTAGTTGGTCACCGTACGATCAACAAATGGGATTAACTAGTTAAATGAGTCATTTAATGTGCAAAAAATTCCAAAAATAGTGGCACACACTCATGGAGTCTTCACCACAAATTGCCGCTCTCAAAACATAGATAAGTCATAGATAAATCAAGTTTTACCACAAATTGCCACTTCTCAAAGGCCTTCTCAAATCACCTAGTAGCTATGAAGGTGCATGGTTTTCCACAATAAGCCCTTCCCAAAACAGCTTTCCCCAAAACATACTTTGTCTAAATGAGGCCACAATTCTCACACTCATGTATATTTGTATTGCAAATAGTTTGAGATAGGCCAAGATGGGTTTTATTGTACAAAACACGCATTTTCCATTTTTTAAATCTCATATTTGAATCCCTTAGTCCGTTTATTACATAGGTGCCCTTGGTTTCTTGATACTACTCAGCTTTTGCCCTCTCCTCCACAAATTCTCTCACACGTGCAACATTGCCCCGATTGGTCTAGCCCATGTCACGCGGATCGTGCCCGCCGACCGTTGATCGTATGATCTAACCGGCAGTGATAACCCCTCTCTCTCCTCGTCTGGCGGTTACCTTCCACTCTCTAAGTATGCTAAAGGGCGGTTTTCTCGTATTTATTTTCACGCGCTAAAATTATAAACTATTTTAGGCATTACTTTTCACGCAAAAATGATAAACCATCACCGATTTGTTATAGCCATAAATTTTCACGCAAAAATGATAAACCGTCACCGATTTGTTGTAGCCATTAATTTTCACGAAAATCCCAAATGATAAACCATCACCGATTTGTTGTAGCCATTAATTTTCACGCAAAAAATGATAAACCATCACCGATTTGTTGTATCCATTACTTTTCACGCAAAAAATGATAGACCATCACCGATTTCTTGTAGCCATTACTATTCACGGTAAAAATGATAAACGAACCAATCTATCTATCTCTGTATTTGAAGTTTGGAAGGGTTCACAATCTAGTTATGTTAAGTTTCGAGGTTTTGACCTGAAAACAAATGGGTATTATAAAGGGAAATAAAAGTTCAAAAAATGTAAAAATGAAACAATCTATCTATCTTTGTATAGAAGATCGTCTGTATGATTTTTGAGGTCATTTAGAGAAGGTAGAAAAAAATCCCTTTTGAGAAGGTCGAAAAAAACTAACTTGTTACAAAAGCTGGTTTCAGTGAGACCTAACCAAATTTGGCATACATTATGCCATATCTATAACAACAAGGAATATCTAAAAGGGAAAGTTTCACAAAATTTGAAATTTATGGCGAAAATGATGCCATACATGATGCTGTTTTTCGAGGTTTTGACCTGAAAATCAATTGGATATTATAAAGGGAAATAAAAAGTTCAAAGGGAAATAAAAAGTTCGAAAAATATAAAAATGAAACAATCTATCTATCTGTGTATAGAAGATCAGCTGTATGAAATTTGAGGTCATTTAGAGGAGGTAGAATAAATCACCTTGTTAGAAAAGCTGGTTTCAGTGAGACGAAACGGCATGCGTTTAAGCAAAGTGATTTTTTCGAACATCTCCAAATGATCCCAAATTTGCCATACATGATGCCATACGTGTAACAACAAGGAACCCTATCTAAAAAGTGTCAAAAAAGTTTGCCCAACCGTATAGCTCTATCAAAAAGAACCTCACCATGGCGCTAGTATAATTTTGGGCTTAGTTACAAACTTTCGTTACCTAACCTTCAACACGAAACTTGTTTCAAATCACTTTTGGCGTACAAGAAACAAATCCCTCCTTGATTCGAGCACCACAGCCTCCAAACTTTGCCGATGCCGATATCGGCATGGTCAGAACGGCTATGCTCGACGCCACTACTAGGTCACCGTCGGGATGCACCCTCAATCCCGTCCCCTCATTCGAGCACTGACACACCAGAGATACCACCGAGGCCAATGCCGAACGTACATGCTGATGCCAATGCCGAACATGCATCCACGCCGATGTGGGCACGGCCACGCCGCCCCGCTATGTTGGACGCCACAGACCACCGCGAGGTCTTTCCCTTCGCCACCACACTCTTCTAGCACCCATCTATACACGCCAAAAAGGAGAGACACTAGTTTTTTCTACATTGCTCGCGTTCGTGTCGGACACGGTCGAGCCAAAGTTTTGAGGTAGTCGTCGATGTCGTTGACCATTTCTTCTCTTCTTTGCATGGTTAAACGCGTCTAGTTCATATCTATCTAATGCGTCTCGGTCTCGCCTCATGCAGTTCTTTGTGGACGTCGATCTCATCTCGGCACTCCGCAGGCCACCTCCTCCGTGCCATCGCCGTAGAGCTCCGTTTAAAAATCTATTCCTACCCGTGTATTGCCCCTTGTATCAGCGCCATGGCCCACTTGTCATTCGATATACCGAAGCCCCACTCGTGCGTGTTTTGGTCGTGGATACGACCGATGCTTATGGTCAAACAAAGATGGATGGTCTCGACGTGTCTTTGCGGGCTCTACGTGGCCCCACTAGTCGAAGATAACGGTCAACCGTCGGGCAACCGGCCGTTACAAAGATTCGTGATGGTTTCAGACAAGGTCTTGGGGAAACTGAGGAAAAACTAAGGAGCTGGGGAAAACTGAGCACAACTAAGGAACCGAGGGCACGAAAATAGAAATCCCTACATTTAATCCTTTGTTTACAGCAAGCCGGTGAGATTGACAACCTCACTGTTAAGTTGGGGCAAAGTATTTTGATTGTGTTGTGCAGGTTCAACGTTGGCGCCGGAATCCCTGGTGTTGCGCCGCACTACACTCCGCCACCAACAACCTTCACGTGCTCCTTGACTCCTACTGGTTCGATAACCTTGGTTTCTTACTGAGGGAAACTTGCTGCTGTACGCATCACACCTTCCACTTGGGGTTCCCAACGGGCGTGTGCTTTACGCGTCATCCATCGACCATGGAAACTTCCGCATACTTTACTTCTCGAGAGAATTTTTTGATTTCTCTCTCTGAAAAGATGGTTTTATGGATCATGTTGACTTGCCTGCATGGTTCCGAAAACACCTCAGTTGGTACGTGCTTGTCTCCTCCTGCTGGCACGTATGGCTCCGTTACGTATGGTTCTGGTGGATAATTGTAGGATCCTGCCCTTCTCTCCATTCTGCGAACTCTTGACATGGCCTCGGCTCTGAGGTCGTCGGAGAACTGCCGAATTTCCAGAAAATGTCAACAGTTCCTTAACAGGTGGCTGGATTTCTCTCGACCATCCTTCGGATCGATGTAAGAGTGAAGATAACACGGTGCCTCGAGCTGCTCCGTAGCCGATAGATACGGTGAGCAAGTGCGACCCTTGATCGATAGCGTGTCGTGGCATCCTCGTTCGAACTGCTTTGGTTATGCGGGGTGAATTCATAGGAGCCGAAGCGAATCGGGCTTCCCAGACTTGGCGATGACTGTGTCGATGAAGCTACCGATGACATGACTGGATCTGCCGATGACCGATCTTGTGCCGACAGGATTCCCACAGACGGCGCCAATTGTCGAGGGTACTCCTCGGCAATGCCCTTCGATTGGGGCTTAGGGTTGATGGAATCCTGTAGGCTGACACGAGACATCGGTCCACGCACAAGCGGGGAGAGCGATTTACCCAGGTTCGGGGCCCTCGATGAGGTAAAACCCTTACGTCCCGCCTGTCTGATCTTGATTATGAAAATATTGGGTTACAATGGGGTGCCAAAGGATTCAACTGAGATCTCGTCGAGAGGCTAAGTGCTACGGCGACCTAGCTCTAGACTTTTGGTGGCTAAGATTGCTAAGATTGATCGTGTCCCTCGGCAGCCCCTCTCCTGGTCTTTATATAGGAGGCCAGGTCTCAAGAGGTCTAACCGAGTACGACTAGATTTACAGTAGTCCTAGCTCTAAACTTTCCTTGTTCGACTCCTTCCTTGTCTTGTCCGCCAAGGAATCTTCTGCTGCGCCATCCAAGTGTCCCGCCTTGCCTTCGAGTGCCTTCATGGGCCTCCAACTAGATTGTACAGGATAGGGCAATGTCGGTTACCCGAAGGGTAATGCCCACGTCAGGGTACCCGAAGGGTATTCCCATGTCAGTAGCCCCCGAGTGTCTAGGGAAGTTGAAGACTTGCGTAGAGACTCCGAGCATAATTATCTCCGAAGTCGAAGAAATACAAGGCGAGGTCCATGTCGAAGATCATGTGTAGCGTACATGATGTCGGCGATTCTCGAAGTTATTTTTCTATCGGGTGCGCGACCAGCGCTCCCGATGGGAGTAGCCCCCGAATCTATGGGCAAGTAAGTGCTTGCACTTGGGCATAGACTCAAGTTGTACTACTCGATGAAGAACTTAACTATATTTCTGTACGCAACCCTTCTTTTTATCGACTCCTGTTAGAGGACTTAATAAAATCCAGCGCTCCCGATGGGAGTAGGCTCCACTCGAGTCGCAGAGTCGAGTTGAGTCTACAAACCTTTATATATTTACCTGCAAGACAAAAACACGAAAACCCGGGTCGAGTAAACTATTTTGCTATCTTGTCTTATTTTAATATACATTTTTCTTGACGAAGCCGAAGCTTTAGGTAAACAACTTTGCTATATTTATTTGAGTCGCAGAATAAGATGAAATCGGATGAAATCTCCAGACTTCATTTCTTTATTTTTCATATATTTCGAGTGCACGGAAAAACTATATTTTTCTCGACTTCTATATTGCACAGGGATATTGGTAAATAGGGCTGGTTCATCCGAAAGCTCGGGTACCAGTTAATGCACTTGCGGCAATCCGTATAAACCTACTTCAAACTCGCGTCCCTGGACACGAATTCGGGATACTGGCGTAATTCGACATGTGCCGCTTAAGGACTTACCAGATGCCGAATTCCAGTTGGTTTTTATCGGGTACCTAACGCGTCCGTTAGGATTTTTCTTCATATCTGTTGATACGGAAAAAGTAGAAAAGCGCCTGATAACCCACAAGTATAGGGGATCGCAACAGTATTCGAGGGAAGTAAAACCCAAATTTATTGATTCAACACAAGGGGAGGTAAAGAATACTTATAAGCCTTAACAACTGAGTTGTCAATTCAGCTGCACCTGGAAAAGCACTAGTAACAGGGGTGATGTGAAAGCAACAGTAATATGAGAGCAATAGTAACAGTAGCTACGCAGCAACAGTAGCGATAACACGGAGGCAATGGCACCGGAAAATAGTTGATACTACTTCCAATGACATATAGAACGAGTATATGATGATGAGAGATGGACCGGGGTTCCCAGCTGATCTACACTAGTGGTAACTCTCCAATAACAAGTGACAAGTGTTGGGTGAACAAATTACGCTTGGGCAATTGATAGGATTGAAATAGCATTAAGACAGTAACATCAAGATTATTAATCATGTAGGCATGTTTTCCATATATAGTCATACGTGCTCGCAATGAGAAACTTGTACAACATCTTTTGTCCTACCAGCTCGGTGGCAGCCGGGCCTCTAGGGAATCTACTGGATATTAAGGTACTCCTTTTAATAAAGTACCGGAGCAAAGCATTAACACTCCGTGAAAACATGTGATCCTCATACCTACGCCTTCCCCTCCAGTTGTCCCAATTTCTGTCACTTTGGGGCCTTTGGTTCCGGACATAGACATGTGCATACAACTTGTAGATACAATCTAAGCAATAAGTATAGAGCTTAAATCTAAGATCATGCCACTCGGGCCCTAGTGACAAGCATTAAGCATAACAAGATTGCAAGCAACAATAACTTCACAAACTTTATAGATAGACTAATCATAATGTATCATCCATCGGATCCCAACAAACACAACACCGATTACATCAGATGAATCTCAATCATGTAAGGCAGCTCATGAGATCATTGTATTGAAGTACATGGGAGAGAGAGTACCAACTAGCTACTGCTAGAACCCATAGTCCATGGGGGAACTACTCACGGAGCATGATGGAGGCGGTGGCGTCGATGGAGATGGCTTCCGGGGCACTTCCCCATCCCGGCAGGTGCCGGAACGGAGACTTCGTCCCCGAATTGGAGTTTCGCGCATGGCGGCGGCGCCCCGGAGTCTTTCCGGAGTTTCGTCAATTGGTCTCGCGTTTTTAGGTCGAAAGGGCTTATATAGGCGAAGAGGCTAGGCAGAGTTTGGGCCTCCTCCCCATGACAGGCAGGCAGTCAGAGCTATGGCCCTCTTGAAGAGACTTTCAGGGGCCTCTCTGACTCCCCTTCGGTGTCATAGTCAGTCTCGGTGTGATCTTTGGTCTTCGTTTGAAGCGGGTAGGAATATTGCCCGAGCCGGCCTTTACTGGAACCAAAACAATGAAGAAAACCGGGCTGGCACTTCGGCATCTTGTTAATAGGTTAGTTAAAATGAAGTAAAACATTATATAGTGCGAGCAAAACATGTAGGTATTGTCATAAAACAAGCATGGAACATCAGAAATTATAGATGTCGTTGGGGCGTATCGGTGATCGTCTCAGGCGTATCAGTATTCATATATTCCATGCCACATTATTGATGATATCTACATGTTTTGCTCTGCTACTATCATATTTATGCGTTTTCAGATCTTGCAATATTCAACGAGATGCCAAAACGATTCTGTTTTACTGTTTTGGTTTATCCTAGTAAGTATTCTCGAATCGCGGTAAATCAACGCCAGCATCCTATTTTCCACGAAGCTACGAGAACACCCGAGAGTCGCCGGAGAGGCTGCACAGTGGGCCCACAAAGGAGAGGTAGGCGGCGGCGGGCCCTGGCCGCAGCCACCTTCAGTATCTGTGGCTAGATATTCTTCAGCCTATAAGGTCCTCATTTCAGGCCTCGAGGCGGAAAAGCCACGATGCAGAAACCTTCCCGGGCGCCACGCCATCGTGAAGCCAAGATCTGAGGAGACGGGAGTCTCTATTCGGCACGCCGGGGCGGAGTGCCGGAAGGCTCTCCATTGACACCACGCCATCTCCATCACGGCTACTTTGTCTCCCATGAGGAGGGTAGTTCTCCATCCCGAGGCTCGAAATTTGTACCGGTGCCTATGGGCATATCCCCATCAAATGGCATAGTGAAGTGCTTATTTATATCTCTTTATGATTGCAATGTGTTTTGTATCACAATTTATCTGTGTGCTACTCTAGTGATGTTATTAAAGTAGTTTATTCCTCCTGCACGGTGTAATGGTGACAGTGTGTGCATCGTGTAGTACTTGGTGTGGGCTATGATTGTGATCTCTTGTAGATTATGAAGTTAACTATTGCTATGATGGTATTGATGTGATCTATTCCTCCTTTCGTAGTGTGAAGGTGACAGTGTGCATGCTATGTTAGTACTTGGTTTGGTTATGTTGATCCGTTATGCACTCTAAGGTTATTTAAACATGAACATTGAATATTGTGGAGCTTGTTAACTCCGGCATTGAGGGTTCGTGTAATCCTACACAGTTAGTGGTGTTCATCATCCAACAAGAGGGTGTAGAGTCTATCATCTATCTATTTATTCTGTTATGTGATCAATGTTGAGAGTGTCCACTAGTGAAAGTATGATCCCTAGGCCTTGTTCCTAAATACTGCTATCGCTGCTTGTTTACTGGTTTTACTTGCATCTTTACTTCCTGCAATATTAATACCATCAACTGCACGCCTGAGCAAGCACTTTTACGGCGCCGTTACTACTGCTCATATTCATTCATACCACTTGTATTTCACTATCTCTTCGCCGAACTAGTGCACCTATTAGGTGTGTTGGGGACACAAGAGACTTCTTGCTTTGTGGTTGCGGGGTTGCATGAGAGGGATATCTTTGACCTCTTCCTCCCTGAGTTCGATAAACCTTGGGTGATCCACTTAAGGGAAACTTGCTGTTGTTCTACAAACCTCTGCTCTTGGAGGCCCAACACTGTCTACAAGAATAGAAGCACCCGTAGACATCAAGCACTTTTCTGGCGCCGTTGTCGGGGAGGAAAGGTAAAAGGCTCTCATACTCCGGTCCCAGGTAAAGTACTTTTCTGTTGCCGTTGTGTGTGTGCTCGAAGCTATTTCCCTTAGATCCTGCAATTGCATCTTTTTGTTTCTTGTTTACATTAGTTAGGCATAATGGACAACAATGAGCTTCTTATTCTATTTCCTGATTTAAGACATGGATGGTTTGATGCGAAAATTAAAAAACCTATGGAACATATTAGTATGAACGCTTTGAACACCATTGTTGCTAATAATATGGAAAATTCTAAGCTTGGGGAAGCTGGCTTTGATGAGCATGATATTTTTAATCCCCCAAGCATTAAGGAGAAAATTTACTTTGATGATACTTTGCCTCATATTTATGATGATTATAATGATATTGGTCTTTTAGTACCGCCTGTTACGGAGGATAAATTTGATTATGATTATAATATGCCTCCTATATTTGATGATGAGAATAATAATGATAGCTACTTTGTTGAATTTGCTCCCACTACAACTAATAAAATTGATTATGCCTATGTGGAGAGTAATAATTTTATGCATGAGACTCATGATAAGAATGCTTTATGTGATAGTTATATTGTTGAGTTTGCTCATGTTGCTACTGAAAATTATTATGAGAGAGGAAAATATGGTTGTAGAAGTTTTCATGTTACTAAAACACCTCTCTATATGCTGAAATTTTTGAAGTTACATTTGTTTTATCTTTCTATGCTTGTTGCATCATGCTTCATGAATTTGTTTATTTACAAGATTCCTATGCATAGGAAGCATGTTAGGCTTAAATTTGTTTTGAATTTGCTTCTTGATGCTCTCTTTTGCTTCACCTCTTATTTCTTGCGAGTGCATCATTAAAACTGCTTGAGCCCATCTTAATGGCTATAAAGAAAGAACTTCTTGGGAGATAACCCATGTGTTTATTTTGCTACGAGTACTTTTATTTTGTATTTGAGTTTTGGAAGTTGTTACTACTGTAGCAACCTCTCCTTATCTTAATTTTGTTGCATTGTTGTGCCAAGTAAAGTCTTTGATAGTAAGGTTCATACTAGATTTGGATTACTGCGCGAGAAACAGATTTCTTGCTTGTCACGAATCTGGGCCTAATTCTCTGTAGGTAACTCAGAAAATTATGCCAATTTGCGTGAGTGATCCTCAGATATGTACGCAACTTTCATTCAATTTGAGCATTTTAATTTGAGCAAGTCTGGTGCCTCTTTAAAATTTGTCTTTACGGACTGTTCTGTTTTGACAGATTCTGCCTTTTATTTCGCATTGCTTCTTTCGCTGTGTTGGGTGGATTTCTTTGTTCCATTACCTTCCAGTAGCTTTGAGCAATGTTCAGAAGTGTTAAGAATGATTGTGTCACCTCTGAACATGTGAGTTTTTGATTATGCACTAACCCTCTAATGAGTTTGTTTTGAGTTTGGTGTGGAGAAAGTTTTCAAGGGTCAAGAGAGGAGGATGATATACTATGATCAAGAAGAGTGAAGAGTCTAAGCTTGGGGATGCCCCGGTGGTTCATCCCTGCATATTTCAAGAAGACTCAAGACATCTAAGCTTGGGGATGCCCAAGGCATCCCCTTCTTCATCGACAAATTATCAGGTTCCTTCTCTTGAAACTATATTTTTATTCGGTCACATCTTATGTACTTTACTTGGAGTGTCTGTTTGTTTTTGTTTTTGTTTGAATAAATGCTTGTGTGGGAGAGAGACACGCTCCGCTGGTTCATATGAACACATGTGTTCTTAGCTTTTAATGTTCATGGCGAAGGTTGAAACTGCTTCATTCATTGTTATATGGTTGGAAACGGAAAATGCTACATGTAGTAATTGATAAAATGTCTTGGATAATGTGATACTTGGCAATTGTTGTGCTCATGTTTAAGCTCTTGCATCATATACTTTGCACCCATTAATGAAAAAATACATAGAGCTTGCTAAAATTTGGTTTGCATAATTGGTCTCTCTAAGGTCTAGATAATTTCTAGTAAAGAGTCTGAACAACAAGGAAGACGGTGTAGAGTCTTATAATGTTTACAATATGTCTTTTATGTGAGTTCTGCTGCACCGGTTCATCCTTGTGTTTGTTTCAAATAACCTTGCTAGCCTAAGCCTTGTATCGAGAGGGAATACTTCTCGTGCATCCAAATCTTTGAGCCAAACACTATGCCATTTGTGTCCATCATATCTACCTACTACATGGTATTTCTCAGCCATTCCAAAGTAAATTGCTTGAGTGCTACCTTTAAAATTTCCATTCTTTACCTTTGCAATATATAGCTCATGGGACAAATAGCTTAAAAACTATTGTGGTATTGAATATGTACTTATGCACTTTATCTCTTATTAAGTTGCTTGTTGTGCGATAACCATGTTCCTGGGGACGCCATCAACTCTTTGTTGAATATCATGTGAGTTGCTATGCATGTCCGTCTTGTCTGAAGTAAGGGAGATTTACCACTCATTTAATGGTTAGAGCATGCATAATGTTAGAGAAGAACATTGGGCCGCCAACTAAAGCCATGATCCATGGTGGAAGTTTCGGTTTTGGACATATATCCTCAATCTCATATGAGAACATTAATTGTTGCTACATGCTTATGCATTAAAGAGGAGTCCATTATCTGTTGTCTATGTTGTCCCGGTATGGATGTCTAAGTTGAGAATAATCAAAAGCGAGAAATCCAATGCGAACTTTCTCCTTAGACCTTTGTACATGCGGCATAGAGGTACCCCTTTGTGACACTTGGTTAAAACATGTGTATTGCGATGATAATCTTGGTAATCCAAGCTAATTAGGACAAGGTGCGGGCACTATTAGTATACTATGCATGAGGCTTGCAACTTGTAAGATATAATTTACATGATACATATGCTTTATTACTACCGTTGACAAAATTGTTTCATATTTTCAAAACCAAAGCTCTAGCACAAATATAGTAATCGATGCTTTCCTCTTTGAAGGACCTTTCTTTTACTTTTATGTTGAGTCAGTTCACCTATTTCTCTCCACCTCAAGAACCAAACACTTGTGTGAACTGTGCATTGATTCCTACATACTTGCATATTGCACTTGTTATATTACTTTGCATTGACAACTATCCATGAGATATACATGTTATAAGTTGAAAACAACCTCTGAAACTTAATCTTCCTTTGTGTTGCTTCAATACCTTTACTTTGATTTATTGCTTTATGAGTTAACTCTTATGCAAGACTTATTGATGCTTGTCTTGAAGTACTATTCATGAAAAGTCTTTGCTTTATGATTCATTTGTTTACTCATGTCATTACCATTGTTTTGATCGCTGCATTCATTACATATGCTTACAATAGTATGATCAAGGTTATGATGGCATGTCACTCCAGAAATTATCTTTGTTATCGTATACACTGCTCGGGACGAGCGAAACTAAGCTTGGGGATGCTGATACGTCTCCGACGTATCGATAATTTCTTATGTTCCATGCCACATTATTGATGATATCTACATGTTTTATGCATACTTTATGTCATTATTATGCGTTTTCCGAAACTAACCTATTGACGAGATGCCGAAGGGCCAGTTCCTGTTTTCTGCTGTTTTTGGTTCCAGAAATCCTAGTAAGGAAATATTCTCGGAATCGGACGAAATCAACGCCCAGCATCCTATTTTTCCACGAAGCTTCCAGAACACCCGAGAGCCGCCAGAGGAGGGCCCTGTGGGCCCCAGACGACAGGGTGGCGCGGCCCAGGCCTTGGCCGCGCCCCCCTAGTGTGTCACCGCCTCGTCGCCCCTCCGACTCCACCTCTTCGCCTATATAAAGGTCCCTGACCTAAAAACCTCAACACGTTCGACGAATCCAGAGAAAACCTTCCACAGCCGCCGCCATCGCGAAGCCAAGATCTGGGGGACAGGAGTCTGTGTTCCGGCACGCCACCGGGTCGGGGAAGTGCCCCCGGAAGGCTCCTCCATCGACACCACCGCCATCTCCATCAACGCTGCTGTCTCCCATGAGGAGGGAGTAGTTCTCCATCGAGGCTCGGGGCTGTACAGGTAGCTATGTGGTTCATCTCTCTCCTATGTGCTTCAATACAATAATCTCATGAGCTGCCTTACATGATTGAGATTCATATGATGATGCTTGTAATCTAGATGTCATTATGCTAGTCAAGTGGGTTTTACTTATGTGATCTCCGGAGACTCCTTGTCCCACGTTTGTAAAGGTGACGAGTATGTGCACCGTGTGGGTCTCTTAGGCTATATTTCACGAGAATACTTATTCACTCGTTATGAATGGCATAGTGAAGTGCTTATTTATATCTCTTTATGATTGCAATGTGTTTTGTATCACAATTTATCCGTGTGCTACTCTAGTGATGTTATTAAAGTAGTTTATTCCTCCCGCACGGTGTAATGGTGACGAGTGTGTGCATCGTGTAGTACTTGGTGTGGGCTATGATTGTGATCTCTTGTAGATTATGAAGTTAACTATTACTATGATGGTATTGATGTGATCTATTCCTCCTTTCGTAGTGTGAAGGTGACAGTGTGCATGCTATGTTAGTACTTGGTTTGGTTATGTTGATCTGTTATGCACTCTAAGGTTATTTAAACATGAACATTGAATATTGTGGAGCTTGTTAACTCCGGCATTGAGGGTTCGTGTAATTCTACACGATTAGTGGTGTTCATCATCCAACAAGAGGGTGTAGAGTCTAGCATCTATCTATTTATTCTGTTATGTGATCAATGTTGAGAGTGTCCACTAGTGAAAGTATGATCCCTAGGCCTTGTTCCTAAATATCGCTATCAGCTGCTTGTTCTTCGTTTTACTCGCATCTTTACTTCCTGCAATATTAATACCATCAATCGCACGCCGAGCAAGCACTTTTACGGCGCCGTTACTACTGCTCATATTCATTCATACCACTTGTATTTCACTATCTCTTCGCCGAACTAGTGCACCTATTAGGTGTGTTGGGGACACAAGAGACTTCTTGCTTTGTGGTTGCGGGGTTGCATGAGAGGGATATCTTTGACCTCTTCCTCCCTGAGTTCGATAAACCTTGGGTGATCCACTTAAGGGAAACTTGCTGCTGTTCTACAAACCTCTGCTCTTGGAGGCCCAACACTGTCTACAAGAATAGAAGCACCCGTAGACATCATAAGGTCATGAGTGTGTCGGAAGACGCAACGTGGAAGTACGAAACGAAATAAATGAGTGTTGCCTTTGTTGGGATTTTTGCAACTATGCACCTTTAGATAAATGAAAATTTATAGCATGCCCTTGAGTATTGAATGATTGGTTGAGCTATCCTCCTTTGGTATCAAGCCACCATTTATTAGTTGAATATGTAATATGAGGACCATCGGTTTACAAGTTTGTGTCAAGAATAGTAATAAGAACAAAATGGAGTGGTTACTTCATGAGAATGAGATTGGGTAACGTAAAAAATTGGTGAATTGATGATTGACATAGAAAATTTGTAACGACATTCTACTGCGTGCTTTACAGTAAAATATGGTAAGTAGGTGTAAAACGCATGAAACCTAGTTACATAACTCATAGATAGTTTGTCCTCGCTTAGTGAGGAGGGTTAACCTCGGCAATGTCCATAAGTATATATGGACTTGGGTTTTAGGGAAAATGCAACTCTACTGGACTTGCACTTTCATGAGGTAACAAGTGTGACGAAAGCTGTGAAGCGGTAACTACAAAGGAAACAAATAAGTGTTTCCTTAAGGATTCTTGCACAATGGTTCCTTGAGAAGTGAACATTTCAAACAAGACCCTTGAGTAATAAATGAATGGTTGAGTCATCTTTCTTTGATATGAAGTTCCCATTTATTAGCTCAACATGTATGTCAATGGTTCATGTAATGATTGTCTCTAGAATAATAACAAGAACACAAATGGAGTCGTTTCTCACGAGGTTTTGATTTGTGGAGGAAATAATAAAGTGGTGATTAGGGACTGGAATAGAATTTTATGTCGACATGGTACTATTGGATTTTTAGTAAAAAATGGGTGGTGCAAAAAACTTGAAATCGACAACGTATCTTGTCGGTAGTCTAGCTTAGCTTGGTATGACCTAGTGCCACCATTTCAAACCAAACTAATTCCACGAGCGACAAATATAGGTGATGGAATTTGTGGTGCGGAAGGAGCCTCAGCAAGACGACACTGGCGGGGCTTGTACTCTTGTGAGGTGATGAGTGTGTCGGAAGACGCAACACGGAAGTAGGAAATGAAATAAATGAGTGTTGCCATTTTTGGGATTCTTGCAAGTATGCACCTTGAGAGAAGTGAAAATTTATAACATGGCCCTTGAGTACTGAATGATTGGTTGAGCTATCCTTCTTTGGTATTAAGCCACAATTTATTAATTGAATATGTAATATGCAGATCATCGGTTTAAAAGTTTGTGTCAAGAATAGTAATAAGAACAAAATGGAGTGGTTACTTAATGAGAACGAGATTGGTTGGTTAACGTAAAAAATGGTGAATTGATGATTGACATAGAAAATTTCTAACGACATTCTACTACGTGTTTTATAATAAAATATGGTAAGTAGGTGTAAAACGAATGAAACCTAGTAAAATCACCCATAGACAGTTTGGCCTAGCTTAGTGACGAGGGTTAACCTCGGCAATGCCCATAAGTATGTACTTGGGTTTTAGGGAAAAGGCGATGCTACTGGGCTTGCACTGTCGTGAGGTAACAAGTGTGACGAAAGTTGTGAAAGCGGTAACTAGAAAGTAAATAAATAAGTGTTTCCTTTGGGATTCTTGCACAATGCCTTCTTGAGAAGAGAACATTTCAAACATGACCCTTGAGTAATAAATGAATGGTTGAGTCATCTTTCTTTGATATGAAGTTTCCATTTATTAGATCAACATGTAATGTGAATGACTCATGTAATGGTTTTGTCAAGAATAGTAACAAGAACAAACATCGAGTGGTTTCTCACGAGTTTTTTATTTGTGGAGGAAATAATAAAGTGGTGATTAGGGACTGGAATATATTTTTATGTCGACATTGTACTATTGGATTTTTAATAAAAAATGGGTGGTGAAAAAAGCTTGAAATCGACGACGTATCTTGTCGGTAGTCTAGTTAGCTTGGTATGACCTAGTGCCACCATTTCAAAACAAACTAATCCCACGAGTGAAAAATATAGATGATGGAATTTGTGGTGTGGAAGTAGCCTCAGCAGGACGACACTGGCGAGGCTTGTAATCTTGTGAGGTGATGAGTGTGTCGGAAGACGCAATGCGTAAATACGAAAGGAAATAAAGGAGTTTTGCCTTTGTTGGGATTTTTCCAAGTATGCACCTTTAGATAAATGAAAATTTATAACATGCACTTGAGTATTGGATGATTGGTTGAGCTATCCTTCTTTGGTATTAAGCCACCATTTATTAGTTGAATATGTAATATGAGGACCATCGGTTTACAAGTTTGTGTCAAGAATAGTAATTAGAACAAAATGGAGTGGTTACTTCATGAGAATGAGATTGGTTAACATTAAAAATTGGTGAATTGATGATTGACATAGAAAATTGGTAACGACATTCTACTACGTGCTTTATAGTAAAATACGGTAAGTAGGTGTAAAACGCATGAAACCTAGTAACATCAATCATAGACAGTTTGTCCTAGCTTAGTGAGGAGGGCTAACCTCGGCAATGCCCATAAGTATACATGGACTTGGGTTTTAGGAAAAAGGCAACGCTACTAGACTTGCACGTTCATGAGGTGACATGTGTGATGAAAGCTGTGAAGCGGTAACTATAAAGGAAACAAATAAGTCTTTCCGTTGGGATTCTTACACAATGGTTTCTTGAGAAGTAAACATTTCAAAGAAAACCCTTGAGTAATAAATGAATGGTTGTATCATCTTTCTTTGATATGAAGTTACCATTTATTAGTTCAACATGTAATGTCAATGGTTCATGTAATGGTTGTCTCTAGAATAATAACAAGAACAAACATGGAGTGGTTTCTTACGAGGTTTTGATTTGTGGAGGAAATAATAAAGTGGTGATTAGGAATGGAATAGAATTTTATGTCGACATTGTACTATTGTATTTTTAGTAAAAAAATGGGTGGTGCAAAAAGCTTGAAATCGACAATGTATCTTGTCGGTAATCTAGCTTAGCTTGGTATGACCTAGTGCCACCATTTCAAACCAAACTAATCCCACGAGCAACAAATATAGGTGATGGAATTTGTGGTGTGTAAGGAGCCTCACCAAGACGACACTGGCGGGGCTTGTACTCTTGTGAGGTGATGAGTGTGTCGGAAGACGCAACGCGGAAGTAGGAAAGGAAATAAATGAGTGTTACCTTTGTTGGGATTCTTTCAACTATGCACCTTGAGAGAAGTGAAAATTTATAACATGGCCCTCGAGTACTGAATGATTGGTTGAGCTATCCTTTTTTGGTATTAAGCCACCATTTATTAGTTGAATATGTAATATGACGATCATCGGTTTAAAAGTATGTGTCAAGAATAGTAATAAGAACAAAATGGAGTGGTTACTTCTTGAGAACGAGATTGGTTAACGTAAAAAATTGGTGAATTGATGATTGACATAGAAAATTTCTAACGACATTCTACTATGTGCTTTATAGTAAAATATGGTAAGTAGGTGTAAAACAAATGAAACCTAGTAACATTACTCATAGATAGTTTGGCCTAGCTTAGTGACGAGGGTTAACCTCGGCAATGCCCATAAGTATGGACTTGGGTTTTAGGGAAAAGGCGACGCTACTGGGCTTGCACTATCGTGAGATAACATGTGTTACGAAAGCTGTGAAGCGGCAACAAGAAAGGAAACAAATAAGTTTTACCTTTGGGATTCTTGCACAATGCCTTCTTGAGAAGTGAACATTTCAAACATGACTCTTGAGTAATAAATGAATGGTTGAGTCGTATTTCTTTTATATGAAGTTGCCATTTATTAGCTCAACATGTAATGTGAATGGTTCATGTAATGGTTGTGTCTAGAATAATAACAAGAACACACATGGAGTGGTTTCTCAAGAGGTTTTGATTTGTGGAGGAAATAATAGAGTGGTGATTAGGGACTAGAATAGAATTTTATGTTGACATTGTACTATTGGATTTTTAGTAAAAAATGGGTGCTGCAAAAATCTTGAAATCGACAACGTATCTTGTCTATAGTCTAGCTTAGCTTGGTATGACCTAGTGCCACCATTTCAAAATAAACTAACCCCACGAGCGACAAATATATATAGATGATGGAATTTGTGGTGCGGAAGTAGCCTTAGCAAGATGATATTGGTGGGGCTTGTAATCTTGTGAGGTGATGAGTCTGTCGGAAGACGCAACACGGAAATAGGAAAGGAAATAAATGAGTTTTGCCTTTGTTGAGATTCTTCCAAGTATGCACCTTTAGATAAATGAAAATTTATAACATGCCCTTGAGTAATGAATGATTGGTTGAGCTATCCTTCTTTGGTATTAAGCCAACATTTATTAGTTGAATATGTAATATGAGGATCATCGGTTTACAAGTTTGTGTCAAGAATAGTAATAAGAATAAAATGGAGTGGTTACTTCATGAGAATGAGACTGGGCAACGTAAAAAAATTGTGAATTGATGATTGACATAGAAAATCTGTAAGGACATTCTACTACGTGCTTTATAGTAAAATATGGTAACTAGGTGTAAAAGGCATGAAACCTAGTAACATCACTCATATACAGTTTTTCCTAGCTTAGTGAGGAGGGTTAACCTCGGCAATGCCCATAAGTATATATGGACTTGGGTTTAGGGAAAAGGCAACACTACTGGACTTGCACCTTCATAAGGTAACAAGTGTGACAAAAGCTGTGAAGCGGTAACTAGAAAGGAAACAAATAAGTGTTTCCTTTAGGATTCTTGCACAATGGTTTCTTGAGAATTGAACATTTCAAACAAGACCCTTGAGTAATAAATGAATGGTTGAGTCATCATTCTTTGATATGAAGTTGCCATTTATTAGCTCAACATGTAATGTCAATGGTTCATGTAATGGTTGTCTCTAGAATAATAACAAGAACAAACATGGAGTCATTTCTCACGAGGTTTTGATTTGTGGAGGAAATAATAAAGTGGTGATTAGGGACTAGAATAGAATTTTATGTCAACATTGTACTATTGTATTTTTAGTAAAAAATGGGTGGTGCAAAAATCTTGAAATCGACAACTTATCTTGTCGGTAGTCTAGCTTAGCTTGGTATGACCTAGTGCCACCATTTCAAACCAAACTAATCTCATGAGCGACAAATACAAGTGATGGAATTTGTGGTGCGGAAGGAGCCTCATCAAGACGACACTGGCGGGGGTTGTACTCTTATGAGGTGATGAGTGTGTCGGAAGACGCGACGCGGAAGTAGGAAATGAAATAAATTAGTGTTGCCTTTTTTGGGATTCTTCCAAGTATGCACCTTGAGAGAAGTGAAAATTGATAACATGGCCCTTGAGGACCGAATGATTGGTTGAGCTATCCTTCGTTGGTATTAAGCCCATTTATTAGTTGAATATGTAATATGAGGACCATCGGTTTACAAATGTGTGTCAAGAATAGTAATAAGAAAAAATGGAGTGGTTACTTCATGCGAATGAGATTGGTCAACGCAAAATAGTGATCAATTGATGATTGACATAGAAAATTTGTAACGACATTCTACTACGTGCTTTATAGTAAAATATGGTAAGTAAGTGTAAAACGCATGAAACCTAGTAACATCACTCGTAGACAGCTTGTCCTAGCTTAGTGACGAGGGTTAACCTCGGTAATGCCCAAAAGTATGGACTTGGGTTTTAGGAAAAACACAACGCTACCGGGCTTGCACTTTCGTGAGGTAACAAGTGTGACAAAAGTTGTGAATCAGTAACTAGAAAAGATACAAATAAGTGTTTCCTGTGGGATTCTTGCACAATGGCTTCTTGAGAAGTGAACATTTCAAACATGACCCTTGAGTAACAAATGAATGGTTGACTTATCTTTCTTTGATATGAAGTTTCCACTTATTAGCTCAACATGTAATGTGAATGGTTCATGTGATGGTTGTGTCTAGAACAATAACAAGAACAAACATGGAGTGGTTTCTCACAAGGTTTTGATTTTTGGAGGAAATAATAAAGTGGTGATTAGGGTCTGGAATAGAATTTTATGTCGACATTATTCTAATGGATTATTAGTAAAAAATGGGTGGTGCAAAAACCTTTAAATCGACAACGTATCTTGTCGGTAGTTAAGCTTAGCTTGGTATGATCTTGTTCCAACATTGTTTAACTAAACTAATCCCACGAGCGACAAATATAGGTGATGGAATTTGTGGTGCGGAAGTAGCCTCAGCAAGACGACACTGGTGGGGCTTGTACTCTTGTGAGGAGATGAGTGTGTCGGAAGGCGCAACGCGGAAATAGGAAAGGAAATAAATGAGTGTTGCCTTTGTTGGGATTCTTCCGCACCTTGAGAGAAGTGAAAATTTATAACATGGCCCTTCAGTATTGAATGCTTGGTTGAACTATCCTTCGTTGTTATTAAGCCACCATTTATTAGTTGAATATGTAATATGAGGACCATCGATTTATAAGTTTGTGTCAAAATAGTAATAAGAACAAAATGAAGTTGTTACTTCATGACAATGAGATTGGTTAACGCAAAATAATAGTGAATTGATGATTGACATAGAAAATTTGTAACAACATTCTACTACGTGCTTTATAGTAAAATATGGTAAGTAGGTGTAAATGGCATGAAAGCTAGTGACATCACTCGTAGATAGTTTGGCCTAACTTAGTGACGAGGGTTAACCTCGGTAATACCCATAAGTATGGACTTGGGTTTTGGGGAAAAGAGAGTGCTGGTGGTTTTGTGGACTTGTGAGACAAACGAGGTATCCGACGTAAATCGATTGGAGGCTAAAATTGCTGATATTGTATTGAACCTAGGGTTTGCAATGATACGTTTTATTACAAAGGTTCGGGATGCCTTCCCCGGTGGCTCCTCCTAACCCTTATATAGTGGGATAAGTATGATAGTCCACTCTTGGGTCGGTTACATACTATATGTCGGTTTACCTGACGTGGCTAACACTTTCCTATATTTATCTAGTTTCTAGGCTTCAACTTCTCTTGAACTTCATGGGCCTTCTAGACTACCTTCTGAATACATACCATGGATAGTACAATCGAGTACCCAATATGGTATACCCATGTCACTTTATGTGATATATAGCAACCATGTTTTTTCTAAATATCCCACAAGACCGAGCAGGTGTAGATGATGGAATGTGTCACGCGGCACTGGTGTCCACAAAGGCAACGCTACTAGGGCTTGCACTGTCGTGGGGTAACAATTGTGACAGAAGATGTGAAGCACTAACTAGACAGGAAACAAATAAGTGTTTCTGTTGACTGCCAAAACCCACCGGCGGGCAGCGGCCTGTCAACACGGTAGAGCCGGGAAGAGCCTAGAGCTGCGGCTGGCTGAGACCCCTCCGAGCGACGGCCCGCAATGCTCTTCTGGTCACACGCGGCGATGCGAAGTGCAAGGGCGTGCCACCTGACCTATACCCGGTCGGGAAGGTGATGGGGATGCCTCGCTTAGTTTCCCGCATGGCATACACGTAAACATTAAATACGAGCCTCGATCGGCTCTCGAGTTATCTCGTGAATCGGCTCAAAGAGCCGATCCACCCATGATTCGTACGGGGTGCACGAATATATGGTGATCCTGCTTGATCAAGATAAAGCTAATGAGATCTACGACGATTTAGGGTTTTCACCGCATAATCGGATCATCCTACTCCAGGTTGGGCCTCGCGGCCACGCACGGTGATCGTAAGCCGATCCTAAACAAGGCCTAAAAACCAACATGAAGTTGATCCTCGGAACATCCTGTTTAGGACTTGCGAACGCCACCCTACATGCCGCTGGATCCTCCCCCTTTGTAAGGCCTAACTATTGCAGTATATTAAACTAATCCTTGCGGAACAAGGAGCAATCGTAACGGATCAGATCTACTAAATAATGATCAAGCGGGTGCCGCCCCACACCCGAGATAGATGTGAGGGCGGCTAGATATGCAAGGGTTGCACTACGTAAGCATGTTATACGAAGAACAATGCTAACACTAACACATCTATGATAACTACGTTGCTCGCCATCAAAGACGCTTCAGTACGAGCAACGCATGAACAACGTGGGGCTTGTGCTGCCTAGACCGCAAGATGCGATCTAGGCAGCATGTCGCTTACCTGATAGAAACCCTCGAGATGAAGGAGTTGGCGATGCGCCGAGATTGGTTTGTTTGGGTTGAACGTGAGTTGTTGTTTATTCCATAAACCCTAGATACATATTTATAGTCCAGCGGACTTTCTAATTCGGACGTGCACCTAACCGTGCACGAGTAAAACTCTAACTTTTAATCTAAGATGCGATCTACTATATTACAGATACATGGGCAATTCAGCCCAACTTCGTGCATAAGGCCAATTCTTGTTTTTCCTTTCATGTATATCTTCAAGTCTATCTCAATCGTGGCCCACCTCTGACTTGGTCAAATTCCGGTGATAACACATGCCCCCCTGGTTTTGGAATTGGTAATTCCAAAATCACTCTGTTTTTCCTTCGTCGGGTCATGTCGTGGCAGAACCGTTGCAGTATCCTTCATCATGATGCCTTGCCTTCTCAACTTCTCCGCGTGACTTGGCAGTTTTTTTTTTCTTTCTCCTTAGGCACCACTTCCTCGGAAACTGCTATGGCATTGAATTTTCACTATATCCCCCTTTTATTTAACCGCCATGAACAGTTCTCCTCTGCATCTCCTTCGCATTAGCACTCCGAAAGCCCTCCTGCGCCACCATGTCTTCTTCCTCCTCTACCCCATCGGATCTTGCCAGCCAGTCCTCCACGTCCCGCGAGCCGACGCCGGAGTACAACCCGGCGGAGGTCCACGCGGCCAACACCCGCCGCGCCATTGCGGCCGGGGAGGAGTCTAGCCACGACTTCTCCATCTGGTCAGAGGACGACAAGTCCCTGACCGACGGGGAGAGCGACCTCCGCTTCCTCGCCGTTGGGGAAACGGAGGAGGAGAGCGACGACGACAGCTTCTCCTGCGACTTCACCTCTTCCGAGGAGGAGGAGGAGCAGGAAGAGGAGGAGGATGACACCTCCTCCGACGAGCCGCCGGCCAAGCGGTTCTGCCCCTGGCCGGGCAACCTCAGCGATTTCGACAGCGATGATGATGCTGACGAAGAAGATGAGGACAATGAGGGCCCAGTCGGCGGCCACTGGAGCGACGACGAGCCCGTCGGAAGCAGCGCCGACAGCGGCGACGACGGCGACGACGAGGGCAGTGATGGCCCGTAGATAGGACTCTAGAATAGGGCCAGTAGTAGTAGATGGGGCAATGTATCCCCTAGTGCTTCCTTTTGAGAGCAATCAGCTCTTTATGTAAGAAATCTACCAATGAAGAACTTTCCCCAATTTGATCTTGCCGATTTCCTTTGAGTTCAATTTAGCCGATTCCTCCTTCTACTGACCTTGCCGATCCGTCCCCTTTGCCAATGCGTAATGAGCCGATAGCAATGCATCGGTCCTTTGAAATTCATCCGTCCCTTCTCCAATTGATGATTTTCTAAATCTGGTGGAAAATGCAGAATCCTCAGGAAAACCCTTTGAATTTTTCCAACCAAACCCAATGATCGTCTTCAGTACTCATCATTTGTGAAGAAGGTTTCAAAGATCAGCCGACGGTATCCCAATCGGCTCCTTAAACAGAGCAAAACAGAGTATCCACCAGGCCTGCTGCCCCCCGAGCCTTACTCGAGCCTGCTGCCCCCCGAGCCTTACTCGAGGCGAGAATGTCAGAGAGAATGCGCCAAAGCCGATCCTCTTTCTTCCTCAGACAGCCGATAATCTTCCGTTTCAGCTGAACTAGCCCCAAAGATTGGAAATCCTCGACAAAAAGGTTCAGGAACCCGGATCGGCTCGAAGCAGCTGAAGAAATTTCCATCGCTTTATTCCCTCGAAGCAACAGAAGGCACCACCGCTGGCCTGGATTTGGTGGAGACTCGATAAGCATCGCATAATTCCACTAGAGTCGATGGCTGCGCATCGGCTGTTTCTCAATTCTAAAGTCGATGCCCTTGCATCGGCTGTAAAATTTTTTTTTATCGGCCGATTTTCTCCTATCGGCCCCCAGTATTTCATTGCACACATGTACCCCTGCATCTGTTCCCATGTTTAGGTGCCCCCCGAGCCGAATCTGTCAAAGAATGGCAGATATCGGTTCTGAAATTCGCACGTCGGCTCCTGATAGGGTCAAAGGCGAACACCAGCAGAACATGTGATGAGGATAATTTTGGCCGATTGCTGGGACCGGCCTCCATAATGATTGGAGCGCTGACTGAAGGTTCTGTAATGTCCCTTCATAGACCTTTGGGGCCGATCACAAGGATCAGCCTCGCCAAGTTGCACATCGCTTTGCTTCAACTACATGGTCAGGCCAGTGGATAAAACCAGCTTAACCCTTCCCTTTGTCACATCGATGCGCTCACAGTCGTCCAAATTGATGCCTGAGAGGGGTTCTTGGCCTGCTGCTTCCCATGCGTTCATGCCAGCCGTTGAAATTTCGGCTGAGTCATCGGCCTGGACGACCTCTACCTCATCTCCATCCCACTGTATTATGCATTGGTGCATCGTGGAGGGAATACAGCAGTTGGCGTGGATCCAATCTCTCCCTAGCAGAACAGCATAAGAGCTCGTGCTATCGACGATGAAGAACGTTGTAGGGATAGTTTTCCTTCCTACGGTCAGATCCACGTTCGTAACTCCTTGTGCCTCAGACGCTTGGCCATTGAAATCGCTCAACGTTACGTTGGTCTTGATTAGATCCGAGCTAGAGCGTCCCAGCCGACGTAGCATAGAATACGGCATGATGTTAACTGCCGCTCCGGTGTCCACCAGCATCTTATTTACCGGCCTCCCATCGATATAACCTCGTAAGTACAAGGCCTTCAGATGCCTGTAGCTCTTTTCTCGTGGCTTCTCAAAGATAACCGGCCGTGGGCCGCAGTCAAGTTGTGCCACGGATGTCTCATCTAAACCTGGAGCACTGAACTCCGAAGGGAGGATGAACACCATATTCGTGCCAGCCGATGTTTCATCATCGGCTCTCCTTTGTTTGGGGTGCCACTCCATTTTCCGTGGACGACCCTCTTCATCCAGGGCTCGCTGAACCTTCGCAGCCAGATCAGGCCGTGCCTTCCTTAGCGTATGCAGGTATAACCTTTCAGCTTCCTCCAGGCCGCGCAACCGCTGAACCCTGCGTTTTTGTGAACGGCTGAGTCCGTCAGGGCACCACCTTGGACGGTGATACCTGTCTTCTTCTTCTGGCCCCTCGTCTTCGGAATCCTCAAGATCTGCCCAACGAGGTGACTCAGCGCGTTTGCTTGGTGGCGGGAGAGGCCCTAAGCGCTCGAACACAGACACGTTGGCTGCCTCCTTCTTCTTTTTATTGCATTCTGGGCAATTGCCGATTGTGGGCAATCGGCTCATTCCTGAATCCCAGCAGTGTCTGAAGAAAGGGCAGTCCCAGTGTCTGGCGTTGTCATCTTGCTCCCTTGATTTTTCCGTGGCACGGCGCTCGTGCTCCTCCTCATTGCGATCATGCCGACGATGTCTTCTGGCTTCTCTAGCCAGACGATCTCCTTCATCATCATAGTTGGACCGTCGGCGTTGGTCGTACTGACTCACATATTTGTTGAGGAGGTGATCAGAGAGAGGTCGTTGATATCTTACATTCTTCACCTCTCCCTCTGTGACGTAGCGCTTGCCATCATGATGGAGCCGATCGCGTGGAGCGGCCTCCTCTGTGTCCTTGCTATGAGAGCAGCTGCCCTCATCTCCATCTTTGCCGGAGTGGTTCCCGTGTCCTACCATGTTGATGCTGAACGAGGGACCTGGCTGGCAACCCTCAGGGTAGATGACTTCTACCATGTTAACGGCGGGGAAGGGCTGGGTGTCGACCTTCATGGCGTACTGGTTGAAAATTAGACGCCCCTTCTCTATCGCCGCTTGGATGTGCTGACGCCACACCCTGCAGTCGTTGGTGGCATGGGAGAGCGAGTTGTGGAATTTGCAGTACGGCTTTCCGTTTAGCTCTTGCGCCGTGGGGAACTTGAGACCTTCAGGAATCGTCAATTGTTTCTCCTTGAGCAGGAGGTCGAAGATTTGTTCAGCTCTTGGTCACGTCAAAATCAAATCCCCGGGCGGCCCCGGTGGCTTTACCCATTTGCGGGACACGGGGTTCCTCCCCGAGTCCACTCAGCCACCTGCTACTTCTTGGTCTCCCGCAGGCACTTCATCTTCCTCTCGTATCGACCATGACTACCGCACGCTTGAACTTGTCTTGGTACGAGTCCGGGTGGCGCTGTTCATATGCTGATAATTTCTGAACCATGTGCGCCGGCGAGGGATAATCTGCTTGGGAGGCCATGTCCTTGAGCTATGTTGCAAGGCCAGCTACGCCAACTCGATCGCTTCCTTTTCAGTTATACGAACCGAATAACATCGGTTCCTAAGATTCCTGAAGCGCTGGATGTACTCTGTCACCGTTTCTCCGCGCTTCTGACGTAGTTGTGCTAGATCGGCAATGCTAGACTCGGAAGCTTCTGAATGGTATTGCATATGGAACTGTTCTTCCAATTGCTTCCAAGACTGGATGGAGTTTGCTGGCAAAGAGGTGTACCATCCAAAAGCCGATCCCGTGAGGGACTGTGAAAAGAGCCTCACGCGTAGCTGATCCGACACTGAAGCCGGTCCTAGTTGCGCCAAATATCGGCCGACGTGCTCGATGGAGCTGGAGCCATCTGATCCACTGAATTTGGAGAAGTCAGGGAGCCGATATTTAGGTGGCAGCGGGATCATCTCGTACTCGTCAGGGTACGGCTTGGAATAGCCGATTGCCCTCCTTTTCGGCACCATGCCGAACTGGTCTCTTAGTATGGTACTGATCTGATCCGCTGTGCTGGCTGCAGGAGTTGCACTCTGAAGATTCGCCGGGGTGGCGTACTTAGCCAGCCATGTTTGCTTTTCCAGCTCTGAGCCAACTGCAGGAGCTGGGCTCTGGAGTTTCGTCGGGGTGGCGTACTTAGTTAGCCACGTCTGCTTCTCAAGCTCTATTGCTGACGTTCCTCCTGTTTTCACCGGAGCCCCTGATGTTGTGGCCTGGTTTGAGAGTGCCCAGTTGCCACAATCTGGCACATAAGTGCACGCGTATCCTTGAGGGATCTCCTTAGGCGCCTCCGCCAAGAACTGGTAGCCACTA
The DNA here is from genome assembly GCF_022539505.1 of Lolium rigidum. Classification (NCBI taxonomy): domain Eukaryota; kingdom Viridiplantae; phylum Streptophyta; class Magnoliopsida; order Poales; family Poaceae; genus Lolium; species Lolium rigidum. The sequence goes on from NC_061509.1 coordinate 257,189,761, forward strand.
GGGTCACCACCGATCTTGTAGACGACGAATGCCGGTGTAGCCGGCACTTCAGCTGGTGCTGCCAACGCATATGGCAGCGGTGGACGGGACCGGAGTGGCAACTCTCCTTGATGCGTCCCGAGAGCTGGTCCTGACGGCGAGTACTGGTGGCTCATGATCTCCTGGATCACGCGAAGAGCGACACGCTCCAACACGTTGACCAGGTTTTCAGAGTGGCGGTGTAGCGAGTGAGCCACCAAGTAGTTGATCTCCTGCCGCAGGCCCCTGGTGCATTCCTCCGACGGGGCAGAGAGGTCTATCCCATCGAGTGCACCTTCTGGTGAGAATTCCTTCCATCTGATGCCATGGGAACGGGTTCTCTGAAAAGAGCCGATGAGGTCGGCTTCGAGGGTGGCCTTGATCTCGTTATATTTCTTCTTGAGCTCTTCAGGCAGCTCCTCGTAGGTGACTGGCGTGCCGTCCGCCATCTCAGATGTAGATGGCGATGTGGTTGATGTAGACGATTGTCCCACCGGGCGTGCCAGAATGTGTTGACCGCCAAAACCCACCGGCGGGCAGCGGCCTGTCAACACGGTAGAGCCGGGAAGAGCCTAGAGCTGCGGCTGGCCGAGACCCCTCCGAGCGACGGCCCGCAATGCTCTTCCGGTCACACGCGGCGATGCGAAGTGCAAGGGCGTGCCACCCGACCTATACCCGGTCGGGAAGGTGATGGGGATGCCTCGCTTAGTTTCCTGCATGGCATACATGTAAACATTAAATACGAGCCTCGATCGGCTCTCGAGTTATCTCGTGAATCGGCTCAAAGAGCCGATCCACCCATGATTCGTACGGGGTGCACGAATATATGGTGATCCTGCTTGATCAAGATAAAGCTAATGAGATCTACGACGATTTAGGGTTTTCACCGCATAATCGGATCATCCTACTCCAGGTTGGGCCTCGTGGCCACGCACGGTGATCGTAAGCCGATCCTAAACAAGGCCTAAAAACCAACATGAAGTTGATCCTCGGAACATCCTGTTTAGGACTTGCGAACGCCACCCTACATGCCGCTGGATCCTCCCCCTTTGTAAGGCCTAACTATTGCAGATATTAAACTAATCCTTGCAGAACAAGGAGCAATCGTAACGGATCAGATCTACTAAATAATGATCAAGCGGGGTGCCGCCCCCACACCTGAGATAGATGTGAGGGCGGCTAGATATGCAAGGGTTGCACTACGTAAGCATGTTATACGAAGAACAATGCTAACCCTAACACATCTATGATAACTACGTTGCTCGCCATCAAAGACGCTTCAGTACGAGCAACGCATGAACAACGTGGGCTTGTGCTCGCCTAGACCGCAAGATGCGATCTAGGCAGCATGTCGCTTACCTGATAGAAACCCTCGAGACGAAGGAGTTGGCGATGCGCCGAGATTGGTTTGTTTGGGTTGAACGTGAGTTGTTGTTTATTCCATAAACCCTAGATACATATTTATAGTCCAAGCGGACTTTCTAATTCGGACGTGCACCTAACCGTGCACGAGTAAAACTCTAACTTTTAATCTAAGATGCGATCTACTATATTACAGATACATGGGCAATTCAGCCCAACTTCGTGCATAAGGCCAATTCTTGTTTTTCCTTTCATGTATATCTTCAAGTCTATCTCAATCGTGGCCCACCTCTGACTTGGTCAAATTCCGGTGATAACAGTTTCCTTTGGGATTCTTGCACAATGGCTTCTTGAGAAGTGAACATTTCAAACATGACCCTTGATTAATAAACGAATGGTTGAGTTATCTTTCTTTGATATGAAGTTACCATTTATTAGCTCAACATGTAATGTGAATGGTTCATGTAATGGTTGTGTCTAGAATAGTAACAAGAACAAACATGCATAGAGTGGTTTCTCATGAGGTTTTGATTTGTGGATGAAATAATAAAGTGGATATTAGGGACTAGAATAGAATTTTATGTCGACATTGTACTATTCAATTTTTAGTAAAAAAAAATAGGTGGTGCAAAAGCTTGAATGTGGTGACCCAACGTACCACTGCATGGTGTAGTACACATGTCGTTGACATAACACAAGTGAAACACCGTTCCACTCATATTACATCCCTCAGAGTGGTACAACAAAACATATGCGAGTTCAAGGCATGTCTATAGAAGAAGACACAAACTATTTACAGAAGATTAACACAGCCTCCTACTTTACAGTGAGGTAAAACTTCAAATAAAGCTCCAGAAGAACGACTCGTAGTCTAACCTATTGCCAACTCTAGCTCTAGAGATACTAGGCTTTCTATAGAATTCTAGCTACCTAGGTTCTAGGATTAGGGAAAGGTTCCCTTCTATTACTAGTCTAAGTTTCCACTCTAGTTGCTGCAGAAGTTGACTTCATTGACTTATTTGCTTGGATTCTTCATCTTGTTGCAGTTTACTCCTTTGTCTTCAAGTTCCATGGTAGTTTCTCCTTCGGTGCCTTGATCTAAGAAGGGGTTCAAATGGGAGGGAATGAGTACGAACGTACTCAGCATGTTCATATTAGGAAATAGGTGTATCATGCACTAGCTACAACCATAGACCAGAAAGTCATAGGCAAATGCAAGTTTTCATAAACATTTCTTCAAAAGGTTTATTTTATTCTGAAAACTATGCCCATTAGTCTCCGTAGGTTGAACAGAGCTTCATGGAGTTCGTTTCCTGCCGCGTTTGTAGTTCCCTTCCCGGAATAGGGAGTGACAGCCACAATTTTATACACTTTGCAGAGTTGCGTTACTTTTCCCATAAGAGAACTTATCCTTGATACCAACCGGGTGATCTTTCCCGTCAACACTTCCTTGGTGTGGGGCCAGGTGTAAGGTCCAAGCCAATCACTGCCTTCTTCGCGACCTTGCATACCCACCCTTTTGTCCATTCGTACACCCCCGGTAGACATCTCCCGATCATACGGCTTTACCCCCGGTGTACTATGGACAATCCCTCATAGACGATAGAGCCTCTCATCCACACGGATGGGGATTTTAAAGGATTTCCCAACCTACTGCAGTGTTATCCCCAACACCCAGCCAGGCTCCATCAAGTCCATTGATATGCAAGAGGGAAAAGATACAACTGACTTCCCTAGATCCATTATAGATCTTATGGTTAACGCGATATGTACGGCGCTAGAATCACTAGACGGCATTGGTACTTATTCCTAGATGAGTAGTACCCATGCAATGGAACCTCCACCAATCAACACATACCATGGTTCCATTGCCCACCACATAGTCATATTTCTAATTGTAAAATAATACTTTGATTTTCGATGCATGAGTGATAAGTATAGTACTTTGCATATAGTTTGATAAAAATAATCAAATGACATGAGCAAGCGATGAACTTGCCTTTCTTGATTGGAAGATTATGCAGGCAAAATCTCTGATACGTGAGAACTCCAAATTCTGAAATACCATCATCGTCCAGTAAGGACAATGTTTAAAGAACTGACAAAGATGCTATAATGCATAGTATGAGATGCAATCGTCCCGAGTGTAACCTAACCTCGATGATTTAGGATTGGTGAGTTGCAGAGATTTCTTTAGGGTGTGTTGCACTTTTAGGATGGTTCTCAAACAAGGTTCTTATTAGGGTTGGTTGTATTAGCATCATAAACAAATGATATAATGCATCATAATAAGCATACACACAAAGAAATAGTGGTTATATAACAAGAGTAGTTGTCAGTTTTAAGTTTTACGGGACATGGTTGATGATTACTTATATGATACCTCAAAAGAATAAATTTTGAAGAACATGTTGATTAAGAAGTAATAAGTATTACAAGTAAGTTCTTTGGCCTTCTATGGTTTTATTTACATTTATACTTCAAAGGAATAACTTTTGAAGAACAAATTAAACAAGAATAAGAACTACTATAATTAGGAGCTGTGGGCTTCTAGGGTTTACTATTGACATCACATTTGCTTCACTTAAGTAATCACTAATGGTTTCTAAGCTAGGTGGCTTCTTATTTCCTAAGTAGGGTTTTGTTTAGTAGAAGCATAGGATGTGAATTACTACACAAGATTGGTATTAGGGTTCATCATCATGATTCTACTAGGGTATAATGCTTGAGGTTGATTTCAATGGTGTGGTATAAAGGAATGGTGATCCATGGTTTTTAAATGAGAGTAATAGGTTAGGGTTTGCCCCTAAGTGACACTCATGGTTTTTAAATGAGGGTAATGCTTGAGAGAAGTGAAAAATTATAACATGGCCCTTCAGTATTGAATGCTTGGTTGAAATATCCTTCGTTGGTATTAAGCCATCATTTATTAGGTGAATATGTAATATGAGGACCATCGGTTTACAAGTTTGTCTCAAGAATAGTAATAAGAAAAAAATGGAGTGGTTACTTCATGAGAATGAGATTGGTTAACGCAAAATAGTGGTGAATTGATGATTGACATAGAAAATTTGTAACGACATTCTACTACGTGTTTTATAGTAAAATATGGTAAGTAAGTGTAAAACGCATGAAACCTAGTAACATCAAACTCATAGACAGTTTGGCCTAGCTTAGTGACGAGCGTTAACCTCGGTAATGCCCATAAGTATGGGCTTGGGTTTTAGGGAAAACACAACGCTACTGGGCTTGCACTTTCGTGAGGTAACAAGTGTGACGAAAGTTGTGAATCCGTAACTAGAAAAGAAACAAACAAGTGTTTCCAGTGGGATTCTTGCACATTGGCTTCTTGAGAAGTGAACATTTCAAACATGACCCTTGAGTAATAAATGAATGGTTGACTTATCTTTCTTTGATATGAAGTTGCCACTTATTAGCTCAACATGTAATGTGAATGGTTCATGTGATGGTTGTGTCTAGAACAATAACAAGAACAAACATGGAGTGGTTTCTCACAAGATTTTGATTTGTGGAGGAAATAATAAAGTGGTGATTAGGGTCTGGAATAGAATTTTATGTCGACATTGTTCTAATGGATTATTAGTAAAAATGGGTGGTGTAAAAACCTTTAAATTGACAACGTATCTTGTCGGTAGTCTAGCTTAGCTTGGTATGATCTTGTTCCAACATTGTTTAACTAAACTAATCCCACGAGCGACAAATATAGGTGATGGAATTTGTGGTGCGGAAGTAGCCTCAGCAAGACGACACTGGTGGGGCTTGTACTCTTGTGAGGAGATGAGTGTGTCGGAAGGCGCAACGCGGAAATAGGAAAGGAAATAAATGAGTGTTGCCTTTGTTGGGATTCTTCCGCACCTTGAGAGAAGTGAAAATTTATAACATGGCCCTTCAGTATTGAATGCTTGGTTGAACTATCTTTCATTGGTATTAAGCCGCCATTTATTAGTTGAATATGTAATATGAGGACCATCGGTTTACAAGTTTGTGTCAAGAATAGTAATAAGAACAAAATAGAGTGGTTACTTCATGAGAATGAGATTGGTTAACACAAAATAGTGGTGAATTGATGATTGACATAGAAAATTTGTAACATTCTACTACGTGATTTATAGTAAAATATGGTAAATAGGTGTAAAAGGCATGAAACCTAGTGACATCACTCGTAGATAGTTTGGCCTAACTTAGTGACGAGGTTAACCTCGGCAATGCCCATAAGTATGTACTTGGGTTTTGGGGAAACAGAGCGATGGTGGTTCTGTGGACTTGTGAGACAGACGAGGTATCCGACGTAAATCGATTGGAGGCTAAAGTTGCCGAGATTGTATTGAAGCTAGGGTTTGGAATGATACGTTTTATTACAAAGGTTCGGGATCCCCTCCCCGGTGGCTCCTCCTAACCCTTATATAGTGTACTAAGTCTGATAGTCCACTCTTGGATCGGTTACATACTATATGCCGATTTACCCTACGTGGCTAACACTTGCCTATTTTTATCTAGTTTCTAGGTTTCAAATTCTCTTGAACTTCATGGGCCTTCTAGACTACCTCATGAATACATACCATGGATAGTAATATCGAGTACCCAATATGGTATACCCATGTCACTTGATGTGATATGTTGCAACCATGTTTATTCTAAATATCCCACAAGACCGAGCAGGTGTAGGTGATGGAATGTGTCGTGCGACACCGGTGTCCACAAAGGCAACGCTACTAGGGCTTGCACTATCGTGGGGTAACAAGTGTGATGGAAGATGTGAAGAAGTAACTAGAAAGGAAACAAATAAGCGTTTCCTTTGAGAAGTGAACATTTCAAACATGATCCTTGATTAATAAATGAATGGTTTTTTCACGGGGATGAGATTGGTCGATGTAAAAATAAAATGGTCCATAGGGGATATATGCATAGAAAATTTGTGTCTACATTCTACTATTGGCTTTATAGCAAAACAAATGGGGGTAAGGTGTAAAAAAGTTTGAAACAGAAAACGTATCTTGTAGACAATCATGATTTTGCATGGTATGAGCTCGTGCCACCAAGTGTTGAGTGTGATGAAAGACACAAGGAAAAACCTGGAAAGGATTTGTCCATGAGATAACTACACATTAATAACATGACCCTTGATTAACAAATGAATATTTGAGATACTCCCTTTGTACCACTTCATTATGCTGACACATAGTTTAAGAAAAAAAAATTGGCTATAAATTAGGTCAATAAAATATAAAGTATATAGCACAAAAAGTAAACCCTTCGAAATATCTTTTGAGTATGAATCCAATGCTATAATTATTATGATTTATAATTTATATTTTGATAACCAAATTTATGTTCAATTTTTTATTGAACTATAGATCGGCCTAATAGACTGGTACGTCTGGAGTATCTTTCTTTGATATCAAGTCACCATTCATTAGCTTAACGTATAATATGATGACCATCCACTTACATCACTAGTGGAAAACATGGTTTCAGTCCCAGTTCGTTTGGGGTTTTAGTTTCGGTTGTGCAATCGGGACTAAAGCCCCCCCCCTCCTTTAGTCCCGATTGAAATACAAACTGGGACTAAAAGGTCCTCCACGTGGTGCATCCAGGGAGCTCAGGGTGGTGGAGTTTTAGTCCCGGTTCGTAATACAATCCGGGACTTAAGATCAAGCGCAGGGTACCGGCCGTTTCTCTGCCTCGGTAGAGAAAATGGCCATTTCTCTGTCACGGCAGAGGTTTAGGGTTTTATGTTTTTCATTCAAATCGACATTGCTGCATGCATACATCTTTTTTTAGGAAACTACAGTAGGAGAGGTTCCTACTGCTCTTAGTTTTTTTTAAAAGGAGTTATAACATATTTACAAAGTCCCATTTTGGGACCCTACATTTTTAGACTTATATTCTAAGCTCTCTAATAAAGAAGTCTATAGACTTGACCCTACCCTTTAACAAATCCAGTACACGTAATGCATATTACAATATAGACATCGTCATGAAATACATTACACATAATGCATATGACAATATAGACATCGTCATGAAATACAGTACACATAATGCATATTACAATATAAAGTCCTCTTTACGATCTCTATTATCTATCCCTAATGTCTATATATAAAGTCATGATGGTATTCTCTATTTGGAGCTATGACCTCTAACTAAGAATTCCGCCAATTCCTCTTGAATTGCTCGTACGGGATCCGTTGATAGGAGAGTGTCCCGCACGCGGTGCATCTCATTTATTTAAAAGGAGATCAATATATATGACTGGAATTCAACAATATTTATGGTAAAAAAATAAGATTGTGAATATTGTTTACGTACACGAAGGGAAGATATATTTTTCCTGTCCCCGATGACAACCCATCTCGCGAATGAACACGTAGACATAGTATCCACATATATTATTCCCGGCTACCTTCTTCAAACACTTTACGAAAATAGAGTTCGATCAAAGTAATAATCATGCATGATAATGCATGGTATTGAAACAATAATCAAAGAGATTCGCGGACATAATCTCGAAATGTAAGCTCTGGCTTCCATTCACCCCTAGCAGTCTTGATGAACCGTTTCCAAACCCTGCCCAGCAAAGAAAAGATGAAATGATATGAACCATAATAACATGTACAAAATCCGCAGTTGCGAACCTCTCTCTCCCCCTCTAGGTCTCTCCCGAAAGCTCCCCTGCCTGGTCTTTTCCAATGTTCCTCCGGGCCGGACCGGAACCGCTTCCGCCGGTGTTGCTGGCCGGAGTAGGCAAAGGAATGGTACTGGTACTAAATCGAGTGTTAGCTTTGCTGTAGGTTTCCTTTATGTATTGTGAGGGTAGGTTGGTTGTCTCCGGCGACCATATCCACCACGCCATGGATCTTCTCGGCTTCACTATGTCTCGCCAGTGGTAGGCAGCAGCGCAGGTGGGGCTGCCAGATCCTTGAAAAAAAACATCCCTCCATATAAGGTTGGCCACATGAGCTTCGATCTGGGTGAAGTGGACCACACCTGGGTCTCTGATTGCTACTCAAGTTGCGGTGGCGCTCTCTTGGGGAGAGCCAAAGACGGCGACAACGAGAAGCACTCCTAGCTCCATAAATAAGGTATGTGTTTCCGGCTTCCTCTGGCTCTAGAGTTTGGCGGCGTTGCTCTCCCATCTGGCCAGCCATGGTGGCGAGGAGATGTGGAGGTGTGGCGAGGCAGTCTGCAGCTTCGGAGGTAGCCATGGTGTTCGTGGTACTGCGCTTTTTTAGAGATCATCCTCGGCAGCACATACTTGGCTGCCAACTCAAGGTGCTAGTGGGCAGCAGCTCCAAGCCCTGATGCCGGTGTTGCGTCAGGAGATCATCAACCTCCATCGCATGCCCTTTGAAGGACTCGCGGCGGCGCACCATTTCCCCTCTGTACCAAGTGACCTTGTTCCTGGTGCTGGCGGAGAAGGTTGTCACTTGAGGCATGAGCTCGTCGGCGGTGGCGGCGGACCTGATTGTATTTTCCTTTTCCAGTGTAGGGTCTATTCTATAATTGTCAAGGACCTTTTCCAGATTGTTCTTCTTTTAGAGGTCTTTTATGTAATTTGGACCACACCGCTTCTATATCTCTAGGCCATCTCTGTTCAACAAAAGTAACACTTACAAAATGGATTAGTTTTTATCACGAGGTTGAGATTGGTAGATACAAAAATAAAGTAGCAAATTGGGAAAAAATGTTTCAACATTTTACTATTACATTTATAATAAAAAGAAGGGGAAGGGGTGCAAAACGATTGAAACCAGTTCATAGAAAACCTAGTCTGGCCTTGTATGATATATTGCCGCCATGTTTAGCCAAAATAATCCCACGGGGCACAAGTGTAGCTAATGAGATGTGTGGTGCATTTTTCATGATCATGATGATGATAAGATTGGGTGATGCAAAAAATAAAATAGTGGATCCGGGATTAGCATACAAAGATCATGTTGACATTATACTAGCATATGTAACCTGAAAATAAAGGGAAATAGTGTAAAATTCTTGAAACCATCAACATCTCTCGACTGAAAGCCTATCCTAGTATGATCTAGAGCCACCATGTAGCCCAACTAAGCCCATGTGACAAGCGCGTGACTCATGGGCCACATGGTGGTCCAGTGGTGTCAGCAAGACAGTGGTGGTGGGGCATGTACTTCAGCGAGGTAACGCGTGCGGCGGAGGCCACGAGGTAGGAACTTGAAAGAAAATGGGTTAACAATGCCGTTTGGATTATTGCACATTGACCCCTTAAGAGAAGTTAACATTTATAAACTAACCTTGAGTAATGGACAGTTGAGTTATCTTTCCATGATAGTAACAAGTCATCATTTATTAGCTCAAGATTCATATATCGCAATAAATGAAAATATATTGCATTGAATGAAATAAGAAATATCTTTCAACCAAATATTTCACGAAGATCTTCTTATAAATGAGTGTGTACTGTATTAACACGCATAAAACGCTAGTTGGTGTTTGTATATCACTGGTTGCTAATGGGACAAGTTGGCATATCTTTACAATAAATAGGGGTATATGAATTGTAAATGATTTAAATGTCATAAATTCATTTGTGATCCAACCATGCACAAAAGAAAAGACATGACGAGCTTTTTTTTTTGCTGCTATCGGCTTCCAATTTTTGTGTCCTACTCCAACCTAGTGTGAAAAAAGCAATTTCTGGTTTTTTTCTAGCGGGATGATATTGGTTGACTCATAAATGAAATAGGCACTCATGGATCAGCACAAAAAATTTGTTTCACTCATGGATCGCATGCATACTCTTGATTTCGTACCTTGTATGAAAGGTCGTTGGCTACATCCACACTTCTTTAGATTTTCTTTTAAAATATGTATAAAGTTTCAATTGTTTGCTCACTGAACGGCCCACCTCCATTTGTCCACCTCCACAAATCGTTCGCTAGAGTAGGATTTTTTGCGTGAATTTTAAATGGCATATATGGACCCATTTAGAACTGCATTTCCCATAAAATATAGTAACTCATAAGTCAACTTTTCAAATCCTTACCCATTCTTATGGAAAGAAAATTATAAAAGTGCAAAATCGCAATATAGCCCGGGAAGCTTCTCTCGTGGCCGGGTGGTCTGGTGGGGTGTGCCACCCTGTAGCGCAACCAAAGCAAGCCCCCATCGCGTTGGGTCGTGTGGCCAACTTTCTTCATCTCGGTGATTTCCGCATGTTTCCTTGTTGTAACACCCCAAGAGTAACAATCTATATCCCTTGTGCTTTCTTGCATTTTGTCATGTCATCATTTTGCACTCATGCATACTATGACCTTGGTTTTTAATAAATTGCATTTGGTTATTGTCTTTCCTTTTATTCGTGTTGTTCTTCCTACCTCTACCTTGTTTCATCCTCTATCACTCTTGTGATGTTCCAAGAAAATCTAACAAGCCTAACCCTATCCGTCTACTTCACCTAATTTTCAAATAGGTCGTGCCAAAATTTTCCATTATATGGTTTCTATAAACCTACCTCTCCTTTCTATTTTTGCAATGCACCTATTTTGTTCTTGAGATGGGTTTACCTTTCTCAAATGGTTGGACCCATTAGGGTTTACCAAATATTTTATTTACACATATTTCAATTCTTTTAAAATCTCTATGTCCTCATTCTATTCTTTTCTTCTTATATTCTCAAGCCTACCATAGTTGGTATAATAAGGTTTGAGCATCTCTGAATTCAAATGCCATTTTCAAATTTCAAAAGTTTCCACTCCTCAAATTTCGAGAAAAGAATTTTTAAGCGAGAAGGAAATAAAAACAGAAAATAAAAGAAAAGACTAACCTAACCTAGTCCAGCCAACTAAACAACACCAGCCCACCTCCTTAGTCCTTTTCAAGCCCATCCCAATTTAACGTCTGAGATACTCCCTAGTCCTTTTCAAGCCCATCCCAATTTAACGTCTGAGACACTGCTCATGTTCGTCCTCTTCCTTTCTGTACGAACCAGGAGAGCACCACATGATCTTCTTCCCCTTCTGGATGCTTGCCACATGCCTTCTTTCCCCTTAAGATGCCAGGGACCTGGTCCCGAAACGTAGCTCCCTCTACCTCGTCGCGCCGCACCATCTCTTTCTCCACCTCACTGTGAGTTTCGAGAGGGTTTTTCCCGTCGCCGTTGTCAACCGCCACCTCTGCCATGGACCACCTCGAGCCAACCTGAGCAGCAGAAAAGAACCGTTGCGGCCTCCTCTTCCTCCTCGTCTACTTCACGGAATGCGGGACGCCAAGTTCTGCTCGATTCCTTCCCCGATTCCATCGTTTTCTTCACGGACTCTGGCGAATTAACTAGGCCTCGTCTCCGCCTCGCTGCTGCTTTTTTATCTTCACCGACCAGCTCTCTGTGAGCATGCACTTCACCCCCCTCTCTTTCCCGAGAGTTTCATCCTCGGGTTCGCGTAACGAGATCACCGTCGACGTCACCGCCGCCGCCACCAACTCCGGCATGTTCTTCTCGGGGTCTGCGTGCCCGCCAGCGTCTTAGAACGGTTCGAAACGATGCGCGCCACTTCGATGTTTCGCATCGATCCCTTGTCAAACACAGGACTGTTACACCTCTACCGCCGGTATGATTGCCGGAGATGAGATCGGGGCGGATGCTTTCCTTGGTAGAAGTAAGAGAGCAAGAGGGAGACAAGAGAGACACGACACAATATTTTCTATTCCAATTTCAGCATGGTTTGATTACAGATCCATCCTGACCTTTTAATCCTCCACGGATACAACACACACGCACACCTGACCAAGTGGCCCCACAAGCTGGACCTGCTCACTTGCGCCATTTGACTTGGTCAATGTCCATGGCGCCCACGTACGCCTAAGGCACGCCGGTTGCCGTCGTGAGAATTCCCCCGGGAGAAACACTTGCTTGTCCCCAAGCAAGAACCACAGGAAAACGAACTTTCAGTACTTCCCAGTCTTCCCATGTAGCTTGATCTGCAGTTAGGCCAGTCCACTTGATGAGTACCTAAAGTATAGCAGCGAGAATGAGTTCTAGTTCAGTATCCAGGGCATCCAAGGCAGGGTACTTGGGCAGCTCACTGAACACCGAACTGAAATCCGGATGGTACTCCTTCAGCTACGATACATGAAAGACATTGTGCACCAGGCTGCTGACAGCAAGCTTGAGTCTGTATGCTGCTTTCCTAATGTGCTCAAGGATAGGATAGGGGCCAAAATATTTGTAAGCTAACTTAGGGTACCACTGAAGCTTGTGCATATGGCTGGAGTTTTAACAACACTTTCTCTCCCACTTGATATTCTTTTTTCGGTCCTGTGCTTATCTGTATTGTATTTCATACGTGCTCGGGCCGCTTCCAGGTTGTTGTTTAGTAGCGCTGCTTGCACTGCTCGCTCGGCTAACACATCAGTGACTGGTGTCTTTTCTGAATCCAGATCAGGCATGGCTTCCAAGTTTGGATCATGGCCGTATAACGCTTTGAATGGCGAGCATCCAAGGGAGGAGTGAAAAGTCGAGTTGTACCAGAGTTCCGTCATGGCTAAGCAGCCATTCCATTGCTTGGGTTGATCTTGTACCATACAGCGGAGGTACATCTCAAGGCACTGATTCACGCGCTCTGTCTACTCATCAGATTGATGGTGATATGATGTGGTGTAGTTCAGCTTAGTGCCTAGTTTCTGAAATAGGAGCTTCCAGAAGTGACTGGTGAAGATAACATCTCTATCATACACTATTGAGTGAGGCATGCCATGCAACTTGACAATAACATCGACAAACTAACGAGCTAAAGTAGGAGCTCAATATGGATGCTTCAGTGGGATGAAGTGGGAATACTTGGTATACCTGTCCACTACCACGAGGATGGCATTGTAGCCATCTGACTTGGGTAAGCCATCAATGAAATCCATAGAAATATCTCTCCATGCTCCTGTGGGCACTGGTAATGGTTCTAGTAGACCTGCAGGTGGTGTGTTTAGGTGTTTGGCGTTGGCATATATCACGGTGCTTTACAAATTCGGTGACTTGAGCTTTGAGTCCTTGCCAGGCAAACAGTCTTGTAATTCTCTGGTAAGTAGCTTGTGTGGCCGAATGGCCTCCCACGACACTTGTATGCAGTGCAGACAATATCTTTGTTCTTAATGCAGAATTTGCACCAATCCACACTCGCCCTTGAAATTTGATGAAGCCTTTCTGCCAAGCATACCCATGTTCATCCGGGCTAACAATTGCTAGTTTAGTTAGACGTTTTTTGTGCTTCTGCATCAGTCAGATATGAATTGACTACATCCTGAAGCCACATAGGTTGATCAGTTGAGCATGTTTGAATGGACATGATGTGGTTCACTCTGGAGAGAACATCGGCTCCAAGGTTTTCTGCTCCCTTTTTGTAAGAAATTTTGAATTGGAGCCCCATGAGTCTGGCCATCACTTTGCTCTTTAATGGCGATTGTAGTGTCTGATCATCCAAGTAGCACAAACTATGGTGATCAGTATTTATAATGAACTCCCCCTCTGCAGGTATGGCCTCCATCGATCAATAGCCATTAACAGTGCCAAGAATTCTTTTTCGTAAATGGACATAGATAAATGTGCTTGCCCCAATGCCTTGCTCATGAATGCAATAGGATGGTGTTCTTGCATTAGCACTCCTCCAATCCCAGACTCACGTGCATCTGTTTCAACAATGAATTGTTTCTTGAAATCTGGGAGTCGCAAGATGGGTGTGGACACCATTGCTTCTTTCAGCGCTTGAAATGAATGAGTGGCCTGTTTTGTCCAAGAAAACTCCTTTTTCTTGAGAACTTTTTCAGAGGCTTGGCTATGACACCATAGTGGCGCACAAACTTTCGATAGTAACCCGTGAGGCCAAGGAAACCTCTGAGCTCAGTGACTGAAGCTGGGATGGGCCATTCAGTCATGGCTTGTGTCTTTTTTGGGTCTGTTGCCACACCTTCCTGGAAAATAATATGGCCAAGATACTCCAAACTATTGCAGGCGAAGGAGCACTTACTGCGCTTAACAAACAGTTGCTGCTGACGAAGCAATGATAGCACTTCCTTGAGATGTGTCACATGCTCTTCTTCGGTCTGGCTGTAGACCAAGATGTCATCCATGAAGACGAGTGATGGCGTGTATTTCACACGTTCGTTGGGCAACCCCAAGAGGAAGGTATGATGCGCACAGCAGCAAGTTTTCCCTCAGAAAGAAACCAAGGTTTATCGAACCAGGAGGAGCCAAGAAGCACGTTGAAGGTTGATGGCGGCGGGATGTAGTGCGGCGCAACACCAGGGATTCCGGCGCCAACGTGGAACCCGCACAACACAACCAAAGTACTTTGCCCCAACGAAACAGTTGAGGTTGTCAATCTCACCGGCTTGCCGTAACAAAGGATTAACCGTATTGTGTGGAAGATGATTGTTTGCGAGAGAAAACAGTAGAAACAAGTATTGCAGCAGATTTGTATTTCAGATATAAAAGAATGGACCGGGGTCCACAGTTCACTAGAGGTGTCTCTCCCATAAGATAAAAGCATGTTGGGTGAACAAATTACAGTCGGGCAATTGACAAATAGAGAGGGCATAACAATGCACATACATGGCATGATAAGTATAGTGAGATTTAATTGGGCATTACGACAAAGTACATAGACCGCCATCCAATCGCATCTATGCCTAAAAAGTCCACCTTCGAGGTTATCGTCCGAACCCCTCCAAGTATTAAGTTGCTAACAACGGACAATTGCATTAAGTATGGTGCGTAATGTAATCAATAACTACATCCTCGGACATAGCATCAATGTTTTATCCCTAGTGGCAACAAAGACAACACAACCTTAGAACTTTTTGTCACCGTCCCGGTGTTAATGCGGGCATGAACCCACTATCGAGCATAAATACTCCCTCTTGGAGTTACTAGCATCAACTTGGCCGAGCCTCTACTAATAACGGAGAGCATGCAAGATCATAAACAACACATATGCAATAACTTGATAATTAACATAACATGGTATTCTCTATCCATCGGATCCCGACAAACACAACATAGAGTATTACGGATAGATGATCTTGATCATGTTAGGCAGCTCACAAGATCCAACAATGAAGCACAATGAGGAGAAGACAACCATCTAGCTACTGCTATGGACCCATAGTCCAGGGGTGAACTACTCACTCATCACTCCGGAGGCGACCATGGCGGTGTAGAGTCCTCCGGGAGATGAATCCCCTCTCCGGCAGGGTGCCGGAGGAGATCTCCGGAATCCCCCGAGATGGGATCGGCGGTGGCGGCGTCTCGGCAAGGTTTTCCGTATCGTGGTTTTTCGCCTCGTGGGTTTCGCGACGGAGGCTTTAAGTAGGCGGAAGGGCAGAGTCGGGGGCCGACGAGGGCCCACACCACGGGCGGCGCGGGCCCCCCATTGGCCGCGCCGCCATGTGGTTTGGCCACCTCGTGGCCCCACTTCGTATGCTCTTCGGTCTTCTGGAAGGTTCGTGGCGAAATAGGCCCCTGGGTCTTGATTTCGTCCAATTCCGAGAATATTTCGTTACTAGGATTTCGAAACCAAAAACAGCAGAAAACGACAGAATCGGCACTTCGGCATCTTGTTAATAGGTTAGTTCCGGAAAATGCACGAATATGACATAAAGTGTGCATAAAACATGTAGGTATCATCAATAATATGGCATAGAACATAAGAAATTATCGATACGTCTGGAGACGTATCAAGCATCCCCAAGCTTAGTTCTCGCTCGTCCCGAGCGAGTAAAACGATAACAAAGATAATTTATGAAGTGACATGCCATCATAACCTTGAGCATACTATTTGTAAACATATTTAGTGAATGCAGCGATCAAAACAATGGTAATGACATGAGTAAACAAGTGAATCATAAAGCAAAGACTTTTCATGAATAGTACTTTAAGACAAGTATTAATAAGTCTTGCATAAGAGTTAACTCATAAAGCAATAAATCAAAGTAAAGGTATTGAAGCAACACAAAGGAAGATTAAGTTTCAGCGGTTGCTTTCAACTTGTAACATGTATATCTCATGGATAATTGTCAACATAGAGTAATATAACAAGTACAATATGCAAGTATGTAGGAATCAATGCACAGTTCACACAAGTGTTTGCTTCTTGAGGTGGAGAGAGATAGGTGAACCGACTCAACATAAAAGTAAAGAGAATGGTCCTTCAAAGAGGAAAGCATCGATTGCTATATTTGTGCTAGAGCTTTTATTTTGAAAACATGAAACAATTTTGTCAACGGTAGTAATAAAGCATATGAGTTATGTAAATTATATCTTACAAGTTGCAAGCCTCATGCATAGTATACTAATAGTGCCCGCACCTTGTCCTAATTAGCTTGGACTACCGGATCTTTGCAATGCACATGTTTTAACCAAGTGTCACAATGGGGTACCTCCATGTCGCCCGTACAAAGGTCTAAGGAGAAAGCTCGCATTTTGGATTTCTCACTTTTGATTATTCTCAACTTAGACATCCATACCGGGACAACATGGACAACAGATAATGGACTCCTCTTTAATGCATAAGCATGTGGCAACAATTATTATTCTCATATGAGATTGAGGATATATGTCCAAAACTGAAACTTCCACCATGAATCATGGCTTTAGTTAGCGGCCCAATGTTCTTCTCTAACAATATGCATGCTCCAACCATTAAGGTGGTAGATCTCTCTTACTTCGGACAAGACGGACATGCATAGCAACTCACATGATATTCAACAAAGAATAGTTGATGGCGTCCCCGAAACATGGTTATCGCACAACAAGCAACTTAATAAGAGATAAAGTGCATAAGTACATATTCAATACCACAATAGTATTTAAGCTATTTGTCCCATGAGCTATATATTGCAAAGGTGAATGATGGAATTTTAAAGGTAGCACTCAAGCAATTTACTTTGGAATGGCGGATAAATACCATGTAGTAGGTAGGTATGGTGTACACAAATGGCATAGTGGTTGGCTCAAGGATTTTGGATGCATGAGAAGTATTCCCTCTCGATACAAGGTTTAGGCTAGCAAGGTTATTTGAAACAAACACAAGGATGAACGGTACAGCAAAACTCACATAAAAGACATATTGTAAACATTATAAGACTCCATACCGTCTTCCTTGTTGTTCAAAACTCAATACTAGATGTTATCTAGACTCTAGAGAAACCAAATATGCAAACCAAATTAGCAAGCTCTAAGTATTTCTTCATTAATGGGTGCAAAGCATATGATGCAAGAGCTTAAACATGAGCACAACAATTGCCAAGTATCAAATTATCCAAGACATTTTAGGATTACTACATGTATCATTTTCCAATTCCAACCATGTAACAATTTAACGAAGAAGAAACTTTGCCATGAATACTATGAGTAGAGCCTAAGGACATACTTGTCCATATGCTACAGCGGAGCGTGTCTCTCTCCCATAAAGTGAATGCTAGGATCCATTTTATTCAAACAAAACAAATAAACAAAAACAAACCGACGCTCCAAGCAAAGTGCATAAGATGTGACGGAATAAAAAATATAGTTTCAGGGGAGGAACCCGATAATGTTGTCGATGAAGAAGGGGATGCCTTGGGCATCCCCAAGCTTAGACGCTTGAGTCTTCTTAGAATATGCAGGGGTGAACCACCGGGGCATCCCCAAGCTTAGAGCTTTCACTCTCCTTGATCATATTGCATCATACTCCTCTCTTGATCCTTGAAAACTTCCTCCACACCAAACTCGAAACAACTCATTAGAGGGTTAGTGAACAATAAAAATTCACATGTTCAGAGGTGACACAATCATTTTTAACACTTTTGGACATTGCATAAAGCTACTTGACATTAATGGATCAAAGAAATTCATCCAACATAGCAAAAGAGGCAATGCGAAATAAAAGGCAGAATCTGTCAAAACAGAACAGTCCGTAAATATGGATTTTATTAGGCCACCAGACTTGATCAAATGAAAATGCTCAAATTGAATGAAAGTTGCGTACATATCTGAGGATCATGCACGTAAATTGGCTTAATTTTCTGAGCTACCTACAGGGAGGTAGACCCAGATTCGTGACAGCAAAGAAATCTGGAACTGCGCAGTAATCCAAATCTAGTACTTACTTTACTATCAAAGACTTTACTTGGCACAACAAAACTCAAAACTAAGATAAGGAGAGGTTGCTACAGTAGTAAACAACTTCCAAGACACAAATATAAAACAAAAATACTGTAGTAAAAACATGGGTTGTCTCCCATAAGCGCTTTTCTTTAACGCCTTTCAGCTAGGCGCAGAAAGTGTAACTCAAGTATTATTGGAGAGTGGTGCATCATCCTTACCTTGGGCTTTACCCTTACCTTTCTTGTTGTTTTTCTTTCTCTTTGATTTAGGAAATGTATGATTCCCCCCCGGTATAGAGGTGAAATCCAGGATGCCTTCTCCCACATCTATGACTGGCTCCCAATAGTTTTAGCAGGGATCTTCCGAGTGTGATTTTTCCTGTCCCTACACATTCAATAACAAGATAATCAATGGATATTGTTCTTCCAAGAATGGTTGTATGCACACCTGCGGCTATTCCCTTAGGAATTATAACAGAGTTATCAATGAGAGTTATTTCTTCTCCTCCTTCATCAACTCCCCAAAGTTTCAAAGATTTATAAATGCTCTCCGGTATAAGGCAAAATTCAGACATAATATCACAGTTGGCATGAAGAGTTTGATCACCGATAACAATTTTAACAGTAGGATCCCATAATGAAGGTTTAGAGTTCACTAAAACTTGTTCAAGACGATTACGAACATGGTGATAGTTGTCATCCAGGCGAGATGTACTTATCTCGAGATTGTTTAATCTATTATAAATGCTAATAAGGGCTGAATCAAAGTTATTAGCTGAATCATGTGATGCAACCAACTTATTTATGGCATTAAAAGCTTGATCCCCATTGCAATGAAGGAAATCTCCTCCCACTAAAGTATCCAAAGCATATCTATAGCGAATCATAAGACCAAAATAAAAATTACTAAGGAGCAAACTTAGAGTCATTTGAGGTTCAATTTTATGATAAGAAGTAAAAATTCTAGACCAAGCATCCTTAAAACTCTCCTCATCCCCTTGTTTAAAAGTGAAGACTAATTCTTCGGGCGAAGAAGTAACAGGTTCAGAGCTAGACATGGTAACAAAAGTAACTAATTTTTTTTGTATTTTTAATATAGAGTGCAAGACAGTAAATAAAGCAAACTAGATAAAGTAAATGCAAGTAAATTTTTTTTTGTGTTTTCGATATAGCAAACAAGATAGTAAATAAAGTAGAGCTAGCAACTAATTTTTTTTGTGTTTTGATATAATGCAGCAAACAAAGTAGTAAATAAAATAAAGCAAGACAAAAACAAAGTAAAGAGGTTGAGAAGTGGAGACTCCCCTTGCAGCGTGTCTTGATCTCCCCGGCAACGGCGCCAGAAAATATGCTTGATGGCGTGTATTTCACACGTTCGTTGGGCAACCCCAAGAGGAAGGTATGATGCGCACAGCAGCAAGTTTTCCCTCGAAAAGAAACCAAGGTTTATCGAACCGGGAGGAGCCAAGAAGCACGTTGAAGGTTGATGGCGGCGGGATGTAGTGCGGCGCAACACCGGGGATTCCGGCGCCAACGTGGAACCTGCACAACACAACCAAAGTACTTTGCCCCAACGAAACAGTGAGGTTGTCAATCTCACCGGCTTGCTGTAACAAAGGATTAACCGTATTGTGTGGAAGATGATTGTTTGCAGAGAAAACAATAAAAACAAGTATTGCAGCAGATTTGTATTTCAGTATAAAAGAATGGACCGGGGTCCACAGTTCACTAGAGGTGTCTATCCCATAAGATAAAAGCATGTTGGGTGAACAAATTACGATCGGGCAATTGACAAATAGAGAGGGCATAACAATGCACATACATGGCATGATAAGTATAGTGAGATTTAATTGGGCATTACGACAAAGTGCATAGACCGCCATCCAACCGCATCTATGCCTAAAAAGTCCACCTTCGAGGTTATCGTCCGAACCCCTCCGGTATTAAGTTGCTAACAACGAGACAATTGCATTAAGTATGGTGCGTAATGTAATCAATAACTACATCCTCGGACATAGCATCAATGTTTTATCCCTAGTGGCAACGAGCACAACACAACCTTAGAACTTTACGTCACTCGTCCCAGGTGTCAATGCAGGCATGAACCCACTATCGAGCATAAATACTCCCTCTTGGAGTTACTAGCATCAACTTGGCCGAGCCTCTACTAATAACGGAGAGCATGCAAGATCATAAACAACACATATGCAATAACTTGATAATTAACATAACATGGTATTCTCTATCCATCGGATCCCGACAAACACAACATAGAGTATTACGGATAGATGATCTTGATCATGTTAGGCAGCTCACAAGATCCAACAATGAAGCACAATGAGGAGAAGACAACCATCTAGCTACTGCTATGGACCCATAGTCCAGGGGTGAACTACTCACTCATCACTCCGGAGGCGACCATGGCGGTGTAGAGTCCTCCGGGAGATGAATCCCCTCTCCGGCGAGGGTGCCGGAGAAGATCTCCAGAATCCCCCGAGATGGGATCGGCGGCGGCGTCTCGCATAGGTTTTCCGTATCGTGGTTTTTCGCCTCGGGGGTTTCGCGACGGAGGCTTTAAGTAGGCGGAAGGGCGGAGTCGGGGGCCGACGAGGGGCCCACACCACGGGGCGGCGCGGGCCCCCCTTGGCCGCGCCGCCATGTGGTTTGGCCACCTCGTGGCCCCACTTCGTATGCTCTTCGGTCTTCCGGAAGGTTCGTGGCGAAATAGGCCCCCGGGTCTTGATTTCGTCCAATTCCGAGAATATTTCGTTACTAGGATTTCTGAAACCAAAAACAGCAGAAAACAACAAGCGGCACTTCGGCATCTTGTTAATAGGTTAGTTCCAGAAAATGCACGAATATGACATAAAGTGTGCATAAAACATGTAGGTATCATCAATAATATGGCATAGAACATAAGAAATTATCGATACGTCGGAGACGTATCAACGAGTACCGATTTGCGTAGGCAAGGTTCCAATACCGCATTCATTACACATTGGAAGGTAGCTGGTGCATTGCAAAGGCGGAATGGCATGACCTTGAACTGGTAGTGCCCTTGATGTGTTTTAAAAGCAGTTTTCATCTCATTTGTTGGGCACATGCAAATTTGGTGGTAGCCTGCTCTCAGGTCCAGCTTCGAGAAGATGTTTGC
This sequence comes from Lolium rigidum, assembly GCF_022539505.1. Lineage (NCBI taxonomy): Eukaryota > Viridiplantae > Streptophyta > Magnoliopsida > Poales > Poaceae > Lolium > Lolium rigidum. The sequence continues at coordinate 257,211,422 of NC_061509.1, forward strand.
GCCTGCTAGTTCATCGAGGAGCTCGTCGATGACCTGTTATCACCAGAATTTGACCGGATCAGAGGTGGGCCGCGATTGGAGATGGGCTTGAAGAATATACATAGAAGGAATACATGAATCGGCCTTGTATACCAAGTTTGGGCTAGTTTGCCCATGTATCTGTAACATAGTAGGATACGTGTCGTTTAGAAGTTAGAGTTTAACCCATGCACGGTTAGGTGCACGCCTGAATTAGAAAGTCCCCCGGACTATAAATATGTATCTAGGGTTTATGAAATAAACAACAATCACGTTCACCACAAACCAATCTAGGCGCATCGCCAACTCCCCGTCTCGAGGGTTTCTTCCGGGTAAGCACCATGCTGCCTAGATCGCATCTTGCGATCTAGGCAGCACACGTTTATTCGTCGTCCATGCGTTGCTCGTGCTGAAGCCTTTTTGATGGCGAGCAACGTAGTTATCAAAGATGTTTTAGGGTTAGCATTGTTCATCATATCATATGCTATCGTCGTGCAACCCTTAGGCATCTAGCCGCCCTTACGCCTATCTTGGGTGTAAGGGCGGCACCCCGCTTGATCATTGTTTAGTATATCCGATCCGTTATGATTGCTCCTTGTTCTTCAAGGATTAGTTTAATATTTGCATCGTTAGGCCTTACAAACGGGTCGAAGGATCCAGTGGCGCGTAGGGTGTAGTTTGCTAGCCCTAGACAGGATGTTCCGAGGATCAACTTCGTGTTGGTTTTTAGGCCTTGTCTAGGGTCGGTTTACGATCACCGTGCGTGGCCGCCGGGCTCGATCACGAGTAGGATGTTCCGATTATGCGGTGAAAACCCCAAATCGTAGTAGGTCGTTTTAGCTTTATCTTGATCAAGCAGGACCACCATCTGATCGTACACCTCGTACGCATCATGGGTGGATCGGCTCTTTGAGCCGATTCACAGGACAACCTGAGACCCGATCGAGGCTCGTATTTAACGTTTACGTGTATGCCATGCAGGAAACTAAGCGAGGCATCATCCAACACCTTCCTGACCAGGTATAGGTCAGGTGGCACGCCCTTGCATCAGCATCGGACGTGCGTGCCGAAGGCTTTGCGGGCCGTCGCTCGGAGGGACCAGGGCCAGCCGTAGTCCTGGGAGATTCCCGGCTCTACGGTGTTGCCCATCGCTGCCCGCCGGTGGGTTTCTGACCGCAACACATTCTGGCACGCCCGGTGGGACCATCTTCGACATCAACCGCATCTCCATCTACATCTGAGATGGCGGAAGGCACTCCGGTCAAGTACGAGGATCCGACCGAGGAGCTCAAGAAGAAGCATGACGAGATCAAGCAGTCCTCGAAGCCGACCTCATCGGCTCTTTTCACGAACCCGCTCACATGGCATCGGGTGGAAGGGGTTCTCCACTCGAAGGCGCGCTCGATGGAGTGGACCTGTCCACCCCGTCGAAGAACGCACCGGGTCGCCGCGTCGGGAGATCAACTTCATGGTGGCTCATTCGCCGCACCGCCATTCCGAGAGCCCGGTGAACACTCGGAGCGTGTCGCTCTGCGCGTGATCCGGAAATCATGAGCCATCGGTATTCTCCGTCGGGACCAGCTCGGGGACTTACCAAGGAGAGATGCCACTCCGGTCCCGTCCACCGCCGCCGTTCGCATTGGCAGCACCAGAAGTGCCGAGTTCATCGGCATACGTCGTCTACAAGATTGGTGGTGACCCTAGTGACTACCAATTCTTACATGAGGCGCCCAAGGAGATCCCCCACGGATACACGTGCGCATACGTGCCAGACTGCAGTAACTGGGCACTCTCGAACCAGGCTGCAACAGCAGGGACTTCTGGAACAGCAGGAGGAGCTTCGGGAACAGATCTTGAGAAGCAGACGTGGCTAGCTAAGTATGCCACTCCGACAAACCTCCAGAGCTCAGCTCCTGCAGTTGGCTCAGAGCTGGAAAAGCAAGCATGGCTGGCTAAGTATGCCACCCCGGCGAATCTTCAGGGTTCGACGCCTGCAGCCATCACCGCGGATCAGATTTGTACAATTCTGAAAGACCAGTTCGGCATGATGCCGAAAAGGAGGACAATCGGCTATTCCAAGCCGTACCCCAACGAGTACGAGTTGATCCCACTACCACCCAAATATCGTCTCCCTGACTTCACAAAGTTTAATGGATCAGATGGTTCCAGCTCCATCGAGCATGTGAGCCGATATTTGGCACAGCTGGGCACGATCTCAGCATCAGACGAGCTGCGTGTGAGGTTCTTCGCACAGTCCCTCACAGGATCGTCTTTCGGGTGGTACACATCGCTGCCACCAAACTCAATCCGGACTTGGAAGCAGTTGGAAGAACAGTTCCACGTGCAGTATCACTCAGAGGCTTCCGACGCTGGCATTGCCGATCTAGCACAAGTACGACAGAAGCGCGGGGAAACGGTGGCGGAATACGTCCGGCGCTTCGGGACCGTTAGGAACCGATGCTATTCGGTTCATGTAAGTGAAAACGAAGCGGTCGAGTTGGCGGTGGTGGGTCTCTCATCATCGATCAAGGACGTGGCCTCCCAAGCGGACTACCCTTCACCGGCGCACATGGTGCGGAAGGCTGTCGGCATATGAACAGCGCCACCCGGATGTTTACCGGGATAAATTCAAGCGCGCGGTGGTCCTGGTTGAGGCGGATGAAGATGAAGGTGCTGCGGGAGATCAAGAGGTAGCGAGTGGCTGAATGGACTCGGGGGCAAGCCCGTGTCCTGTAAATGGGTTAAGCCACAAGGTCCTCCAAAAGGGTTCGACTTCGACGTGACCAAAGCTGAGCAGATTTTCGACCTCTTACTCAAGGAGAAGCATCTAAAGTTACCCGAAGGCCACAAGATCCCCACGGTGCAAGAGCTGAACGGAAAGCCATACTGCAAATGGCATAACACGTTCACCCACGCCACCAACGATTGCAGGGTGTGGCGTCAACAGGTCCAAATGGCGATAGAACAAGGGCGGCTAATTTTCAGCCGGTACGCCATGAAGGTCGACACACACCCCTTCCCCGCCGTTAACATGGTGGAGTATACTTACCATGGAGGGTGCCAGCCAGATTTCTCGTGCAATATCAACATGGTAGGACCTGGGCACCACTCTGGTAAGGACGGAGATGAGGGCAGCTGCTCTCATAGCAAGGTGATGTCTACGGGAGCTTCTATTCTTGTAGACAGTGTTGGGCCTCCAAGAGCAGAGGTTTGTAGAACAACAGCAAGTTTCCCTTAAGTGGATTACCCAAGGTTTATCGATCTCAGGGAGAAAGAGGTCAAAGATATCCCTCTCATGCAACCCTGCAACCACAAAGCAAGAAGTCTCTTGTGTCCCCAACACACCTAATAGGTGCACTAGTTCGGCGAAGAGATAGTGAAATACAGGTGGTATGAATAAGTAGTAGCAACGGCACCGAGAAAAGTGCTTTGCCCAGGACGAGTAAACAAGCAGTAGTAACACGGTAGTAGTAACGCAGCAGTAGTAACGCGAGTAAAACAGGTAAACAAGCAGCGATAGCGATATTTAGGAACAAGGCCTAGGGATTACACTTTCACTAGTGGACACTCTCAACATTGATCACATAACGGAATAGATAAATGCATACTCTACACTTTTGTTGGATGATGAACACATTGCGTAGGATTACACGAACCCTCAATGCCGGAGTTAACAAGCTCCACAATAATGCTCATATTTTAGTAACCTTTAGTGTAAGATAGATCAAAAGACTAAACCAAGTACTAGCATAGCATGCACACTTGTCACCTTCATGCATATGTAGGAGGAATAGATCACATCAATATTATCATAGCAATAGTTAACTTCGCAATCTACAAGATATCATGATCATAGCATAAACCAAGTACTAACACGATGCACACACTGTCACCTTTGCACACGTGCAGGAGGAATAAAACTACTTTAATAACACATCACTAGAGTAGCACATAGATAAATTGTGATACAAAACATATTGCAATCATAAAGAGATATAAATAAGCACCTCACTATGCCATTCAACGAGTGAATAAGTATTCTGTGAAATATAGCCTAAGAGACCCACACGGTGCACACACTGTCACCTTTACACACGTGGGACAAGGAGTCTCCGGAAATCACATAGGTAAAACTCACTTGACTAGCATAATGACATCTAGATTACAAGCATCATCATATGAATCTCAATCATGTAAAGCAGCTCATGAGATTATTGTATTGAAGTACATAGGAGAGAGATGAACCACATAGCTACCGGTACAGCCCCGAGCCTCGATGGAGAACTACTCCCTCCTCATGGGAGCAGCAGCGGTGATGAAGATGGCGGTGGAGATGGCAGCGGTGTCGATGGAGAAGCCTTCCGGGGGCACTTCCCCGCTCCGGCAGGGTGCCGGAACAGAGACTCCTGTCCCCCAGATCTTGGCTCCGCGATGGCGGCGGCTCTGGAAGGTTTTCCGTATCGTGGTTCTTCCTATCAGGGTTTTCGCGACGGAGGCTTTATATAGGCGAAGAGGCGGCGCAGGAGGGTCGAAGGGGTGGCCACACCATATGGCGGCGCGGCCAGGGCCTCGGGCCGCGCCGGCCTATGGTCCGGGGGCCCAGTGCCCCCCTCCGGTCCTTCCCGGGTGTTCTGGATGCTTCCGGTGAAAATAGGAACCTGGGTCTTGATTTCGTCCGATTCCGAGAATATTTCGTTACTAGGATTTCTGAAACCAAAAACAGCAGAAAACAGGAACTCGCACTTCGGCATCTTGTTAATAGGTTAGTTCCAGAAAATGCACGAATATGACATAAAGTGTGCATAAAACATGTAGGTATCATCAATAATATGGCATGGAACATAAGAAATTATCGATACGTCGGAGACGTATCAAGCATCCCGAAGCTTAGTTACGCTTCGTCCCGAGCAGGTAAAACGATAACAAAGATAATTTCTGAAGTGACATGCCATCATAAACTTGATCATATTGTAAACATATGTAATGAATGCAGCGATCAAAACAATGGTAATGACATGAGTAAACAAGCTGAATCATAAAGCAATGACTTTTCATGAATAACACTTTCAAGACAGGCATCAATAAGTCTTGCATAAGAGTTAACTCATAAAGCAATAATTTAAAGTAAAGACATTGAAGCAACACAATGGAAGATTAAGTTTCAGCGGTTGCTTTCAACTTGTACATGTATATCTCATGGATAATTGTCAACATAGAGTAATATAACAAGTGCAATATGCAAGTATGTAAGAATCAATGCACAGTTCACACAAATGTTTGCTTCTTGAGGTGGAGAGAAATAGGTGAACCGACTCAACATAAAAGTAAAAAGAATGGTCCTTCAAAGAGGAAAGCATCGATTGCTATATTTGTGCTAGAGCTTTGGTTTTGAAAACATAAAGAGAGCAATAAAAGTAAAATTTTGAGAGGTGTTTGTTGTTGTCAACGAATGGTAGTGGGCACTCTAACTACCTTATCAACCTGACTTTCAAGAGCGGCTCCCATGAAGGACGTTATCTCTACCAACAAGGTAGATCATCCCTCTTCTCTTTTGTTTACACATGTACTTTAGTTTAGTTTTTCTTTATTTATGGATGACACTCCTCCCAACCTTTTGCTTACACAAGCCATGGCTAACCGAATCCTCGGGTGCCTTCCAACAATCACATACCATGAAGGAGTGTCTATTTGCAAAATTAAGTTGCTTACTGATGAATCAGAGCAAAACATGTGAAGAGAATTATTAATGCAAGTTAATTAATCGGGGCTGGGAACCCCATTGCCGGCTCTTTTTGCAAAATTATTGGATAAGCGGATGTGCCACTAGTCCATTGTGAAAGTCTCGTCGAAGTAAATGACAAGATCGAAAGATAAAACACCACATACTTCCTCATGAGCTATAAAACATTGACACAAATCAGAGGTGATAAATTTTGAATTATTTAAAGGTAGCACTCAAGCAATTTACTTTGGAATGGCGGAGAAATACCATGTAGTAGGTAGGTATGGTGGACACAAATGGCATAGTAGTTGGCTCAAGGATTTTGGATGCATGAGAAGTATTCCCTCTCGATACAAGGCTTAGGCTAGCAAGGTTATTTGAAACAAACACAAGGATGAACCGGTGCAGCAAAACTCACATAAAAGACATATTGTAAACATTATAAGACTCTACACCGTCTTCCTTGTTGTTCAAAACTCAATACTAGAAATTATCTAGACTTTAGAGAGACCAATTATGCAAACCAAATTTTAGCAAGCTCTATGTATTTCTTCATTAATAGGTGCAAAGCATATGATGCAAGAGCTTAAACATGAGCACAACAATTGCCAAGTATCACATTATCCAAGACATTATAGCAATTTACTACATGTATCATTTTCCAATTCCAACCATATAACAAATTAACGAAGAAGAAACTTCGCCATGAATACTATGAGCTAAGAACACATGTGTTCATACGAACCAGCGGAGCGTGTCTCTCTCCCACACAAGCATGATGAACTTATTCAAACATAAACAAAAACAAACATACGCTCCAAGTAAAGTACATAAGATGTGACCGAATAAAAATATAGTTTCAAGAGAAGGAACCTGATAATTTGTCGATGAAGAAGGGGATGCCTTGGGCATCCCCAAGCTTAGATGCTTGAGTATTCTTGAAATATGCAGGGGTGAACCACCGGGGCATCCCCAAGCTTAGAGCTTTCACTCTTCTTGATCATAGTATATCATCCTCCTCTCTTGACCCTTGAAAACTTCCTCCACACCAAACTCGAAACAACTCATTAGAGGGTTAGTGGACAATAAAAATTAACATGTTCAGAGGTGACACAATCATTCTTAACACTTCTGGACATTGCATAAAGCTACTGGACATTAATGGATCAAAGAAATTCATCCAACATAGCAAAAGAGGCAATGCGAAATAAAAGGCAGAATCTGTCAAAACAGAACAGTCCGTAAAGATGGATTTTATTAGACCACCAGACTTGCTCAAATGAAAATGCTCAAATTGAATGAAAGTTGCGTACATATCTGAGGATCATGCACGTAAATTGGCTTAATTTTCTGAGCTACCTACAGGGAGGTAGACCCAGATTCGTGACAGCAAAGAAATGCTGGAACTGCGCAGTAATCCAAATCTAGTACTTACTTTACTATCAAAGAATTTACTTGGCACAACAAAACTTAAAACTAAGATAAGGAGAGGTTGCTACAGTAGTAAACAACTTCCAAGACACAAATATAAAACAAAGTACTGTAGCAAAATAATACATGGGTTATCTCCCAAGAAGTTCTTTCTTTTTAGCCATTAAGATGGGCTCAGCAGTTTTAATGATGCACTCGCAAGAAATAGTATTTGAAGCAAAAGAGAGCATCAAAAGGCAAATTCAAAACACATTTAAGTCTAACATGCTTCCTATGCATAGGAATCTTGTAAATAAACAAGTTCATGAAGAGCAAAGTAACAAGCATAGGAAGGTAAAACAAGTGTAGCTTCAAAAATTTCAGCACATAGAGAGGTGTTTTAGTAACATGAAAATTTCCACAACCATATTTTCCTCTCTCATAATAACTTTCAGTAGCAACATGAGCAAATTCAACAATATAACTATCACATAAAGCATTCTTATCATGAGTCTCATGCATAAAATTATTACTCTCCACATAGGCATAATCAATTTTATTAGTTGTAGTGGGAGCAAATTCAACAAAGTAGCTATCATTATTATTCTCATCATCAAATATAGGAGGCATAGTATCATCAAAGAAAATTTTCTCCTCAATGCTTGGGGGACTAAAAAGATCATGAAAACCAGCTTCCCCAAGCTTAGAACTTTCTATATCATTATCAACAATGGTGTTCAAAGCGTTCATACTAATATTACTACCGAGCATGCAAATAAGATTTCATAGGTTTTTTAATTTTCACATCAAACAATCCATGTTTTAAATCAGGAAATAGAATAAGAAGCTCACTCTTGTACATTATGCCAAACTAGTGTAAACAAGAAACAAAAAGATGCAATTGCAGGATCTAAAGGAAATAGCTTCGAGCACACACACAACGGTAACAGAAAAGTACTTTACCTGAGACCGGAGTATGAGAGCCTTTTACCTTTCCTCCCCGGCAACGGCGCCAAGAAAAGTGCTTGATGTCTACGGGAGCTTCTATTCTTGTAGACAGTGTTGGGCCTCCAAGAGCGAGAGGTTTGTAGAACAGCAGCAAGTTTCCCTTAAGTGGATTACCCAAGGTTTATCGATCTCAGGGAGAAAGAGGTCAAAGATATCCCTCTCATGCAACCCTACAACCACAAAGCAAGAAGTCTCTTGTGTCCCCAACACACCTAATAGGTGCACTAGTTCGGCGAAGAGATAGTGAAATATAGGTGGTATGAATAAGTAGTAGCAACGGCACCAGAAAAGTGCTTTGCCCGGGACGAGTAAACAAGCGGTAGTAACACGGTAGTAGTAACGCAGCGTAGTAACGCAGTAAAACGAGTAAACAAGAAGCGATAGCGATATTTAGGAACAAGGCCTAGGGATTACACTTTCACTAGTGGACACTCTCAACATTGATCACATAACGGAATAGATAAATGCATACTCTACACTTTTGTTGGATGATGAACACATTGCGTAGGATTACACGAACCCTCAATGCCGGAGTTAACAAGCTCCACAATAATGCTCATATTTTAGTAACCTTTAGTGTAAGATAGATCAAAAGACTAAACCAAGTACTAGCATAGCATGCACACTTGTCACCTTCATGCATATGTAGGAGGAATAGATCACATCAATATTATCATAGCAATAGTTAACTTCGCAATCTACAAGATATCATGATCATAGCATAAACCAAGTACTAACACGGTGCACACAGCTGTCACCTTTGCACACGTGCGGGAGGAATAAAACTACTTTAATAACACATCACTAGAGTAGCACATAGATAAATTGTGATACAAAACATATTGCAATCATAAAGAGATATAAATAAGCACCTCACTATGCCATTCAACGGTGAATAAGTATTCCGTGAAATATAGCCTAAGAGACCCACACGGTGCACACACTTGTCACCTTTACACACGTGGGACAAGGAGTCTCCGGAAATCACATAGGTAAAACTCACTTGACTAGCATAATGACATCTAGATTACAAGCATCATCATATGAATCTCAATCATGTAAAGCAGCTCATGAGATTATTGTATTGAAGTACATAGGAGAGAGATGAACCACATAGCTACCGGTACAGCCCCGAGCCTCGATGGAGAACTACTCCCTCCTCATGGGAGCAGCAGCGGTGATGAAGATGGCGGTGGAGATGGCAGCGGTGTCGATGGAGAAGCCTTCCGGGGGCACTTCCCCGCTCCGGCAGGGTGCCGGAACAGAGACTCCTGTCCCCCAGATCTTGGCTTCGCGATGGCGGCGGCTCTGGAAGGTTTTCCGTATCGTGGTTCTTCCTATCAGGGGTTTCACGACGGAGGCTTTATATAGGCGAAGAGGCGGCGCAGGAGGGTCGAAGGGGTGGCCACACCATATGGCGGCGCGGCCAGGGCCTGGGCCGCGCCGGCCTATGGTCTGGGGGCCCGGTGCCCCCCTCCGGTCCTTCCCGGGTGTTCGGATGCTTCCGGTGAAAATAGGAACACTGGGTCTTGATTTCGTCCGATTCCGAGAATATTTCGTTACTAGGATTTACGAAACCAAAAACAGCGAGAAAACGAGAACCGGCACTTCGGCATCTTGTTAATAGGTTAGTTCCAGAAAATGCACGAATATGACATAAAGTGTGCATAAAACATGTAGGTATCATCAATAATATGGCATGGAACATAAGAAATTATCGATACGTCGGAGACGTATCACAAGGACACAGAGGAAGCCGCTCCACGCGATCGGCTCCGTCACGATGGCAAGCGCTACATCACAGAGGGAGAAGTGAGGAACGATATCAGCGACCTCTCTCTGATCACCTCCTCAACAAGTATGTGGGTCAATATGACCAACACCGGCGGTATAACGACGATGATGAAAGAGACCGTCTGGCTAGGGACACCAGGAGATGCCGTCGGCATGATCGCGACGAGGAGCGATATGAGCGCCGCGCCAAGGAAAAGTCGAGGGAGCAAGACGACGTGGATAGGCACTGGGACTGCCCCTTCTTCAGACACTGCTGGGATTCAGGAATGAGCCGATTGCCTACAATCGGCAGCGCCCCAGAATGTAAACAAAAGAAGAAGGATGCAGCTAACGTGTCTGTGTTCAAACGTCTAGGGCCTCTCCCGCCTCGGAACAAGCATGCTGAGTCCGCTCGGGTGGAAGATCTCGAGCAACTAGAGGACGATGATGAAGAAGACAAGTATCATCGGCCAAGGTGGTGCCCTGATGGGCTCGGCCGTTCCCAAAGCGAAGGATTCAGCGACTACGTGGGTTGGAGGAAGCCGAAAGGTTATACCTGCACACGTTGAGGAAGGCGCGGCCTGATCTGGCCGCCAAAATTCAGCGAACCCTGGATGAAGAAGGTCGGCCACAAAGGAAAGAGTGGCGCCCCAGACAAAAGAAAGCCGACGATGAGACATCGGCTGGCACAAACATGGTGTTCATCCTTCCAACGGAGTTTAGTGCTCCGGGAGTAGACGAAGCACTCGTGGCACAACTTATTGCGGCCCACGGCCGGTCATCTTTGAGAAGCCACGAGAAAGAAGCTACGGGCATGCGAAGGCCCTGTACTTGCGAGGTTACATCAATGGGCAGCCTGACAACAAGATGTTGGTGGACACCGGAGCGGCAGTTAACATTATGCCATACTCCATGCTACGTCGGTTGGGACGCTCTAGCTCGGATCTGATCAATACCAATGCGACACTGAGCGATTTCAACGGCCAAGCATCTGACGCACAAGGTGTTACGAACGTGGATCCGACCGTAGGAAGGAAAACTGTCCCTACGACGTTCTTTATTGTCGACGGCAAGAGCTCCTATGCTTGTCCTACTAGGGAGAGATTGGATCCACGCCAAGCTGTTGCATTCCATCCATGATGCACCAATGCCTAATACGAGTGGGATGGAGATGAAGTAGAAGTCGTCCACGCGAGATGATTCAGCCGAGATTTCAACGGCTGGCATGAATGTTTGGGAGACATCAGGCCAAGAGCCACTCTCAGGCATCAATTTGGATGACTGTGAGCGCATCGACGTGACAAAGGACGGGGTTAGGCTGGTTTTATCCACCGGCCTGACCGCGTAACAAGAGCAACATCTATGGACAAACATGGCGATGCCGATCCATGTGATCGGCCCCAAGGATCTATGGAGGAACATTGCATAACCTTCATCGAGCAAGCAACATGGAGGCCGATTCCAGTAATCGGCCAAAATTATCCTCACCATTCATTCTGCCTGGGTTCAACGTCAATCTAAGGGGCAATGGGTTTGCGTCGGCTGATGAGCTGGAAGAAGTCCACCTTTGGTCCTAACGAGCCGACGTTCACATATAGTGCCTTGGCTAATCACGGAGCCGATATCGGCGGTTACCAGCGAGAATCGGCTCGGGGGGCACCTAGTCAGATGAACATGTGCGATACATGTGCAGTGAAATATTGGGGGCCGATAGAAAAATCGGCCCGTAAAAAAAAATTCGCATGATGTGCAGCCGATGCACGGACAACGACACAGGATCTACCACACGAGGACCTCCAACTCTTTGTCAGAGGAGTTTTGGTTTCTAAAGCCGCCGGTGACCATCTGCAGTATCGGCTTTCAACGGAAGAGGGGTGATCGGCTCTGGCTGGCTCGGCATGGTAGCTCTCTCAGACATGATCGAGCTCGGGTCCATTTGTCTGAATTGCGTGTCCTCGTCTCTGTTGCGCCTTGACTGAGGCTCGGGGGGCAGCTGGCCTGGTGGATGCTCTGTTTCTAGAAGCCGATTGGAGTATCATCGGCTGGTCCTGCGTCGCAACCTTCTTCAAGGATGGTGAGTTTTGCAGAGGAGGATCACCGGAGCTGGTGAGAGGAATGTAAGGACCCTCGTGAAGGCAAGGGTCTTCCATGTTGTCCACCAGGTCCCAAAATCATCAGTCGAAGAGTTGAAGGGTAGATTGTGAAGGACCGATGTGTTGCCATCGGCTCATTGAAATCGGCTAAATTAGCTTAAAAGAAATCGGCAAGATCAAATTGGGGGAAATTCTTCATTGATAAACAGGATTTCTTACAAAGAAAGAGCCGATTGCTCGGGGAAGAAAAGAACAGAAGCCGACTACTACTACTACTAGTCCCTAATCTAAGGGTCGTTACTGCCCTCGTCGTCGTCGTCGCTGCCGCCGGCGCAGCTGCTGATAGACTCCTCATCGCTGCTCCCGTAGCCTTCTACGGGAGCCTCGTCTTCCTCGTCGTCGTCATCACTGTCGTCGTCCCACCAGGCGCGGAGGCGCTTCGCCGGTGGGTAACCTTCGAGGGAGTCGTCGTCGTCATCCTCCACCTCTTCCTCGGAGGAGGTGAAGTCGTCCCAGGAGAAGCGGTCGTCCTCGCTCTCCGCCTCCTCCTCCCCGTCGACGAGGAATCGAAGGTCGTCCTCTCCGTCGGTCAAGGATTTGTCGTCCTCGGACCAGATGAAGGAATCGTGCTCCTCCTTGTCCCACGTCGTTGGGGCGAGGATGTCGTGCGCCGCCAACGAGCCCCACTCTGGCGTCGGCTCACGGAAGGGAGATGATACATCGGAGAGGTTTGAGGAGGCAGAGGAGGAGGAGGAGGAAGAAGACATGGCTACGGAGGAATGGGGGGTTTTTGCCGATGGCTAGTACGGAGCAGGAGGGTGAAAGGGCGAACTGCTCAACACGGTTAAATAATGGATATAGTGGAGGTTCAATACCACAGCAGTTTCCGAGGAAGTGGTGCCCAACAGAACAGAAAAAAAACTGTCAGGCCACGCGGAGAAGTGGAGGAGGCAAGGCATCATGATGAAGGATACTGCGGCGGTTTCTGCTCTGCCACGACATGACCCGACGAAGGAAAAGCTTAATGATTTTGGAAATGTCATTTCCAAAACCAGGGGGGCATGTGTTATCGCCAGAATTTGACCGGATCAGAGGTGGGCCGCGATTGGAGATGGGCTTGAAGAATATACATAGAAGGAATACATGAATCGGCCTTGTATACCAAGTTTGGGCTAGTTTGCCCATGTATACGTAACATAGTAGGATACGTGTCGTTTAGAAGTTAGAGTTTAACCCGTGCACGGTTAGGTGCACGCCTGAATTAGAAAGTCCCCGGACTATAAATATGTATCTAGGGTTTATGAAATAAACAACAATCACGTTCACCACAAACCAATCTAGGCGCATCGCCAACTCCCCCGTCTCGAGGGTTTCTTCCGGGTAAGCACCATGCTGCCTAGATCGCATCTTGCGATCTAGGCAGCACACGTTTATTCGTCGTCTATGCGTTGCTCGTGCTGAAGCCTTTTTGATGGCGAGCAACGTAGTTATCATAGATCTTTTAGGGTTAGCATTGTTCATCATATCATATGCTATCGTCGTGCAACCCTTAGGCATCTAGCCGCCCTTACGCCTATCTTGGGTGTAAGGGCGGCACCCGCTTGATCATTGTTTAGTAGATCCGATCCGTTATGATTGCTCCTTGTTCTTCAAGGATTAGTTTAATATCTGCATCGTTAGGCCTTACAAACGGGTCGAAGGATCCAGGTGGCGCGTAGGGTGTAGTTTGCTAGCCCTAGACAGGATGTTCCGAGGATCAACTTCGTGTTGGTTTTTAGGCCTTGTCGGTTTACGATCACCGTGCGTGGCCGCCAGGCTCGATCACGAGTAGGATGTTCCGATTATGCGGTGAAAACCCCAAATCGTAGTAGGTCGTTTTAGCTTTATCTTGGTCAAGCAGGACCACTATCTGATCGTACACCTCGTACGCATCATGGGTGGATCGGCTCTTTGAGCCGATTCACAGGACAACCTGAGAGCCGGTCGAGGCTCGTATTTAACGTTTACGTGTATGCCATGCAGGAAACTAAGCGAGGCATCATCCAACACCTTCCTGAGCAGGTATAGGTCAGGTGGCACGCCCTTGCATCAGCATCGGACGTGCGTGCCGAAGGCTTTGCGGGCCGTCGCTCGGAGGGACCAGGGCCAGCCGCAGTCCTGGGAGATTCCCGGCTCTACGGTGTTGCCCGTCGCTGCCCGCCGGTGGGTTTCTGACCGCAACATGACCGGCATAGGAAACACATTTTTAATAGTTAACTCACTGAGCCGACGGTAATATATGCAGAATCTCCAGGTACCATCTTTATTTTGCACAAAAAGAACCGGTGAAGCAAATGGCGACATGCTAGGACTGATGATGCCTTCCTTGAGCATATTTCTTACTTGTTTATCAATTTCCGTTTTGTGTTCAGGGGAGTATCGGTACGGCCTCATGTTGAATGGACTAGCACCTGCTTTCAACGGTATAGTGTGGTCATATGGTCGTGGAGGTGGTAGAGATGTAGGCTCAGAGAACACATCGCCAAACTCTGTCAGGACTGACTGCACAACTTCAGTGACAGATGCTTCTTGGTGTTCAGTTTCTGGCTGTACCACTGCTACTGCCCATATTTCATTTCCCTTTGACCATTTTGCCAACTGTTCTATTGGTAGCTCCCTAAGTGCGATAGTGTCATTGTTCGGCACCCCTTTCAGAGTTATTTCTTTGCCTCCATTGGAAACTTTCAGAGTTTTCACAGTCCAATCGCTTGTAATTGGTCCATGCTTCTTGAGCCAGTCAGTGCCAAGGATGGCATCATAACCTCCCAGCGGCAACACTCGCATAGTGGTGTGAAAATTTTCACCCTGTATCCACCATGCCAGATCAGGAATTATCTGATCAAACTGAAGTACTTCGTTGTTGGACACCTTGACTGTAACTGGTTTAGTTTTTTGCGCAATGCAGCTCAGCCTTGAAAGCATAGCTTCGTTCAGAAAGCTCCCTGTACTCCCAGAGTCGATCAAAATGAGCATGACCTGGTTTCCAACAAGTGCTCACAATCTGATTGTATCACCTCCATCGGTACCTGCCATTGCATTGAAAGACAAACTCAGTTGAGTGACATCCGCAAGATCCTGAGCTTCCATCATGTTTAGCACTTCATCAGAGAGGAAGTCGATTGCTTCTTCCGTTGTCATTGCATTGAGCTCAACTGTTGGCTTCTTAGCACACACATGCGTGGGATCATACTTCTCCCCACATTTGAAACACTGGTTGTGTAGCCGCCGATAATCTCTGAGCTGCCTATCTTTCCAAAAATCTCCCGTGCCCAATTTCAAAGGAGGTTTTCCCACTTCTCCCCGTTGGACAGGTTGTTCCACTCTAGCTGGGTGATATTGACAATGTTGCCAATGTTTGGTGTCTGCCAGCACCTCCTGCTGAACGAGGGCCAATTGACATAGGCATCCCGAATGGGCCTGCCGAATAAGGTACCCGAGGATGTCTGAAGGCCCACAACCCGAAGTTTAGGAAGCCTGGAAGCCCAATAAGCATCGATATGGAAAGAAGAGATAGATTAGGAATAAAGAGTCTTGTAATAATACGGGAAGTACTCAGAAGGCCTCCCGGACTTTGTAACTTGTATGCTACGAAGGCCTCGGCTCCACCTCCTATATAAAGGGGAGCCGAGGAGGAAAGAAGGGATCAAATCATTGTCAACACAAACCCTAGTTTTTCATAGTCGAGCACCTTTTCGGCTGAACCTTCGAGATCTACTTGCCCTCTACTTTCCACGAAACCCTAGTCTACAACTTGTAGGCATTTACAAGTTAAACCCTTGTCAATTGGAGCCGTCTGTGGGAATTGAAGGCGACAAGGAGCTGATCTCGATGGCATCGTCAACATCGTCAGTAGCAAGCAACGCGATGGACGGAGGTAAACAGGTCAAACCTGATCTCGTTGATTTTGTTCCTCACCCTCCCGCCCGTTTGCATGCATATGCCGATATGGAGGAGTCGATGGAGATGATGTTCGGGAGTTTCCACTTCCTCGTCGGGAAAGGAGGATCGCACCGTTTTGCGGCACCGATTTTTCCGGGACCGTCAGCGGTCGATTCCAACTTTTCAGAATCATCAACATCAATCATCAAGTCAGGCAACGAGGAGGTTTCGTCGTCAAGCTTCACCAAGCCCGCCATCAGCGGAGAACTCGCCGATATGCTCGGCAACATGTCTTTCGGGTCGTTCATGAGCTCCGATCTGAGTGACGACTCGGAAAGCATCGACAGCTTCGACTTCATCGACAAATCTACTTCTATTCGGGAGGTCTTCGCCGATCTATCCGACGGTGTCACTGACCTTGAAGAAGAAAACAAAGCTACAATATATCATTAAATTTGTGTAATCGGTGAATCAAGTCGTTCACAAGAGGAGGCGTCAGAGGCTTTACATGATTTGGGCAATCCATACATCGATCCCGCTGATCTTACGCGAGGAACCGGAAATAATCATGTCGGGCCTACACCTCACGAAAAAGTGCAGCTTCCGCAAGCAGCTTTGGACAGAGCTCAGGGAGCCATGGATGGCACGAAGCCGATGACCACAACAGCCACAATAGTAGAATTGCAAGCATATCAATATAGACTTGCTCGTGCCGGATGTGAACTAGAAAAACAAAGAAAGATACTTGAAGAAAGAAGAGCTGCATCTTCCGCAGCAAGTGCGCTTAGGGACAACCTGAGCCGACAATCAGGAACTTCAGGAGATAGTCACAGAGTAGCACGTGCAAGAGGAAGATCTTGACTAGCGAACGTGCCCGAGAATGAGTGCGAGAATCTGATCCAAAACCTCGACATGTCCTTTATGTCGGTAGACACAAGAGGGCATATCATCCCCAAAACACCGGAAGAAGGATATATGGCGACACACGCCTTTATACTGGCATCCAAGCCACCTCCCGGAGATCCCAGAGAAGCTTTATACCAGATGGCTATGGCAGGAGTTGGTGTCATGGGGACAACGATAGCAGGTTCAAGCACACCACAACCCAAAAACGATCCACGAAGAAATAGTCCAAGACAAAATAGTCCACAACCTATTAAGGTGGTAGCACGAGACCCTCCACGAGAAGGTGATGCAAGAAATACAGTGGACTCAAGCTCAAGTCGACAGAGCACGTGAAAATAGATCTAGGTGACACTCGCCAGAAGTCGACGAAGAAGACATGTGTGGACTCCCCTGCTTTACCCAGCTTTACCCGACGGGTTCGTAGAACTCGTGTTCCCTCTGGCTTCAAGCTACCTGATAACTATAAAAAGTTTGATGGTTTGCAAGACCCAGAAGACTGGTTAGACGATTAGCTGGAAACAGTGAAATTAATGGGTGGAACCAGAGCAACAGCAATGCTCCGTTGCATCTCCACTGTACCTAAAACAACAAGTACATCTTGGTCCCCAAACTTATTGGGTCCAAAATGGTTAGACTAACCACAATACATACGATACACTCCATATCAATATGTGCATATTTATAGATGAAGTTGGAATTTCATGCACATCTTAGCCATTTAGGATTTGATGGAGTATACCCTATATAATGGATCAAAGAAAGCAAGCATGCTACAAATATAAACAAATTACATATAAGCACGCACAAATACTTTAAAGATTCAAGAAGGATACACTTTGGACAAAACACCAAATCAATTCAAGAAGACATAAATGTGTGACCAAACAAATTTGTTGTCCAAACTATATCAAAGACGCAAATCACAAAAGATTTGTTCAACAAAGTTCAACAAATGAACTAAATAGAAAATATTGAGCATAAAAGATGAATAAAGCCACACATGCTCAAAGATTTATCTCATTCAATTAAATAAAACATGTAAGAATGAATGAGATAACACACTCCCAAAAGAGCAAGGTTCGAACAAATAAACCAAACCCTCTACACTTTTCACAATGGCACAATGTACCATAAAGAAAAGGTTTGTCTTCCAAAACAAAAAACTTGATATGGATTAAAAGAATTTATCAAAATATTTTTCAAAGAGACAAGGAAGACACATGGGAGCAACAAAGATTTCTTGGAATGAAATAAGGAAAGAAGAAGCAATCCAAGGTGAAGATGATCCATAAATTCAACCACATACAAGGTTATAAATTGTCAAAGACAATGAGAATATTGGAATTAACTTCCAGTGGTATATTTCAAGGATTCGAGATCAACTTCACAAGATGCATATGGTTAAAGATATGAACTAAGAGCCATGCACAAATAGAGATTCTCAATATATCCAATCATGCAAAGCAATGATTATAATAACTTGGAGCAAACGATTTCCCAAATAAGATGTATAGATATGTCTTTGAGAAAATCGCACCAAGAATCTCTTACTCAAACAAAAACCAAGAGATAAACAAAGGGAGCTTTTAATAAGAGTGATCTTGTTTGAGAAAGCATGCCACCTAGGAATAAGATAATTAACAATATCAACTCTAAGTGGCAAATAAAACGATAATCCAAGATGAAGATGATCCACAAATGTTACCACATACAAGGTTATTAATTGTCAAAGACAATGAGTATATTGGAAATACTTTCCGGTGATATATTGACAAGGATAGTAAGGACCAACTTCAAAATAAAAGGCATAGGATAAATATATAGGATTAAGCACTATGCACAAATGAAAATTCTTGATAGCTTCAACTAGTCAAACAATCACGCACATCAATGATTAGAATAACTTGAAGCAAACGGTGTCCCAAATAAGATATAGAGATATGTAATTGAGGAAAACCGTACCAAGAATTTCTTACTTAAATAAGAACACATAAGATGAGCAGTAAAAGCTTTTTAATAAAGTTGGAGCTTGTTTGAGCAAACATGCCACCTAGGAACAAGATAATTAAGAGTATCAACTCTAAGTGGCATAACCTCATATATTCACATTTTCTAGGCTTCTGATATGTAAAAAAGATATTACTCCCCCGTAAAGTGATAAAACATTTCTTCTAATCAAGAGGCAATTAAAATTTGACTAGAGATGATTAATGGACATTTAGAATTTGAATTTCTCATGAGTATGACACACCACATAGTGACTAGATAATATTGCAATATCAATACTAAGTGGTGGTACCCATGTTGTAGTGACCTCACCCGGTAGGGTGCCGATCCCTGTGCAATAGTGCTAGTCCCGGATCGAACTGCTAGCACACACAGTTTAAGACGTAATATCAAATAGCAAAGGTCATTATTACATCGCATGATCCAGAAAATAAAATAGTTCATTACAACTTGCGTAGCTCCCAGCTAGCACTTATTCAGAGTTCATAGCGGAATGTAAAACATAAATCATGGAGCCATCTTTCTTCATGATGCCACAGGCAGACATGTTGAGCGAAGACTCGTAACCCTAATCCAACGTTCTTCAATCAGAGTTGTAACCTACAACATGAAAGGTTGCAGCCACGAATGGTCAATACATTTGGAATTGTATTGGCAAGATGACACTATAGTGGACTCAAATGACAACCTAACACTTAAGTGTACATTTGGCTGGTAGAGCTCAAGCAATTTTTGCGTAAAGCCAGTTTATCTCCTATCATTTGTCAAATCATTTTCTTCCTTACTAATTAGGCGGTTCCATTGATAGAAATCAATGAACCTGGAATACCACTGATGGAAACTAGTGAATTCCTCCTACCCTTGTTCGCTCATCATATTTTTATTTTAAGAAGTTGGGATGAGGAGACTTTCGAACAGGATCCTTTTCAGTTCGCTCAAATTGTCCGTAATCAGGGACACGACTAAGTACTTAGATTTAACACTCTGCTGAGGTTGTACAAATTTACCCACACGACCTAGTTTGTTCTTCTTCCATGATGCACATTTTTCTCAAATGGACATATGTCGACTAGGACGAGACTTTTCCGAAGTGATCACCCTGACCATCCTCTACGGACCCGCTCCAACCTACATTCCCCTACATCATCATGTCGCGTAGGGTCCAGGTTCACACAACATACTCCGTCAAGCCAGAGCCCATATAGTATGTGGTTGTACGGTAAGCTAATGAGCAAGGTTATCTATTATCTCTTTGTTCCAGGGTGGCCGTCCACAAGTGCGATACACCTGGGGTTCAGAGGTTCGACGACATGACCCCAGAGTAACCACTCAACATAACCCAATCAAAGCCACATTCCACCCAGGTAGTTCATTGAATTTAGTTGTTTTTCCATAACCTCTACTAAAACATTTTCATAGCATAGCTAAGCATCAACTAAATTCAATGGCGACAAAAAATATGATCAGGTGGAAGTAGCTATCTACCAGGATTACAAAAACAAAGCATATCCCTAGACTTACTACAAAATTCACTACGGTGCATGAATAAAATCTAGGACATTTGTGAGGGTGTGTCACTAGCCTTGGTGAGATGAGGATTTGGTACACTCTTCACAGAAACACTCGTTGCAATCAGCACAACCACAATCTACAAACAAAATTTTCACTCCATAAACATATAACAACATATAGACAAGCACAAATAAAATATGGATGCAATATGTGGATTAAACATAACAACACACTTAATATGTTATCTAGTTGTCAACTATATGCATGATGTCATGGCAATATTTTAGTGTTGAATTAATAATTAAAAACATTTTCTATCATTAGAAGATATCTACAACACTAAACAAATACTACAAGGGAATTGTATAGGTCACGTTTTTATTTTCTAATGCTACTGTACAGAGGGTTCAATTCTATTAATAGCAAAAGGAATTACTCCAAAATAATTTGTAGAACTATTTATATGGCCAAAATACTCTATTTGAGTTTCAGCAAAAACTGTATAAATATATGATGCAAAAGTGCAATATTATGGTTCTATTGTGTTCTACACATTTTTGTGAATCTAGGGACATCTTACTTGATAAATTTGGATGAACGAAACTAAAGATATGATTTTTACAAGTTTCTATGTTTCTCTGTCCAAAATATCCGAAAATATAATCTGCTGTGATAAGTGGCATGTTTCTATTCGATGATACCCCTTCGTTTAAGTCATCTAGTTCTAGCCTTAGGATCTAGATCGTGTGGTTCATGGAAAAGAAAGAAACAAAAAGGAAAAAAAAAAAAGAGCAGCAGCTCAGGTACAGGAATGGCGTTCGTGGTCGTAATGGTTGGCAGTCTAGCTGGTTGACGATGTCGAGGTTCTGTTAATCTCTAACGATGGTGAAGCAGATGAACGCTCTCGGCTCGACGAGACGAACTCGATGGTGAATTCTCGTGTGCACCGGTTCTCTAGTAATCGCTCGTAACGTCCTCACAGATGAAAACGGAGACGTTGCTCTGGTGCACCAAAAATCACGAAACAAAGTCTGAGACGTGCGCAAGGAAGAAATAGGAAGTTTGAAAGAAACTAGAGCAAACCGTGGACTGAGCTCACCGAATTCGACGATATACTGCGGCAGTACCGCGGAGTTGCGAGGACAAATTCGAGCAGCCTGGAGGCTCTCGGTCTGTGTGGTTTGAGGGGTAATGAAGAGGAGGATGTGGAGCTTAAGTAGCAACAAATAGCTCGTTGAATGGTGGCTTAAATCGCCGGTAATCAAATCAGGAGTAAACACAGAAACTGACTGTACGTTCATGTATGTGCGCCGCGACGCTTCGTGCCTGAGATTGAAAACGAGCTGATGTGGTAGTGGGACCCGCACATTAGGAAAGAAAAGGAAAAGAATTGCGGACGCCCGAACTGCTGCTTTGCTGCTGCGTCGCTGGCTCCTGCGACAGCACGCGCGTGAGCCTTGGCTGAGTTGTAGCCAAGTCCCGCTGGCTTCCTTTTTGTTTTTGTTTTTACCAATTTTCTTTTTTTTCTTGTTTTAGTATTTGGAAATAATTTTGAAAACCGAATTTAATCAAAAGTTACTCAAACTAAGTCAGAAAAATATAAATAAGATATCAGCGGATTCCTTATTCAATGAAGATATTTTGGAAACACTTTTAAAATATTTTGAAAATTTTGAATTTGGCACATAGGTCTATATGGCTTTATTTGCATTACTTCGGGTTTTAGGTTTCTTTAACAAAATTTAAAATTTCATTCAAGTTTTTCCCAGGGAATGCAACGTGTCATGATGCTTATGAATGCAATGCATGCATTTTGATATTTAATTTTTTGGGATGTTACACATATACACACATTTTAAAGAAAGAGAGATGCACAATGCATATCACTTCCCCAAAATGGGATGTTCCATTAATCACTCAAAAAGAGCCAAATAAGATATCATCAAGATGCATTGGGCTCAAAACAATACACAAGTAAATGATAAGTCAAACAAACATACTTGAATACACAAGATAAGCAAGTAAGACACAACACATACAAACACATATTTGATAAAAAAAAATCAAACATGCGAAGGGGCAAGTAACTTACAATTAATAAGAAGAGTTGAAGTACAAGTTACCGCAAAGAGGAACATTGGATATAAGAAATATATGATAATCCTTATGATTTGGCTTGATAAAAAATACAATATATGAAGATCCCTTAATCCTCTATGAAGTAGCCAAGTCTCCAATGACGTCCACATACACCTATTGATCAAGTTTGAGCTTGTTGTTCCCCAACCAAGTTGGGCCTTAAAAGGTTAGTCACAATAGGTTTTGCAACCCAAATGTTTCTTTTCTTGAAGCCACTTTGAGTTCCAACAAACTTGGTAAACACATTGCCATTCTTATCCTTCCCAAGAGAATAATCATCATCAACAATGATAGGGTTAGGTAAGGTACCATTTAAGCATGAAGAAGCAAGGTGCCCCTTCTCTCGACATAAGTAGCAAGTGTTTCCCTTTCTCTTCTTTATTGATTTCTTCTCTTGCGGAACTTTATCTTGATTCTTCTTGGAAAGTGGCCTATCTTCAACTTGAAGTTGAGCTTGTGATTGGACTTTACCATGAGGCCTCTTCCCTTTTTGCTTTTTACTCAAGTGCTTCTTATTCAATGGGCATGATCTAACATGATGCCCTTCAACCTTGCACTTGAAGCAAACAACTTTAGCCGGATCCTTGACATTGTCTTGGCCCTTCTTCTTGTTGCTCTTTATCTTGGACTTGGTCTTGTTATTGGAGTTGAATCCAAGTCCACTCTTGTCATTGGGGGATTGTTGCACACTCGACATCTTGTCAAGTGCGGATTTACCTTCATGATGCATTTCCAAGTCTTTCTTCAAAGAAAGGACTTGGGTCTTGAGCTCTTTGATTTCCTCTACATGGTTAGTAGAAATACAAGGACTAGAGGAAGTAGAAGCTTCATTGTTAGAGCAACAAAGCAAGACAAGTAATCCAACACAAGGAGTATCAATAGTTTGACTAGATGGATTACTAGGACTAGCACATGACAATATAGCATTTTGTGTAGAGGTAGTGTTAATGTCCATATGAGGCTCACACGATGTTACCTTAGTAATACTTGCCTCATGAGCTAACTTTAGCCCATCATAGGAAATTAGACGATCCTCAAGAGAGCCAGAGAGCGTTTTATGACTTTCTTCCAATTCCCTATAATTGCTAGTTAGCAAATCAAGTTGAGCCCTTAGCTCAACATTCTCCTTTAATATAGATGCTTCACAAGAAGTAGAGTTAGTAGCACAAGCATCAACAATAGATTTTTCATTTTCAAGCTCATAGGATTCAATTTTTTGTGTGAGAACGAAATTAGTATGATTCTCATTGTTCAGCTCTTGCTTGAGGAGATTGAATCTTACTCTCCCATTTTCAACATGGTACTCCAACTCCTCTATGGTTTCATTGTATTTATTCATGGTTTCCATAGAGTGTTCGAGACTAGCACGAGCTTCTTTATTACCATGAAGAGAAGCATATACAAGCCTCATCTCATACAACAAAGCCTTATATTCTTCACCATTGATGGCGTGTATTTCACACGTTCGTTGGGCAACCCCAAGAGGAAGGTATGATGCGCACAGCAGCAAGTTTTCCCTCAGAAAGAAACCAAGGTTTATCGAACCAGGAGGAGCCAAGAAGCACGTTGAAGGTTGATGGCGGCGGGATGTAGTGCGGCGCAACACCGGAGATTCGGCGCCAACGTGGAACCTGCACAACACAACCAAAGTACTTTGCCCCAACGAAACAAGTGAGGTTGTCAATCTCACCGGCTTGCTGTAACAAAGGATTAACCGTATTGTGTGGAAGATGATTGTTTGCAGAGAAAATAGTAAAACAAGTATTGCAGCAGATTTGTATTTCAGTATTAAAGAATGGACCGGGGTCCAAAGTTCACTAGAGGTGTCTCTCCCATAAGATAAAAGCATGTTGGGTGAACAAATTACAGTCGGGCAATTGACAAATAGAGAGAGCATAACAATGCACATACATGACATGATAAGTATGGTGAGATTTAATTGGGCATTACGGCAAAGTACATAGACCGCCATCCAACTGCATCTATGCCTAAAAAGTCCACCTTCAGGTTATCATCCGAACCCCTCCAAGTATTAAGTTGCTAACAACGGACAATTGCATTAAGTATGGTGCGTAATGTAATCAACAACTACATCCTCGGACATAGCGCCAATGTTTTATCCCTAGTGGCAACAAGCACAACACAACCTTAGAACTTTCCGTCACTGTCCCGTGTGTCAATGCAGGCATGAACCCACTATCGAGCATAAGTACTCCCTCTTGGAGTTAAAAGTAAAAAACTTGGCCAGAGCCTCTACTAGTAACGGAGAGCATGCAAGATCATAAACAACACATATGTAATAACTTGATAATTAACATGACATGGTATTCTCTATCCATCGGATCCCGATAAACACAACATATAGAATTACAGATAGATGATCTTGATCATGTTAGGCAGCTCACAAGATCCAACAATGAAGCACAATGAGGAGAAGACAACCATCTAGCTACTGCTATGGACCCATAGTCCAGGGGTGAACTACTCACTCATCACTCCGGAGGCGACCATGGCGGTGTAGAGTCCTCCGGGAGATGAATCCCCTCTCCGGCAGGGTGCCGGAGGAGATCTCCGGAATCCCCCGAGATGGGATCGGCGGCGGCGGCGTCTCGGTAAGGTTTTCCGTATCGTGGTTTTTCGCATCGGGGGTTTCGCGACGGAGGCTTTAAGTAGGCGGAAGGGCGAGTCGGGGGCCGGACGAGGGGCCACACCATAGGGCGGCGCGGGCCCCCCGGGCCGCGCCGCCTTGTGGTGTCGCCACCTCGTGGCCCCACTTCGTATGTTCTTCGGTCTTCCGGAAGCTCCGTGGAAAAATAGGCCCCGGGTCTTTGTTTCGTCCAATTCCGAGAATATTTCGTTACTAGGATTTCGAAACCAAAAACAGCGAGAAAACAGGAACCGGCACTTCGGCATCTTGTTAATAGGTTAGTTCCGGAAAATGCACGAATATGACATAAAGTGTGCATAAAACATGTAGGTATCATCAATAATATGGCATAGAACATAAGAAATTATCGATACGTCGGAGACGTATCAAGCATCCCCAAGCTTAGTTATCGCTCGTCCCGAGCAGGTAAAACGATAACAAAGATAATTTCTGAAGTGATATGCCATCATAACCTTGATCATACTATTTGTAAACATATGTAGTGGATGCAGCGATCAAAACAATGGTAATGACATGAGTAAACAGGTGAATCATATAGCAAAGACTTTTCATGAATAGTACTTCAAGACAAGTATTAATAAGTCTTGCATAAGAGTTAACTCATAAAGCAATAAATCAAAGTAAAGGTATTGAAGCAACACAAAGAAAGATTAAGTTTCAGCGGTTGCTTTCAACTTGTAACATGTATATCTCATGGATAATAGTCAACATAGAGTAATATAACAAGTACAATATGCAAGTATGTAGGAATCAATGCACAGTTCACACAAGTGTTTGCTTCTTGAGGTGGAGAGAAATAGGTGAACTGACTCAACATAAAAGTAAAAAAGAATGGTCCTTCAAAGAGGAAAGCATCGATTGCTATATTTGTGCTAGAGCTTTTATTTTGAAAACATGAAACAATTTTGTCAACGGTAGTAATAAAGCATATGAGTTATGTAAATTATATCTTACAAGTTGCAAGTCTCATGCATAGTATACTAATAGTGCCCGCACCTTGTCCTAATTAACTTGGACTACCGGATCTTTGCAATGCACATGTTTTAACCAAGTGTTACAATGGGGTACCTCCATGTCACCTGTACAAAGGTCTAAGGAGAAAGCTCGCATTTTGGATTTCTCGCTTTTGATTATTCTCAACTTAGACATCCATACCGGGACAACATGGACAACGAGATAATGGACTCCTCTTTAATGCATAAGCATGTGGCAACAATTATTATTCTCATATGAGATTGAGGATATGTGTCCAAAACTGAAACTTCCACCATGAATCATGGCTTTAGTTAGCGGCCCAAAGTTCTTCTCTAACAATATGCATGCTCCAACCATGAAGGTGGTAGATCTCTCTTACTTCATACAAGACGGACATGCATAGCAACTCACATGATATCCAACAAAGAATAGTTGATGGCGTCCCCAGAAACATGGTTATCGCTCAACAAGCAACTTAATAAGAGATAAAGTGCATAAGTACATATTCAATACCACAATAGTTTTTAAGCTATTTGTCCCATGAGCTATATATTGCAAAGGTGAATGATGGAATTTTGAAGGTAGCACTCAAGCAATTTACTTTGGAATGGCGGATAAATACCATGTAGTAGGTAGGTATGGTGGACACAAATGGCATAGTGGTTGGCTCAAGGATTTTGGATGCATGAGAAGTATTCCCTCTCGATACAAGGTTTAGGCTAGCAAGGTTATTTGAAACAAACACAAGGATGAACGGTACAGTAAAACTCACATAAAAGACATATGGTAAACATTATAAGACTCCATACCGTCTTCCTTGTTGTTCAAAACTCAATACTAGATGTTATCTAGACTCTAGAGGAACCAAATATGCAAACCAAATTAGCAAGCTCTAAGTATTTCTTCATTAATGGGTGCAAAGTATATGATGAAAGAGCTTAAACATGAGCACAACAATTGCCAAGTATCAAATTATCCAAGACATTATAGCAATTTACTACATGTATCATTTTCCAATTCCAACCATATAACAATTTAACGAAGAAGAACTTCGCCATGAATACTATGAGTAGAGCCTAAGGACATATTTGTCCATATGCTACAGCGGAGCGTGTCTCTCTCCCATAAAGTGAATGCTAGGATCCATTTTATTCAAACAAAACAAAAAAACAAAAACAAACCGACGCTCCAAGCAAAGTGCATAAGATGTGACGGAATAAAAATATAGTTTCAGGGGAGGAACCAGATAATGTTGTCGATGAAGAAGGGGATGCCTTGGGCATCCCCAAGCTTAGACGCTTGAGTCTTCTTATAATATGCAGGGGTGAACCACCGGGGCATCCCCAAGCTTAGAGCTTTCACTCTCCTTGATCATATTGCATCATACTCCTCTCTTGATCCTTGAAAACTTCATCCACACCAAACTCGAAACAACTCATTAGAGGGTTAGTGCATAATAAAAATTCACATGTTCAGAGGTGACACAATCATTCTTAACACTTCTGGACATTGCATAAAGCTACTGGACATTAGTGGATCAAAGAAATTCATCCAACATAGCAAAAGAGGCAATGCGAAATAAAAGACAGAATCTGTCAAAACAGAACAGTCCGTAAAGATGGATTTTATTAGGCCACCAGACTTGCTCAAACGAAAATGCTCAAATTGAATGAAAGTTGCGTACATATCTGAGGATCATGCTCGTAAATTGGCGTAATTTTCTGAGCTACCTACAGGGAGATAGACCCAGATTCGTGACAGTAAAGAAATCTGGAACTGCGCAGTAATCCAAATCTAGTACTTACTTTTCTATCAAAGACTTTACTTGGCACAACAAAACAATAAACTAAGATAAGGAGAGGTTTCTACAGTAGTAAACAACTTCCAAGACACAAATATAAAACAAAAATACTGGAGTAAAAACATGGGTTGTCTCCCATAAGCGCTTTTCTTTAACGCCTTTCAGCTAGGCGCAGAAAGTGTATCTCAAGTGTTATCAAAGGGTGGTGCACCTACAGTGGGGTTTGGAGTTTTCTCAACCATGCATAGTATATTGGATACATAAGTTTCAGCGTCTCCCTTTTCATTAGTCTTGGGCTTGCTACTCTCATCGAACAAATTTTCAGGAACAAGCCAAGCATAGTTATGTTCTAGCGCATCATTCATAGCTAGGAGTTTACATGGTATGGGTGCTTTGATCTCCCCACCATCATTAATATTATTAGTGTATCTTATTCTATCCATATCCATCTTTTCAAGGAGACCAACAAAATTAGTATGAGAACCAAGCATATTGAATTTAGCAAAGACCTTTCTAGCTTCTCTTGCTAGACCTCCAAATTCTCTAAGAAGGGTTTCTAAAACAAAATCTTTCTTTTCCCCTTCTTCCATATCACCAAGTGTAAGAAACATGTGTTGGATTATAGGATTTAGATTAACAAATTTAGTTTCCAACAGAGCGAACTAAAGCAACAGCAGCAGCAATTTCATAAGTGGGAGCAAGGTCTACCAAGTGTCTATCTTCAAAATCTTCAATGGTACTAACATGGGTGAAAAATTCTTCTATATTGTTCCTCCCAATTATAGACCCTTGTCCTACCGGTATGTTTTTTGTGGTAAAATTAAAAGGAAACATGATGAATCAAGTAAAGTAAATGCAAGTAAACTAATTTTTTTGTGTTTTTGATATAGAGTGCAAGACAATAAATAAAGTAAAGCTAGCAACTAATTTTTTTGTGTTTTGATATAATGCAGCAAACAAAGTAGTAAATAAAATAAAGCAAGACAAAAACAAAGTAAAGAGATTGAGAAGTGGAGACTCCCCTTGCAGCGTGTCTTGATCTCCCCGGCAACGGCGCCTGAAAAAGAGCTTGATGGCGTGTATTTCACACGTTCGTTGGGCAACCCCAAGAGGAAGGTATGATGCGCACAGCAGCAAGTTTTCCCTCGGAAAGAAACCAAGGTTTATCGAACCAGGAGGAGCCAAGAAGCACGTTGAAGGTTGATGGCGGCGGGATGTAGTGCGGCGCAACACCGGAGATTCCGGCGCCAACGTGGAACCCGCACAACACAACCAAAGTACTTTGCCCCAACAAAACAAGTGAGGTTGTCAATCTCACCGGCTTGCTGTAACAAAGGATTAACCGTATTGTGTGGAAGATGATTGTTTGCAGAGAAAATAGTAAAACAAGTATTGCAGACAGATTTGTATTTCAAGTATTAAAGAATGGACCGGGGTCCACAGTTCACTAGAGGTGTCTCTCCCATAAGATAAAAGCATGTTGGGTGAACAAATTACGGTCGGGCAATTGACAAATAGAGAGAGCATAACAATGCACATACATGACATGATAAGTATAGTGAGATTTAATTGGGCATTACGACAAAGTACATAGACCGCCATCCAACCGCATCTATGCCTAAAAAGTCCACCTTCAGAGTTATCATCCGAACCCCTCCGGTATTAAGTTGCTAACAACGGACAATTGCATTAAGTATGGTGCGTAATGTAATCAACAACTACATCCTCGGACATAGCGCCAATGTTTTATCCCTAGTGGCAACAAGCACAACCGATACGTCTCCGACGTATCGATAATTTCTTATGTTTTATGCCATATTATTGATGATACCTACATGTTTTATGCACACTTTATGTCATATTCGTGCATTTTCCGGAACTAACCTATTAACAAGATGCCGAAGTGCCGGTTCTCGTTTTCTGCTGTTTTTGGTTTCAGAAATCCTAGTAACGAAATATTCTCGGAATTGGACGAAACAAAGACCCGGGGGCCTATTTTTCCACGGAGCTTCCGGAAGACCGAAGAACATACGAAGTGGGGCCACGAGGTGGCGACACCACAAGGCGGCGCGGCCCGGGGGGCCCGCGCCGCCCTATGGTGTGGCCCCCTCGTCCGGCCCCCGACTCTGCCCTTCCGCCTACTTAAAGCCTCCGTCGCGAAACCCCCGATGCGAAAAACCACGATACGGAAAACCTTACCGAGACGCCGCCGCCGCCGATCCCATCTCGGGGGATTCCGGAGATCTCCTCCGGCACCCTGCCGGAGAGGGGATTCATCTCCCGGAGGACTCTACACCGCCATGGTCGCCTCCGGAGTGATGAGTGAGTAGTTCACCCCTGGACTATGGGTCCATAGCAGTAGCTAGATGGTTGTCTTCTCCTCATTGTGCTTCATTGTTGGATCTTGTGAGCTGCCTAACATGATCAAGATCATCTATCCGTAATTCTATATGTTGTGTTTGTCGGGATCCGATGGATAGAGAATACCATGTCATGTTAATTATCAAGTTATTACATATGTGTTGTTTATGATCTTGCATGCTCTCCGTTACTAGTAGAGGCTCGGCCAAGTTTTTACTTTTAACTCCAAGAGGGAGTATTTATGCTCGATAGTGGGTTCATGCCCGCATTGACACCGGGACGAGTGACGAAAGTTCTAAGGTTGTGTTGTGCTCGTTGCCACTAGGGATAAAACATTGGCGCTATGTCCGAGGATGTAGTTGTTGATTACATTACGCACCATACTTAATGCAATTGTCTGTTGTTAGCAACTTAATACTGGAGGGGTTCGGATGATAACCTGAAGGTGGACTTTTTAGGCATAGATGCGGTTGGATGGCGGTCTATGTACTTTGTCGTAATGCCCAATTAAATCTCACTATACTTATCATGTCATGTATGTGCATTGTTATGCTCTCTCTATTTGTCAATTGCCCGACTGTAATTTGTTCACCCAACATGCTTTTATCTTATGGGAGAGACACCTCTAGTGAACTGTGGACCCCGGTCCATTCTTTAATACTTGAAATACAAATCTGCTGCAATACTTGTTTTTACTATTTTCTCTGCAAACAATCATCTTCCACACAATACGGTTAATCCTTTGTTACAGCAAGCCGGTGAGATTGACAACCTCACTCGTTTCGTTGGGGCAAAGTACTTTGGTTGTGTTGTGCAGGTTCCACGTTGGCGCCGGAATCTCCGGTGTTGCGCCGCACTACATCCCGCCGCCATCAACCTTCAACGTGCTTCTTGGCTCCTCCTGGTTCGATAAACCTTGGTTTCTTTCTGAGGAAAACTTGCTGCTGTGCGCATCATACCTTCCTCTTGGGGTTGCCCAACGAACGTGTGAAATACACGCCATCAAGCTCTTTTTCTGGCGCCGTTGCCGGGGAGATCAAGACACGCTGCAAGGGGAGTCTCCACTTCTCAATCTCTTTACTTTGTTTTTGTCTTGCTTTATTTTATTTACTACTTTGTTTGCTGCATTATATAAAAACACAAAAAAATTAGTTGCTAGCTTTACTTTATTTACTGTCTTGCACTCTATATCAAAAACACAAAAAAATTAGTTTACTTGCATTTACTTTATCTAGTTTGTTTTATTTACTACTGCTAAAATGGCTACCCCTGAAAATACTAAGTTGTGTGACTTCAGTAGCACAAATAATAATGATTTCTTATGCACACCTATTGCTCCACCTGCTACTACAGCGGAATTCTTTGAAATTAAACCTGCTTTACTAAATCTTGTTATGCGAGAGCAATTTTCTGGTGTTAGTTCTGATGATGTCTGCTGCCCATCTCAATAATTTTGTTGAACTATGTGAAATGCAAAAGTATAAAGATGTAGATGGTGACATTATAAAATTAAAATTGTTTCCTTTCTCATTAAGAGGAAGAGCTAAAGATTGGTTGCTATCTCTGCCTAAGAATAGTATTGATTCATGGACTAAATGCAAGGATGCTTTTATTGGTAGATATTATCCCCCTGCTAAAATTATATCTTTGAGGAGTAGCATAATGAATTTTAAACAATTGGATAATGAACATGTTGCTCAAGCTTGGGAAAGAATGAAATCTCTAGTTAAAAATTGCCCAACCCATGGATCGACTACTTGGATGATCATCCAAACCTTCTATGCAGGACTAAATTTTTCTTCGCGGAATTTATTGGATTCAGCTGCTGGAGGTACCTTTATGTCCATCACTCTTGGTGAAGCAACAAAGCTTCTTGATAATATGATGGTAAATTACTCTGAATGGCACACGGAAAGAGCTCCACAAGGTAAGAAGGTAAATTCTGTTGAAGAATCCTCTTCCTTGAGTGATAAGGTTGATGCTATTATGTCTATGCTTGCGAATGATAGGACTAATGTTGATCCTAATAATGTTCCATTAGCTTCATTGGTTGCCCAAGAAGAACATGTTGATGTAAACTTCATTAAAAATAATAATTTCAACAACAATGCTTATCGGAACAATTCTAGTAATAACTATAGGCCATATCCTTATAATAATGGTAACGGTTATGCTAATTCTTATGGGAATTCTTACAACAATAATAGGAATACACCCCTGGACTTGAAGCCATGCTTAAAGAATTTATTAGTACACAAACTGCCTTTAACAAATCTGTTGAGGAAAAGCTCAATAAAATTGATATTCTTGTTTCTAGAGTTGATAGTCTTGCCTCCGATGTTGATCTTTTGAAATCGAAAGTTATGCCTAATAGGGATATTGAAAATAAAATTGTTACTACAGCAAATGCCATCCAAGTTAGAATTAATGAGAATATAAGATTAATGGCTGAACTGCGTGCTAGGTGGGATAGAGAAGAAAATGAAAAACTAGCTAAAAAGGAAAATGTAGCTAAAGTTTGGACTATTACCACCACTAGCAATGTTAATGATTCATATGTTGCTGCACCTCCTACTATCAATGGTAAAATAATTGGTGTTAGCAATGCTTCTACTCCTAGTGCAAAGCGCGCAAAATTACCTGAAACTGCTAAAACTGCTGAAACCGCTTGTGATAAAACTGCTGAAATTTTTTCCAACCTTGGGGATGATAATCCCATTGCTTTAGATTGTAATGATTTAGATTTTGATGATTGCCATATCTCTGAAGTCATAAAGTTCTTACAAAAACTTGCTAAAAGTCCCAATGCAAGTGCTATAAATTTGGCTTTCACAAAACATATTACAAATGCTCTCATAAAAGCTGGAGAAGAGAAACTAAAACTTGAAACTTCTATTCCTAGAAAGCTAGAGGATGGTTGGGAGCCCATCATTAAAATGAGAGTCAAAGATTTTGATTGTAATGCTTTATGTGATCTTGGTGCAAGTATTTCCGTTATGCCTAAAAAAGTCTATGATATGCTTGACTTGCCACCATTGAAGAATTGTTATTTGGATGTTAATCTCGCTGATAATGCTAAAAAGAAACCTTTGGGGAAAGTTGACAATGTTCATATTATGGTTAACAATAACCTTGTCCCCGTTGATTTTGTTGTCTTGGATATTGAATGCAATGCATCTTGCCCCATTATATTGGGAAGACCTTTTCTTCGAACCGTTGGTGCCACTATTGATATGAAGGAAGGTAATATTAAATATCAATTTCCTCTCAAGAAAGGTATGGAACACTTCCCTAGAAAGAGAATGAAGGTACCTTATGATTCTATTATTAGAACAAATTATGATGTTGATACTTCATCTCTCGATGTTACTTGAGTTACACTTTCTGCGCCTAACTGAAAGGCGTTAAAGAAAAGCGCTTATGGGAGACAACCCATGTTTTTACTCCAGTATTTTTGTTTTATATTTGTGTCTTGGAAGTTGTTTACTACTGTAGCAACCTCTCCTTATCTTAGTTTTGAGTTTTGTTGTGCCAAGTAAAGTCTTTGATAGAAAAGTAAGTACTAGATTTGGATTACTACGCAGTTCCAGATTTCTTTGCTGTCACGAATCTGGGTCTATCTCCCTGTAGGTAGCTCAGAAAATTACGCCAATTTACGAGCATGATCCTCAGATATGTACGCAACTTTCATTCAATTTGAGCATTTTCGTTTGAGCAAGTCTGGTGGCCTAATAAAATCCATCTTTACGGACTGTTCTGTTTTGACAGATTCTGTCTTTTATTTCGCATT
This sequence comes from Lolium rigidum, assembly GCF_022539505.1. Lineage (NCBI taxonomy): Eukaryota > Viridiplantae > Streptophyta > Magnoliopsida > Poales > Poaceae > Lolium > Lolium rigidum. The sequence goes on from NC_061509.1 coordinate 257,245,523, forward strand.
GCCTCTTTTGCTATGTTGGATGAATTTCTTTGATCCACTAATGTCCAGTAGCTTTATGCAATGTCCAGAAGTGTTAAGAATGATTGTGTCACCTCTGAACATGTGAATTTTTATTATGCACTAACCCTCTAATGAGTTGTTTCGAGTTTGGTGTGGAGGAAGTTTTCAAGGATCAAGAGAGGAGTATGATGCAATATGATCAAGGAGAGTGAAAGCTCTAAGCTTGGGGATGCCCCGGTGGTTCACCCCTGCATATTATAAGAAGACTCAAGCGTCTAAGCTTGGGGATGCCCAAGGCATCCCCTTCTTCATCGACAACATTATCGGGTTCCTCCCCGAAACTATATTTTTATTCCGTCACATCTTATGCACTTTGCTTGGAGCGTCGGTTTGTTTTTGTTTTTTTGTTTTGTTTGAATAAAATGGATCCTAGCATTCACTTTATGGGAGAGAGACACGCTCCGCTGTAGCATATGGACAAATATGTCCTTAGGCTCTACTCATAGTATTCATGGCGAAGTTCTTCTTCGTTAAATTGTTATATGGTTGGAATTGGAAAATGATACATGTAGTAAATTGCTATAATGTCTTGGATAATTTGATACTTGGCAATTGTTGTGCTCATGTTTAAGCTCTTGCATCATATACTTTGCACCCATTAATGAAGAAATACTTAGAGCTTGCTAATTTGGTTTGCATATTTGGTTCCTCTAGAGTCTAGATAACATCTAGTATTGAGTTTTGAACAACAAGGAAGACGGTATGGAGTCTTATAATGTTTACCATATGTCTTTTATGTGAGTTTTGCTGTACCGTTCATCCTTGTGTTTGTTTCAAATAACCTTGCTAGCCTAAACCTTGTATCGAGAGGGAATACTTCTCATGCATCCAAAATCCTTGAGCCAACCACTATGCCATTTGTGTCCACCATACCTACCTACTACATGGTATTTATCCGCCATTCCAAAGTAAATTGCTTGAGTGCTACCTTCAAAAATTCCATCATTCACCTTTGCAATATATAGCTCATGGGACAAATAGCTTAAAAACTATTGTGGTATTGAATATGTACTTATGCACTTTATCTCTTATTAAGTTGCTTGTTGTGCGATAACCATGTTTCGGGGACGCCATCAACTATTCTTTGTTGGATATCATGTGAGTTGCTATGCATGTCCGTCTTGTCCGAAGTAAGAGAGATCTACCACCTTCATGGTTGGAGCATGCATATTGTTAGAGAAGAACTTTGGGCCGCTAACTAAAGCCATGATTCATGGTGGAAGTTTCAGTTTTGGACACATATCCTCAATCTCATATGAGAATAATAATTGTTGCCACATGCTTATGCATTAAAGAGGAGTCCATTATCTGTTGTCCATGTTGTCCCGGTATGGATGTCTAAGTTGAGAATAATCAAAAGCGAGAAATCCAAAATGCGAGCTTTCTCCTTAGACCTTTGTACGAGTGACATGGAGGTACCCCATTGTGACACTTGGTCAAAACATATGCATTGCAAAGATCCGGTAGTCCAAGTTAATTAGGACAAGGTGCGGGCACTATTAGTATACTATGCATGAGACTTGCAACTTGTAAGATATAATTTACATAACTCATATGCTTTATTACTACCGTTGACAAAATTGTTTCATGTTTTCAAAATAAAAGCTCTAGCACAAATATAGCAATCGATGCTTTCCTCTTTGAAGGACCATTCTTTTTACTTTTATGTTGAGTCAGTTCACCTATTTCTCTCCACCTCAAGAAGCAAACACTTGTGTGAACTGTGCATTGATTCCTACATACTTGCATATTGTACTTGTTATATTACTCTATGTTGACTATTATCCATGAGATATACATGTTACAAGTTGAAAGCAACCGCTGAAACTTAATCTTTCTTTGTGTTGCTTCAATACCTTTACTTTGATTTATTGCTTTATGAGTTAACTCTTATGCAAGACTTATTGATGCTTGTCTTGAAGTACTATTCATGAAAAAGTCTTTGCTATATGATTCACTTGTTTACTCATGTCATTACCATTGTTTTGATCGCTGCATCCACTACATATGTTTACAAATAGTATGATCAAGGTTATGATGGCATATCACTTCAGAAATTATCTTTGTTATCGTTTTACCCGCTCGGGACGAGCGAGAACTAAGCTTGGGGATGCTTGATACGTCTCCGACGTATCGATAATTTCTTATGTTCTATGCCATATTATTGATGATACCTACATGTTTTATGCACACTTTATGTCATATTCGTGCATTTTCTGGAACTAACCTATTAACAAGATGCCGAAGTGCCAGTTCTGTTTTCTGCTGTTTTTGGTTTCAGAAATCCTAGTAACGAAATATTCTCGGAATTGGACGAAATCAAGACCCAGGGGCCTATTTCACCACGAACCTTCCAGAAGACCGAAGAGCATACGAAGTGGGGCCATGAGGTGGCCAGACCACATGGCGGCGCGGCCAAGGGGGGATTCATCTCCCGGAGGACTCTACACCGCCATGGTCGCCTCCGGAGTGATGAGTGAGTAGTTCACCCCTGGACTATGGGTCCATAGCAGTAGCTAGATGGTTGTCTTCTCCTCATTGTGCTTCATTGTTGGATCTTGTGAGCTGCCTAACATGATCAAGATCATCTATCCGTAATTCTATATGTTGTGTTTGTCGGGATCCGATGGATAGAGAATACCATGTCATGTTAATTATCAAGTTATTACATATGTGTTGTTTATGATCTTGCATGCTCTCCGTTACTAGTAGAGGCTCCGGCCAAGTTTTTACTTTTAACTCCAAGAGGGAGTATTTATGCTCGATAGTGGGTTCATGCCCGCATTGACACTCGGGACAGTGACGAGAAAGTTCTAAGGTTGTGTTGTGTTGTTGCCACTAGGGATAAAACATTGGCGCTATGTCCGAGGATGTAGTTGTTGATTACATTACGCACCATACTTAATGCAATTGTCTCATTGTTAGCAACTTAATACCGGAGGGGTTCGGATGATAACCCGAAGGTGGACTTTTTAGGCATAGATGCAGTTGGATGGCGGTCTATGTACTTTGTCGTAATGCCCAATTAAATCTCACTATACTTATCATGTCATGTATGTGCATTGTTATGCTCTCTCTATTTGTCAATTGCCCGACTGTAACTTGTTCACCCAACATGCTTTTATATTATGGGAGAGACACCTCTAGTGAACTGTGGACCCCGGTCCATTCTTTAATACTGAAATACAAATCTGCTGCAATACTTGTTTTTACTATTTTCTCTGCAAACAATCATCTTCCACACAATACGGTTAATCCTTTGTTACAGCAAGCCGGTGAGATTGACAACCTCACTGTTTCGTTGGGGCAAAGTACTTTGGTTGTGTTGTGCAGGTTCCACGTTGGCGCCGGAATCTCCGGTGTTGCGCCGCACTACATCCCGCCGCCATCAACCTTCAACGTGCTTCTTGGCTCCTCCTGGTTCGATAAACCTTGGTTTCTTTCTGAGGGAAAACTTGCTGCTGTGCGCATCATACCTTCCTCTTGGGGTTGCCCAACGAACGTGTGAAATACACGCCATCAACAACACAACCTTAGAACTTTCTGTCACTGTCCCAGGTGTCAATGCAGGCATGAACCCACTATCGAGCATAAGTACTCCCTCTTGTCGTTAAAAGTAAAAACTTGGCCAGAGCCTCTACTAGTAACGGAGAGCATGCAAGATCATAAACAACACATATGTAATAACTTGATAATTAACATGACATGGTATTCTCTATCCATCGGATCCCGACAAACACAACATATAGAATTACGAGATAGATGATCTTGATCATGTTAGGCAGCTCACAAGATCCAACAATGAAGCACAATGAGGAGAAGACAACCATCTAGCTACTGCTATGGACCCATAGTCCAGGGGTGAACTACTCACTCATCACTCCGGAGGCGACCATGGCGGTGTAGAGTCCTCCGGGAGATGAATCCCCTCTCCGGCAGGGTGCCGGAGGAGATCTCCGGAATCCCCCGAGATGGGATCGGCGGCGCGGCGTCTCGGTAAGGTTTTCCGTATCGTGGTTTTTCGCATCGGGGGTTTCGCGACGGAGGCTTTAAGTAGGCGGAAGGGCGAGTCGGGGGCCAGACGAGGGGGCCACACCATAGGGCGGCGCGGGCCCTCCCGGGCCGCGCCGCCTTGTGGTGTCGCCACCTCGTGGCCCCACTTTGTATGTTCTTCGGTCTTCTGGAAGCTCCGTGGAAAAATAGGCCCCTGGGTCTTTGTTTCGTCCAATTCCGAGAATATTTCGTTACTAGGATTTCGAAACCAAAAACAGCAGAAAACAGGAACTGGCACTTCGGCATCTTGTTAATAGGTTAGTTCCAGAAAATGCACGAATATGACATAAAGTGTGCATAAAACATGTAGGTATCATCAATAATATGGCATAGAACATAAGAAATTATCGATACGTCGGAGACGTATCAACCATCATCATCGCTCTCATCATTATATGATGTGTTAGGAGTCAAATTAGGAGATACCTTTGATCCATTTGCCATAAGGCACATGTGCATACCGGAGGATGAAGATGAGGATATTCTTGAATCCCCATTTGAAATCGTGTCTTGATTCATATCGGTTTCCTCTACATTGTTAGTCAACAAGCAACTAGAGGAAATAGAAGAATTTTGATTATGGAAACAAAACAAGGCAAACATATCATCATGAGATCTATGTAAGCAATTTACACATGATATGCAAGGACTATCAACACAAGCATGTAGATTATTTTCAATGCTATATGTGTTTAAGTCCAAAGAGGAAACATTGCAATGGGATAGAGATGAAGAATCATTATTGAGCACAATATCAACATTGCAATTTTCCTCACCACTCACCGTATCATTACCTTGTGTCTTGCAACACGTTGGTGAAGTGGATGAAGATGAGAACACATCACGACCGGAGGTGGAAGCAATTTGGAGCTCTTCATGATGTGAAGGGGAAGAGAGTTCCTCGGAGACACCACCGACCAAATGAAAAATGGGTCCACCAAACATGTCCTTAAGCTTGATCCACATCTCATGAGACGACTTTGGCTTTATAAATATCAAGAACCTACGAAAATCTGGTCTCAAGGAGAATAAAATCTCATTAGATACTTGAGCTTCAAGATGTAATTTTTCTCATCCTCTAAAGATAGATTTTGAGGATCCATCGGAGGAGAAAAACCTACATCTAGAAATCGCTCTATATTTGGACACAAGGTCCGAAGATTACAAAGCAAGTGATTTCTCCACAAAAGATAATTTGTACCATCAAGGATAATTGTGTCATTGTGCACTATATTTCTAGCCGACATCTTTACTCTCAAGGAGGTGAAGCCTTAAACAATGAGAGACCTCGCTCTGATACCAATTGAAAGGACGAGATGTCGCCTAGAGGAGGGTGAATAGGCGTTTTAAAACTCTTACGGATTTGGCTTGTAATAATGCGGAATTAAACTAACGTTTATTTTACAAGCACAAATCCTAAATATGCTAGGCTCAACTAAGTGCAACAACAACAACTAGAGCTAAGAAAGATAGACACAAGATATATGTAGCACAAGTGATAGCAAGATATATGTACTTCAAGCACGATGGCTATAACAAGGAAAGTAAGCTCGGGTATAGAAATAACCGAGGCACGCGGAGATGAAGATGTATTCCCGTGTTCCTTTCCTTTGCAAGAAGGTACGTCACGTTTGGAGGGGTGGGGATCCCATGAAGGATTTCCCAACGCCACGAAGGCTCACCCTATTCTCCGAGCCTGTCCCACGAAGAAATAGCCCTTTCCTTATGGCTAGCTTTTCCTCCACTCCGGAGATGGCAAGCTCCACAACCACTTCACAAGCTCCACGAAGGAGAAGCCCGGACCCTTCACAATCTTCCACGAAGAGGTCACCGGGACACCAACCAAGCCAACTAGGAGGTCACCCTCCAAGAGTAACAAGCTCACGGTCTCTCACTCGAACTAATCATGGTGGAGAGCTCAACACTATGCAATGATGTAAAGCAAGAACACTAGAGGTGTTCAAATCCTTCACACTCAAATCTCACCAAAGCAACAGATGCTAGGATGAGATTAGAGAGGAAGAACAAGGAGGAGATCAACAAATGATTCCGAGATCTAGATCTAAAGGGTTCCCCTAACTTAGAGGAGAAATGGATAGGTGGGGATTGTAGATCTAGATCTCCTCTCTTAGATCCCTCAAAAATGAGCAAGAATCATGGAGGGGATCAAGAGATAGGGCAAGTTCTTCAAAGTCAACAATGGATGAGAGAGAGTGTAAGAACTTGCCCATCCAAAGGTGGAAGAAGGCATATTTATAGCCCAAGGGAAAATATAACCGTTAAGGAAAATAACGGGTAGAAAAACGACCCAGCCGGCCAGCCGGCCGGTCCACCTGGTTGGGCGCCGAATGGGCCGGCGCACAGGCCGGCAGCGTCGGCTGATAGGCCAGGCGGGGAAAGCAGGCCGCGCTTCAGGCCAAAGGGGCCCAACCGGCGGGAGGGCCGGTCGACCGGGCGCTGGGCTGGCCGATCCGGCGGCCAACGGGCGTGGTGCCGGGCGTGGGCTTGGAGACCCCCTGGAGCAGGCCCGATGTGCACGAGCCCAACAGCCTATTTCCACCGGGCGGGCCGGCGGGAGGCTCGCCGGTGCCGGGCTATGGGCCGGACTGCAGGACTCGTGAAGATCTTTTCTTTTTCTTTAAAATAGAAAATGCTCCCGAACTCCGATTGATATGAAACCAATTTTGTTGGAAAGATAACGACAAATAGACTCCAACAAAACTGGAAGTATGGAGACTCCTCACATGATATTTTTAGATGATACTAGAGAGGGAGTCTCCCACCGTCAAGAAACGGTGAAGACGTCCAAACTCGAAAACGCAATAGAAGATGCATGCGGATTCCGTTTTCGATGAACTTGGGCTTGTTGTAAAGCTAGAAACAAGCTCAAGAACCTCACACAGAGAAACACCAAGAAGTAATAGGGATATGCAAAGTATGCAAAGGGTTGATCTCCCTAAGACGATGTGATCAAGTTACCCAACCAAAAGCCCCTCTTGATAGTGTGGCTATCTATCCTATAATCCGGTCTCCCAACAACCACCTTGAGACCGGTAAAAGGAAAACCTAACAAGGCCATAACTTTGCCTTGCGCATCCTTCTTGATCTTGATGATAACTCTTCAAATCCCACTCAAGTCGGAATGCCTTACTTGATCATCGTTACTTCGTGAAGACTCACAAATGCTCCCCCATACACCATGATGGGAAAGCTCCATTGATGTACATATTCACATGTCCATTATCACCAAATGGACGGCAAGCTTCAAGCATATGATCCTCTTGAGATGCTCAACTTGAACTTGCCCAACTCAACCTTGATGACGATCACCACTTGACGCCATCCTCTCATGGGCTATATGAGATCTCACATTTGATGTATGCCCATGGAAAGATACCTAACCCACATAGACAACACAAGGGAACATATGTGATGGGTTAGTTCATAAAGCATAATTGACACGGCTTACCATACAACATGACTTCTCGTGGCACATTCTTCATGCTTCATGTGTTGACCAATCTTGAATCTATTCTTCACTCTTTGTATTGGTCAACCTTGTATCTTCTCATGCTCTATCATACTATCTTGAGGCGTATAAAGAATTCTTAATTTGTTTGCATACTCTAAATCTTAGTCAACCATAGCTCAACTCATGAGACTATCATGACACCGACTTAGAGACATAACTTGAATTCTTCACTTGGAATCAAGCACTCAAGATCTTGATCATTCATTGCTTATCACATAAGCTAGAGCATGGCTAATATTGATCTCCACATAAGAACTCCTTCTTCATTTCTTCTTCTTGATCATATCTCATATATGTCTTCAGATCGATGATCTTGATGCCAATACTCAAGGTATATCTTTTATCTTCATGGCATCCATACTTGAATCCAACACATGAACCACAAGTAGTATCTATCGAATATTCCTTCATATAAACTCAATGAAAACATTAGTCCATAGGGGTTGTCACTAATTACCAAAACCACACATAGGGGCAATATACCCTTACACCCTCGCGGGTACCCCTATATTGCTTCTTCCTCTTCCTTTTCAATGACCTTGCTGCAGGGTCATCAAAACCAGCAGTAGTCATGGTTCTCAAACCATCTACAATGCAAGGACAGTGTCAATGCTAAAAGAGTCCAACACATAAATTTCTTCTTACTGAATTTAGATCACTAGTAGAAAACAGGCCTTTCGTCCAACACCCCTTAGAGCATTAGTCCCGGTTTTAATACGAGCCGAGACCAGTGGGGGGCATTGGTCCTGGTTCGACGGCACGGGGCGAAGCCACTCTCTAGTCCCGGTTCGTTTGGGGTCTTACCTACAAGAACTTACCATTGCCGTCTGGTCCAAGATGACTATGTTGTTGTGCTGGTGGATGCAGTGATGGCAGGATATGAGTCGTTGATGCTTGACCACCCTGCAGGTGAAGATGGGGAAATCACTGAACTGGGAGAAGCCCTTAGCACCACCGTTCATTGGAAGAAGGAACTCATTGTGTTTCCAGGTTCGAAGCCAAGCAAGCCACCTCCAGCTCATTCTCCGCCACCTCCGCCGCCTCCGCCGCCTCCGCAGTCTCCTCTGAATGAATAATATAAAACCCTGAAACTCTACCGCGACAGAGAAACGGCCAGTTTCTCTGCCGTGGCAGAGAAACGCTGCTCCACCCGCAACATCTGCCGCGGCAGAGAAGCGGCCATTTTCTTTGCCGCGGCAGAGACCCTCTAATCCTGGTTTGTCTCACGAACCGGGACCAAACGTCCTACACCACGAGCCCCCTGACCGCACCACGTGGCGTGGCCTTTGGTCCCGGTGTACATTTGAACAAGGACTAAAGGGTTGAGCCTTTAGTCCCGAACGTCCAGTCCCGGTTGCAAAACCGGGACTGAAGGCCCATACGAACCGGGATTAGAGGCACTTTTTCTACTAGTGGATATAAGAGATCATAACCCCGATGAACACTGAACCATGAGTACAATCCCCTTCAGACTTTGGATCAAACAACCATCAAATGACACTTAACAAAAATAATGCAGTCTTCTTAAGACAAAGCTGATTTTATTGACTTCGCCATCATTCTAAAGTTGTACATTCGAATTCTACTATACACAATGGGGAATCCATAAAAAATCTCGGTTAAGTAATCATATAATATTTTCTTCATCCTGGTATTTTTTGAATTTTTTTAAAATATTTAAATTCGAATTTCCGGAGGTTCAAAAAAGGGCCTCCATGTATCCCGACCAACAAAAATCCATTGAATTAATTTTATCAACTATTAAAATCACAGAATTGAAGAAAAAGAGCAATAAAGAGCACACATTAAAGCATAAAACTGGACACAGATTAACGATGTTCACATTCAGATATGATAGCAACGATATAAAAGACAGACAATGGTTCTTCAACCTTACAAATGGCTGCCATACTGAGACAGTCAAATAGGGAACGGGCCAAATACAAAAGAGACTCAGGATGCAACTTTTCGCATCTAAGCATGGACATAAACATATGCTAGCCAATGGTGAGAATAGGGTGCTTCCCAATCTCCCATAGTCTTATTCCTGAAACACAAAGCAAACAGTTCAGAGTAAAGAAAAGATTTTGTGACTACATTTGAAGGTTAAATTGCCAAGGCTTACCCTTGTCCCTATATATAGGTTCTGAAACCCTCAATAAAATTCGCCAGGGATGAGCATGTCATCGAAGCTCCAAAGGTCCATGTTGCCGAGGAAATCCTGAGGTCCATCAAGATTCAGAAGGCTGTCGATCGGTTCATCCACAAAATCATCCATGAGAATCCTCAGATAAGGTTCTAAATCCCCCAGCCCATCGGTGAGATCATCTGCATTGTTCTGCATAACAGGAGTCACCACTGCGCTGTAGGTGTTGCTCTGGACAAGCGCAGACTCTGGAGTCCTGAGGTCAGAGCAGCCAAAGGAGTTGCTCCCCTGGTCAGAGTACACATTCATGACAGGAGCTTCAACAGGGGCAGCAGAGTTCGTTGCAGGAACAAATGGCACATTATCAGGCTGAGCAGGTGGCTGGTTTGTATGTGCAATGTTGTTGACTGCTGGTACAACGGCAGGTATCTGTACTTCTCTTGACTTGCGTACTTTAAGAGCAGCAGGGCGACACTTCTGAGCAACTATTGGTTCCTCTGGAAAGTTTACCTTGGCCTTGTTGCCACGGATCTTGCGTGCTTCAACATCATAAGCTCTTGCAGCTTCTTCGGCACTGTTGAAAGTACCCAGCCAGACACGGACACCCTTGCGGGGATCTCTGATTTCAGCAGCCCACTTACCCCAGGGGCGCTGGCGGATACCCCTGAATTGGTTCTTCCTCTTCCTTTTCAATGACCCTGTTGCAGGGTCATCAAAACCAGCAGTGGTCATGGTGCTCAAGCCATCTGCAATGCAAGGACAGTGTCACTAAGAGAGCCCGATACCGAAATTTCTTCTTACTGAACTTAGACATGAGAGGCCATAACCCAGATGAACACTGAACCATGAGTACAGTCCCCTTCAGATTTTGGATCAAACACCCATCAAACCACAATTAATAAAAAAATGCAGGGTTATAACCCTCATGCTACTGACTTCGCCATGATTCTGCAGTTGTACATTCAAATAATCTTGGATCGAAATAAAACACGCAATATCGAACTTTAGGCTAATCCAGTATTAACATGGCAATCTTATATGTAAACTAGGAAAAAGAAACGAGAGTAGCTAAAATTTCGATAGAGACCAACGTTTCAACTCTTATGATTTACATCAGTAGTAGAAGCCACCAAGACTTAATAACTTATTCAGAGGCACCAACCCGCAAGACTAAACTACATCAATCAATAGTAGACACGCAGGATCGTGGCAACAAGTTTTACTGAGATCAGATGCATATTCAACTGTTGCAGGATCAATGCTTCAACTTGGGCTGTCATCAAGTATATTAAAAATATACAGGGACATGCAGAAACGAATGAAAATGATCATCTAGTTCCAGCCTAAGCAAACAAGAACACACAACATCTTTTAAAAAAATGCACAAAGACGAATTATAGAATATATTGACTGAAATAAGCTACCCCAGAAGTTGCCTCTGATAGATCAGTGAATTTATCAGATCATTTATGCAGGACAGGACTCGACAATCAACACAATACTCTATTAAGATTGAGAGTTCAACAAAGCTAGAAAATCTTGACGCACATCTACAACCATGGAACAAGGGGGTAATTCCTGCAAACAAGGAAGCGATGAAACAATTCACAAGGCTGAAAGGCCCAAGACCTCGGAGCAAAACTTTTTTTACTGAGATGTTCAACCCTTTTGACTAAACGCTGAGCATGTAAATCAGCATTCTCTTTTTGACTGAACAGTAAAGGATCAACTCTCGAACTCGGAAAAGGTAGAAATCCCCAGATCGACAACCAAAATCGGTTTCCCAGATTGAACAGTATCCTAGCCCTTGTCCCAAATCACTCCATAATACCCCGAAATCCCTAACAGAACAGTAAAACAGGACATCACAACACATGCTTCTCTTCCCAGCAAATCAAACGACAAAACTGACAGCAATCAATTACGGAAACTAAACCACTCCCAGGGACGCGAAGATGATACCTCTGGAGATGGACGGCTTGACGGTGGGCGGCGTGATCTCGACGACCTCGTCGTCGCTATCGTCCTCAGCCCCGAAATCGAAGTCGGAGTCCCTGGAGTCGGCCTCGAACGCCTGGAAGTCGGCCTCGAACTCCTCGAAGTCCTCCTCGTCCAGCTCCAACACCTCCGGGAACCGCGCGAAGAGCCGGCGCGTCCTGGGCTTGTTCTTCTGGGGCCACAGCATCCGCCTCAGCTCTTCGCACTCCGCGACTGCATTGCCGCCGCACATGGCTTCGTCGTCGGGAGCGTCGCCGCCGTAGCAGCAACTTGTGCAGGAGTTTCTAGTGAAGTGGAAGGTAGGGCTCGGGCAGGTTGCTTTATACCCGGTGGCGCGGGTGACGGCGTGAGGTGGCAGGAGCGTAGGTGACGGGACGCGTGGTGGGGCAGTGGCGTCAGCGACACGACGGGTGCGGCGGAAGATACGAGGTTGGTACACATTGCACGTTGGGCCCTTGAGAGAAGTGATTATTTTGGAACTGCCCCCTAAGTAATGAATTTATATCAGTCAGTAGCAAGGCCTCATTAATTAGATCAAGATTGCAGTACAGTGATAATATATATCGCACTAAATGAAATTAGGCCAACAAGAAATTTAACATAGATCTCCTTGTGAGTGAATACCTGTGCATAGTGTAATCTTTTGAGGATTGCCACTGATTGATACCGCAGTGTATTAATTAGCCTATATGTTCAATACAAATTTATATCACACTGCATTTAGATCGTTATTTGAAAATTTTGAAAATGACATTTAAATTTAAAATTTCTGAAAAGAAAATTTAAGATTAAGCAAATGATGTATTCTACTAAACGTGTCAAATCTCAACTAAGAAATACCTTATATTTTAGGTCATGTAAGAACGCAAAAGAAGTAGTGAACAAGTAGGATACTGCAAGAATTCAAACCTCCAAAAATTGCCGGATTTTGTTATTTCTGTGTGGCCTAGGATATAAGGTGTTTCGAGTTGAGACTTTGCACGCTTTGGTAGATTACATCATTGTCAAAATCTAGGACTATTTTAGAGTAATTTAAAAGTTTACATTGTTGTATTTGACTTCCTAAAAACGAGCGACATGTTGCTCTTGCTATATTTGGATTTTATAAAAAGAAATGTTTTTTAAGTGTATATTTCCATTTAGAAATAAATTAGTGAATAGTTCGGCAAAAAATTATCTCGGCATTCTACTGACGAATTTGCATTAAATAGAAGGGGGAGATAGTAAAACGCTTGAAACCAATAACGCCTCTCGTCGATGGCCTGGCTTATCTTGTATGATCTGGTAGCACCATGTGGAGCCAAACTAAGCCCACGGCACACAAGCGCAGGTGATGGAATGTGTGGTGCGGAAGTGGTGTCGGCAAGACGACACTAGTGGGCCTTGCACTTTGGCGAGGTGACGCATGCGGCGGAAGACATGAGGTGGAAATTACAAAGGAGATAAACAACGCTGGCTTTAGAAATTTTCATGTTAGCCCCTTGAGAGAACTAAAAATTTCTAGCATGATCCTTAAGTGAGGAATGAATGGTTGTGTTATGTTTATTTGGATACTGCAAGAATTCAAACCTCCTAAAATTGCCAGATTTTGTTATTTCTATGTGGCCTAGGGTATAAGGTGTTTCGAGTTGAGAATCCACACGGCTTTGGTAGATTACATTATTTTCAAAATCTAGGACTATTTTAGAGTAATTTGAAACTTTAAAATGTTGTATTGGACTTTTAAAAAATGAGCTACATGTAGCTCTTGCTATATTTGCAGTTTCTAAAAAGTTTAGTGTTTTTTAAAGTGGGTATTTACATTTAGAAATAAATTAGTGGTTCAGCATAAAAAATATTATCTTGGCATTCTGTTGACGAATTTTCACTGAATAGAAGGGGGTAGTAAAACGCACGAAACAAATAACGCCTCTCGAGTCGATGGCCTGGCTTATCATGGTATGACCTGGTAGCACCATGTCGAGCCAAACTAAGCCCACGGTGCACAAGCGTACGTAGGTGATGGAATGTGTGGTGCGGAAGTGGTGTCGGCAAGACGACACTAATGGGGCTTGAACTTTAGCGAGGTGACGCATGTGGCAGAAGCCATGAGGTGGAAACTAGAAAAGGAGATAAACGAAGCTGCCTTTGGGATTTTTCACGTTTTCCCCTTAAGAGAAGTGAAAATTTCTAACATGATCCTTAAGTGTTGAATGAATTGTTGTGTTATGTTTCTTTGATAACTACGTCATTTATTAGCTCAAGATGTAATATGATGACCATGAGTTTACAACCTTGTGTCAAGCAATAGGAAAAACAAAATGGAGTGGGTTTTCATGAGGATAAAATTAAAGTGGTGAATCAAGGATTTCCACAGAAACATTATTATGTCGACATTCTACTATTTTATTTATAAGAAAGAAAACGAGGGGTGTAAAAAGTTTGAAACCAACAATGTCTCTTCTCGACAGTAGGGCTTATAGCTTGGTATGATCACCAAATTTAGCCCAACTAACCCCACACAGTATATATGTAGTCGGTGGAATGTGTGGTGCGGCAGTGGTGTGAGAAACACAATGCTAGTGGCTCTTGTCTTGTAACGTGATGAGTGCGAGGAAACCCAATAGGCAAAAATATGGAAGGAAACAAAGATGAGCACTTCCATTGAGATTTTTTCATGTTGGCTCCTTGAGAGAAGTGAACATTTCTATCAGGACCCTTGAGTAATGGATTAATGGTTGAGCTATATTTATTTGATATGAAGATACTATTTATTAGTCCAACGTGTAAAGTGATGACCATCGAAGAATAATAAAAATAACAAACATGGAGTGATTTTTTCATAAGGATTTAATTTTTTTATGCAAAAGTAAAGTGGTGAATTGGGGACTTGAATAGTCATTTTGTGTCGACATTCTACTACTGGATATTTAATAATAATAAAGGTGTAAAAAGCTTGAAACTGGAAACATATCGTGTCGGTAGTCTAGCTTAGCTTGGTATGATCTGTTGCCACCATATTTGGCCAAACCAATCCGAGAAGGCACAAATTTAGGTGTTCGAATGTGTGGCGCACCGGTGGTGGCGGAAAGCAACGCTAGAGGGGCTTGTACTCTTCTGAGATGATGAGTGCGACAAAAGCCATGAGGTGCAGCACTACCTTTTTGGGATTATTGCACATTTGTCCCCTGAGAGAAGTGAACATTTATAATATAACCCTTGAGCAATGAATGACTGGTTGAGCTATTTTCTTCGATATTAAGTCGCCAATTATTAGCTCAACATGTAAAATGATGACAATGGTTAACAACGTTGTGTCAAAGTAACCAGAACAACATGGAGTGGTTTTTTCACAAGGATTTCATTGGTGGGTGAACAAATAAAGTAGTGACTCATGGATTTACATAGAAATTTGCATCAATATTTTAATATCTGATTTATATGAAAACGAGGGAAGGGTTTAAAAATCTTGAAAGCGGCAACATCTCTTGTTGATAGTTCAGATTAGCTTGGTATAATCTGGTGCTACCATGTTTAGCCAAACTAATCCAACGAGAGACAAATGTAGGTGATGAAATGTGTGATGTGAAAGTGGCGTCAGCAAGACAACGCTAGTGGGCCTCATACTCTTGTGAGGTGATGAGTCTGCCGGATGATGCAACGGAGAAACATGAAAGGAAACAAATGAGTGTTGCCTTTGTTTGGATTCTTTCAAATATGCACCTTGAGAGAAGTGAAAATTTATATCATAAGCCTTGAGTAATGAATGATTGGTTGAGCTACCCTACTTTGGTATTAAGCATCCATTTATTAGCTATACATCTAATATGATGACCATCAGTTTACAAGTTTGTGTCAAGCATAGTAACAAAAAACAAAATGAAGTGGTTTCTTTATGAGAATGAGATTGGCCGATGCAAGAATGGTGAACTAATGATTGACATAGAAATTTTGTATCGACATTCTACTATGTGCTTTATTGCAAAATAATGGGAAGTAGGTGTAAAATGCATGAAACCTAGTAACATCACGCATTGATAGTCTGACCTGGCTTTGTGTGATTTGTAGCAACCATGTTTACTCGAAAATAACCCACGAGACCGCGCAGGTGTAGGTGATGTAATGTGTGGTGCGACACTGGCGTCCGCAAAGGCAACACTACTGGGGCTTGCACTTTCATGAGGTGATGAGTGTGACAAAAGCTACGAAGCGGTAAATGGAAAGGAAACAAATGATTGTTTCCTTTGGGATTCTTGCACATTGGCTTCGTGCGAAGTGAATATTTCAAACCGTACCCTTGAGTATTGAATGAATGGTTGTGCTACCTCTCTTTTATACGAAGTTACTATTTATTAGCTCAACATGTAACATGATGGTAATTGAATGGTTGTGTCAAGAATAATAACAAGTACAAACCTGGAGTGGTTTTTTCACGAGGTTTTGACTGGTGATGGAACTAATAAAGTGGTGATTAGGGGCTGAAATAGAACTTTATGTCGACATTCTACTATTGGCTTATTTAGTAAAAAAACAAAAGGTAGAGCAAAAAGCTTGAAACCGACAACGTATCTTATCGGTAGTCTAACTTAGCTTGGTATGATCTGGTGCCACCATATTTAGCCAAACCAAAGGCACAGATGTAGGTGGTGGAATGTGCGGTGCGCCGGTGGCCTTGGAAACACGACAGTAGTGGGTCTTGTACTCTTGTAAGGTGATGAGTGCGATAGAAGCCATGAGGTGGAAACATTAAAGGAAACAAATGAGGACTACCTTTGGGATTCTTCCATGTTGGCCTCTTGAGATAAGTGAAAGTAACAGATGAATGGTTGAGCTATTTTTCTTTGATATCAATTCGCCAATTATTATCTCATCATCTAATATGATGACCATTGATTTACAACTTTATATCAAGCATAGTAACAAGAACATACATGGAGTGGTTTTTTCATGAGGATTTTATTGGTAAGTGCAAAAAGAAAGGTGTGAAACAAGGATTAACATAGAAATTTCATGTCGACATTCAAAAACAAAGGGGGAGGGGTGCAAAAACCTTGAAACTGACAACATATCTTGTCGGTACTCTAGCTTAGCTTGGTATGATTTGGTTCCACCATGTTTAGCAAAACCAAAGGCATATATGTAGGTGGTGGAATATGTGATGTGACGGTGGCCTCAGAAACACGAGGCTAGTTGGTCTTGTACTCTTTTGAGGTGATGAGTGCGACAAAATCCATGAGGTGGAAACATGAAAAGAAACAAATGAGCATTGCGTTTGGGGTTCTTGCATGTTCTCTTGAGATAAGTGAAAGTAACAAATGAGTGGTTGAGCTATTTTTGTTTGATATCAAGTCGCCAATTATTAGCTCAACATGTATGATGGCCACCACTTTACAATTTTATGTCAAGCACAGTATCAAGAACAAACATGGAGTGGTTTTTTCACGAGTATTTGATTGGTGAGTGAAAAATAAAGTAGGGAAAAACATGGAAATTTCGTGTCAACATTTTACTTCGACTTTATACGAAAAAGGGGGGTGTAGAAAGCTTGAAATCGGTAACTTTGTGGTCGATAGTCTAGATTATCTTGGTGTGATATGGTGCCACCATGTTTAGCCAAAATAATCCCACGAGGCACAAATTTAGATGATGGAATGTGTGGTGCATCAGTGGTGTTGGTGTTGGCAAGACTATGCCAATGGTTCTTGTACTATATATTGGCTTTTTAGTAAAAAGGGGAGGGTGCAAAAATCTTGAGGCCCATAACGTATCTTGTTGGTTTTCTAGCTTAGCTTGGTATGATCTGGTGCCACCATGTTAAACCAAACCAATACCACAAGGCATGGATGTAGGTGGTGGTGTGTGTGGTACGCCGGTGGCATCGGAAATATGACCGTAGTGGGGCTTGTACTCATGTGAGGTGATGAATGCGACAAAAACCATGAGGTCGAAGCATGAAGGAAGCAAATGAGCACAGCTTTTGGAATTCTTTCACGTTGGCCCCTTGGGAGAAGTGAACATTTATAGAATAACCACTGGGTACCAAATGAATGGTTGAGCTATTTTTCCTTGATATCAAGTTGTTAATTATTAGTTCAACATGTAATATGATGATGAATCGTTTACAACTTTATGGCATGCATAGTAACAAGAACAAACATGGATTGTTTTTTCACGATGATTTGATTGGTGGGTGCAAAAATAAAGTATTGAAACAGGGATTGACATTGAAATTTCGTGCTGGTATTTTACTATCTTCTTTATACGAAAAAGCTAGGAAGGTTGTACAAAGCTTGAAACAAGTAACGTCTCTTGTTGATAGACTTGATTAGTTTGGTAAGATATGGTGCCACCATGTTTAGCCAAACTAATCCCACAGGGTACAAATGTAGGTGATGGAATGTGTGGTGTGGTAATGGTGTCGGCGTTGGAAAGACAACCTGGTGGGGTTGTACTCTTGTGAGGTGGTGAGTGCGATGGAAAATGAAAGGCAAAAACAAAAACACAAACAAATGAGCGCAGCCTTTGGAATTCTTGCAAGTATGTATGTTGAGGGAAGTGAACATTTATAATATGATATTTAAGTAACGGATGAATGGTTGAGATATCCTTCTTTGATATCAAGTCACCTTTTATTAGCTCAATGTGCTATATGATGACCACGGTTTACAAATTTATGTCAAGCATAGTAACAAGAACAAAATGGAAAAGTTTATTCACCAGGATATGAAATTGGTTATGCAAAAAAAAGTGAGTCAGGATTGACATACAAAATTCTTCTCGACATTCTACTACCCGCTTTATACTAAAAAGAAGGGGAATAGGTGTAAACTTGTTGAAACCAGTAACATCACTCGTCGATAGGCTGGGGTGGTGTGGCGGCATGGAGATGTCAAAAGGAAAGGGTTGGAGTTTTTCTCGCTTTTAATATGACATAGAAGGCCTCCTTTTTTGGGAGGCCCACGCGACCGGCTATTAACTCAATGGTAGAGCATGCCCCTAATAATTGCATTATTTGTCCCTGGGCTATGCGGGATCTTGGCCACACTAGCTAGGTATGTTTAGACCAAATAAGCCCATGAGGCACATGTGTACAGGTGTTGGAATGTGTGGTGCAACACCAACGTCATCAAGGCTACACTGGTGGGCTTGCACGTTTGTGAGGTGATGAGTGTGAACGGAGCCACGAGACAGGCACTAGAAGGGAAGCAAATAAGTGTACTTCGAGATTCTTGAATAATAGAACCTTGAGAGAAGTTAACATTTAACATGAACCTTGAGTAAGGAATGAATTATTGAGTTATCTTTCTTTGATATGAAGTTACCATTTATTGGCTCAACCTGTCGTATGATGGCCATCATTTGATAACATTGTGTCTAGCATATTAACAAGTAAAAAGTTGAGTGTTTTCACGGGATGAGATTGGTTGATGCAAAAATAAAGTGTGACTCGGGGATCTGTACAGAAAATCGTGTCTACATTCTACTATTGGTTTTATAGCAAAGAAATGGGGGAATGTTGTAAAAAATCTTGAAACCGGAAACATATCTCATAGACAATCAAGATTTTGCATGGTATGATCTTGTGCCACCTAATTTATTCCAACTAATCCTGAGAGGCGCATATGTAGGTGATGAAATGTGTAGTGCGGCAGACGTCAGCAAGACATCGCTAGTGGGGATTGTACTATTATGAGGTGATGAGTGCGACAAAAGCCACAAGGCAAAACTGGAAGGAAACAAAGTGATTGATGCCTTTGTCTTTGAGATAACTACACATTAATAACATGACACTTGATTAACAAATGAATTGTTGAGATACTCCATCTATACCGCTTCATTAGGTCGACAGCTAGTTTAAGAAAAAAGCTTGGCTATAAATTAGGTTAATAAAATAGAAATTACATGTCACAAAAATTATACCATTTGAAACGTCTTTTGTATATTAATCCAATGCTATAATTATTGTAATGTATAATTTATATTTGGATAACCAAATTTATGGTCAAATTTTTTGTTCCACTATAGGTCGGTCTAATAAACCGGTATAGATGGAGTATCTTTCTTTGATATCAAGTCACCATTCATTAGCTTAACACGTAATATGATGACCATCGGATTACACCTTTGTGTCAACCATAGTAACAAGTACAAAAATGGATTTTTTTTCAAGAAGTTGAGATTGGTCGATACAAAAATAAAGTATTGAATTAGGGAAAATTTTGTTTCAATGTTTTACTATCCGCTTTATAATAACAAGAAGAAGAAGGGGTGCAAAACGCTTGAAACCAGTAACGTCACTCACAAACACTTTGGTCTGGCTTAGCCCATATAATCTCATGGGGCATAGGTGTAGCTGATGGAATGTGTGGTGCGTTTTTCCATGGTGATGATGAGATTGGTTGATGCAAAAAAAGTGGTGTATCAGGGATTGGCATACATATGTGTAAGGGTATATTGCTCATATGTGTGGTTTTGGTAATTAGTGACAACCCCTATGGACTAATGTTTTCATTGAGTTTATATGAAGGAATATTCCATAGGTACTACTTGTATTCCATGTGTTAGATTCAACTATGGATGCCATGAAGATAAAGATATACCTTGTGTATTGGCATCAAGATCATCGATTTGAGATATATATGTGATATGATAAAGAAGAAGAAATGAAGATGGAGTTCTTATGTGGAACTCAATATTAGCCATGCTCTAGCTTATGTGATAAGCAATGAATGATCAAGATCTTGAGTGTTTGATTCCAAGTGAAGAATTCAAGTTATTGCTCTAAGTCGGTGTCATGATAGTCTCATAAGTTGAGCTATGGTTGACTAAGATTTAGAGCATACAAACAAATGAAGAATTCTATATACACCTCAACATAGTATGATAGAGCATGAGAAGATACAAGGTTGACCAATACAAAGAGTGAAGGATAGATTCAATTTTGGTCAACACATGAAGTATGAAGAATGTGCCACGTAAATTCATGTGTTATGGTAAGCCTTGTCAATTATGCTTTATGAACTAACCCACCATATGTGTGCGCTTATGTTGTCTATATGGGTTAGGTATCTTTTCATGGGCATGCATCAAAAGTGGGATCTCATATAGTCCATGAGAGGATGACATCAAGTGGTGATCGTCATCAAGGTTGAGTTGGGCAAGTTCAAGTTGAGCATCTCAAGAGATCATATGCTTGAAGCTTGTCGTCCATTTGGTGATAATGGACATGTGAAGATGTGCATCAATGGAGCGTTCCCATCATGGTGTATGGGGGAGCATTTGTGAGTCTTCGCAAAGTAACAATGATCAAGTGAGACTTTCTGGCTTGAATGAAGCATGAAGCATCATGATGGCGTGCAAGACACACGTCCGTTGGGAACCCCAAGAGGAAGGTGTGATGCGTACAGCATCAAGTTTTCCCTCAGTAAGAAACCAAGGTTATCGAACCAGTAGGAGTCAAGGAACACGTGAAGGTCGTTGGTGACGGAGTGTAGTGCGGCACAACACCAGGGATTCCGGCGCCAACGTGGAACCTGCACAACACAATCAAAGTACTTTGCCCCAACGTAACGGTGAGGTTGTCAATCTCACCGGCTTGCTTGTAAACAAAGGATTAGATGTATAGTGTGGAAGATGATGTTTGTTTGCGAAGAACGAGTAAAAAACGAGTTTGCGATAGATTGTATTTCAGATGTAAAGAATGGACCAGGGTCCACAGTTCACTAGTGGTGTCTCTCCGATAAGAAATAGCATGTTGGGTGAACAAATTACAGTTGGGCAATTGACAAATAAAGAAGGCATAACAATGCACATACATATATCATGATGAGTACTATGAGATTTAATCGGGGCATTACGACAAAGTACATAGACCGCTATCCGAAGCATGCATCTATGCCTAAAAAGTCCACCTTCGGAGTTATCATCCGAACCCCTTCCGGTATTAAGTTGCAAACAACGGACAATTGCATTAAGTATGGTGCGTAATGTAATCAACACAAATATCCTTAGACAAAGCATCGATGTTTTATCCCTAGTGGCAACAGCACATCCACAACCTTAGAACTTTCTCGTCACTCGTCCCGCATTCAATGGAGGCATGAACCCACTATCGAGCATAAATACTCCCTCTTGGAGTTACAAGTATCAACTTGGCCGGAGCCTCTACTAGCAACGGAGAGCATGCAAGAACATAAACAACATATATGATAGATTGATAATCAACTTGACATAGTATTCAATATTCATCGGATCCCAACAAACACAACATGTAGAATTACAAATAGATGATCTTGATCATGATAGGCAGCTCACAAGATCTAACATGATAGCACAATGAGGAGAAGACAACCATCTAGCTACTTGCTATGGACCCATAGTCCAGGGGTGAACTACTCACGCATCGATCCGGAGGCGATCATGGCGATGAAGAGCCCTCCGGGAGATGATTCCCCTCTCCGGCAGGGTGCCGGAGGCGATCTCCTGAATCCCCCGAGATGGGATTGGCGCCGGCGGCGTCTCTGGAAGGTTTTCCGTATCGTGGCTCTCAGTACTGGGGTATTCGCGACGAAGGCTTTAAGTAGACAGAAGGGCGGAGTCGGGGGCGTCACGAGGGGCCCACACACTAGGGCGGCGTGGGCCCCTCCTTGGCCGCGCCGCCTTGGTGTGTCGCCACCTCGTGGCCCCACTTCGTATCTCCCTCGATCTTCTGGAAGCTTCGTGGAAAAATAAGACCCTGGGCGTTGATTTCGTCCAATTCCGAGAATATTTCCTTTGTAGGATTTCTGAAACCAAAAACAGCAGAAAACAGCAGAATCGGCTCTTCGGCATCTCGTCAATAGGTTAGTGCCGGAAAATGCATAATAATGACATATAATGTGTATAAAACATGTGAGTATCATCATAAAAGTAGCATGGAACATAAGAAATTATAGATACGTTTGAGACGTATCACATCATCATCAAGATCAAGCTAAATGCGCAAGGCAAAGGTATGGCCTTGCTAGGTTTTCCTTTTACCGGTCTCAAGGTGGTTGTTGGGAGACCGGATTATAGGATAGATAGCCGCACTATCAAGAGGGGCTTTCAGTTGGGTAACTTGATCACATCGTCATAGGGATCTTAATCCTTTGCATACTTTGCATATCCATATTGCTTCTTAGTGTTTATCTGTGTAAGCTTCTTTAGCTTGTTGCTAGCTTTACAACAAGCCCAAGTTCATCGAAAACGGAATCCGCATGCATCTTCTACTGCGTTTTCGAGTTTGGATGTCTTCACAGTTTCTTGACGGTGGGAGACTCCCTCTCTAGATTCATCTAAATATATTTTGTGAGGAGTCTCCATGTTTCCATTTTTGTTGGGGTTCTATTTGTTGTTATCTTTCCAACAAAATTGGTTTCATGTAAATCAGAGTTCGGGGGCATTTTCTGTTTAAAAGGAAAAGAAAAGGTCTTCAGGGGTCATGCGTATTCCGGCACCACGCCCGGCAGTGCCAGCTGTCTCATCGGATGGCCTGGCACATGCCGTCTCCCACACCGGTGCCATCCAGGCACATTCCAGGGAGCCTGGCACCGTCGCCCGGTGCCCGCCCGGCCTCACGTCCGGTTTCAACCGGTCGGCCCGGTGCCTGGCCCGGCGACGCCGGCCTGCGGACCGGACCTCCTGGCACACGTCGGCCCCTGCACCGGTGCCATCCGGGCACATATAATGTAAGCTCAGAAGCAGCCCGGTCTGGCCTGGCGCATGCTCCGCTTTCGGCCGGATGGTCCGGCCTGTGGCCCAGCCGCACCGGCCCCTACGCCGGATGGCCCGGTCCTAGGCCAGGCAGACCGGCTCCCTCGACTGATGCTGAGCAGGACACTTCCCCAACGGTTAGATTTCGGCTTGGTCTATAAATAGGCCTTCTTCCACCTTGGACTTGATAAGTTCTTCCACTCTCTCTCCTCCATTGTTGACTTTGAAGGACTTGCCATATCTCTTGATCCCCCATGATTCTTGCTCATTCTTGAGGGATCTAAGAGAGGAGATATAGATGTACAATCCCCACCAATCCATTTCTCCTCTAAGTGAGGGGAACCCTTTGGATCTAGATCTTGGAGTCATTTGTTGATTTCCTCTTTGTTCTTCCTCTCTAATCTCATACTATCATTTGTTGCTTTGGTGGGATTTGAGTGTGAAGGATTTTGAATACCTCTAGTGTTCTTGCTTTGCGTCATTGCATAGTGTTGAGCTCTCCACCATGATTAGTTCGAGTGAGAGACCGTAAGCTTGTTACTCTTGGAGGGAGACCTCCTAGTTGGCTTGGTGGTTGGTGCTCCGGCGATCTCTGCAATGAACATTGTGAAGAGGCCCGGAGTTCTCCTTCGTAGAGCTTGTGAAGTGGTTTTAGAGCTTGCCATCTCCCGAGTGGAGGAAAAGCTAACCATAAGGAAAAGAGCTATTCCTTCATGGGATAGGCTCAGGAGAAGAAGGTGAGCCTTCATGGCGTTGGGGAATCCGTCTTGGGACCCCCACCTCTCCAAACGTGACGTACCTTCTTGCAAAGGAAGGGAACGTACACGGGAATACATCTTCATCTCCGCGTGCCTCAGTTATTTCTATACCCGAGCTTACTTTCCTTGTGATAGTCATCGTGCTTGAAGTACATATATCTTGCTATCACTTGTGCTACATATATCTTGTGCCTATCTTGCTTAGCTCTACTTGTTGTTGTGGCACTTAGTTGAGGCTGGCATATTTAGGGTTTGTGCTTGAAAATAAACCTTAGTTTAATTCTGCATTCTTACAAGCCAAATCTGTAAGAATTTTTAAACGCTTATTCACCCCCTCCCCCTCTAGGCGACATATCGTCCTTTCAATATGTAACCTAAAAATAAGGGGAAATAATGCAAAATGCTTGAAACTAGCAAGATCTCTCGCTCGAAAGTCTAGCCTGGTATGATTTGGTGCCACCATGTAGCCCAACTAAGCCCATGTGACAAGCACGCAAGTGATGGGCCACATGGTGGGCCAGTGGTGTCATCAAGATGGTAGTGATGGGGCTTGTACTTCAGCGATGTAACACCGAGGCCTCGTGGTAGGAACTTGAAAGAAAACAGATGTATAATGCCATTCGAATAATTGCACATTTACCCTTTAAGAGAAGTTAACATTTATAAACTGCCCTTGAGTAATTAATGGATGGTTGAGTTAGTATCTTTCCTTGATACCAAGTCATCATTTATTATCCCAAGATTGGTATATTGCAATAAATGAAATAAGAAAGATCTTTCAACCAAATATTTCATGAAGATGTTCTTATAAATGAGTATCTACTGTATTGAATCACATAAATATTGGTTGTATGAATTGTAGTAAATGATATTACATGTCATAAATTCATTTATGATCCAACCATGTACAAAAGAAAAGATAATTAATGAGCATTCGTTTATTACTTTTTTGTTGCCGTAGTCGGCTCACAAATTTCTGCCCTACAAAGCAATTTGTGTTTGGTTTTCTACCGGGATGAGATTGGCCGGTTCATAAATGAAATAAGCACTCGTGAATCAGCAAAAAAAAATACAATGTATCTAAAAATACGTTGGGAAAAGGTGTGACTATCTCCGATCATCTAGGGACTTTTTATGTGAATTTTGAATGGGTAAACTGCCTTTCCCATCAAATAAGGTACATCCTCCGATCTCTGATACGTCCAAAACGTATCTACTTTCCCGAACACTTTTTTTGTTGTTTGCCCTCTATCTCGTGTGTTTTGAATACAACTAATGCGGACTAACGATGTTTTTAGCAGAATTGATCTGGTGTCTCGTTTTTGTGCAGAAATCCAACTCTCAGGAAAATTCCCGGAAAATATAGAAAAACTCATATTTCACCTGAAGACTCACGTAGCCACAAGACGAGACAGAGGGGGGCCACGAGGGGCCCACACCTACCCTAGGAGCGGGCCAGGCCTTGGCCGCTCCTAGGGGTGGTCTAGCCGCCTCAGCCACCCCTCGACCTCTCCTTCGCACTATAAGAAGCCCGAGGGGGGTTCGACGTTTTTTCAGAAAGAGTTCCGTTGCTCTGCCACCACCAGAAACCCCAATCCGGGGACCAGAAACTCCGTTCTGGCACCCTGCCGTGACGAGGATTTGGAGGAGATCATCGCCATCGCCATCACCGACACCTCTCCATCAACCATCCATGATTCCTCTATCCATGTGTGAGTAATTCCCCGCTGTAGGCTATAGGGGATGGTAGGGATTGGATGAGATCGGTCATCAAATAGCTATAAGATTGTTATTGGCATAGTGCTTAGTATCCGTTGTTAGTATTTTTGACATTGTTGCAACTTGTTGTGCTTAATGCTTGTCACTTTGGGCCCGAGTGCCATGATCTGAGATCTGAACATGTTATTGATTCATGATGATAATTATTGTTTTTGATCATATCTGCAAGTTGTATACACTTATTGTCCGGAACCCGAGGCCCCAAAGCAATAGAAATTGGGATAACCAGAGGGGATGGCTATGATGTGAGGGTCACGTGTGTTCACGAAGTGTTAATGCTTTGCTCCGGTACTCTATTAAAAGGAGTATCTTAATTACCAGTAGTTTCCCTAGAGGCCCCGTTGCAAAGGGCTGGTAGGACAAAAGATGTCGTGCAAGTTTCTCATTGCAAGCATGCATGACTAAATAGGAACACACGCCTATGGTTATATTGTGCTATGATGCTTATATCATTATTACTTGCAATGCCTATGTCTTTCTATTATATGGACTCTCTCATTCATGCAGCGTCCATTCATCCATCCCTGTGCCTACAGTATTTTAATCATGTTGTCTACTGCAATCATCGCTACTGCTGCTAGTTCACTACTACCACTCCAATAAAACTATTACTACTGATAAATTTTTGCAAGCAAGTCTATTTCCAGGTGCAGGTGAATTGACAACTCATCTGTTAAAGCTTATAAATATTCTTTGGCTCCCCTTGTGTCGAATCAATAAATTTGGGTTTTACTTCCCTCGAAGACTGTTGCGATCCCCTATACTTGTGGGTCATCAAGACTATTTTCTGGCGCCGTTGCCGGGGAGCATAGCTTTATTTACAAGCCCACTTGAAGGTGATATCACTACAAGAAAAGTTGCCATGGCCGACGAAGTTGAAGTCGCGCCGTGGTTGCTGATGCGCCATGGCCGACGATTTTTGGTCTCTCCGTGGTGCATGTCAAAACTTTTTTTCTCGTTTTTGAGGCCACCTAGCCTGACGAAAACATCCAAAACGTCGCGTATGGTGGCCCGGGATGTGGTTCATCATGGATTCTCGGCTTCGACGGCCAAGTCAACGCAAATCCGCACTGCCCAGGGATGTAGGGCCCAAATGGCAGCCTCTCTAGCATTGTTTTTTTCTCGATCGCGCCATCTCGTTCAACGCTCTCCGATCGAGCTGTTTACGATGCACGATCATGGGTCCCGCATGTCATGATCTATGAACGAAAATTCTTTCTTTTCTTGCATTTCTTTGACCCCCTGATTTCTGGCTACTTCCTTTTTCTTTTGATCCCGTGCCGCCTTGGAAACATTGAGACCGCTGCTGCTAAATGGGACCAGCATGTCATCCTCTATGTGCAATCAAGTTTCTTTTCTTGGAGTTATTTTTGGCACCTCATATTTGGTCACTTGCCTTTTTCCGTGCCGCCTCTCAAACGGTGATACCGCTGCTGCTAAATGGGACCCGCATGTCATCCTCTATGTGCAATCAACTTTATTTTCTTGGAGTTATTTTTGGCACTTGATATTTGGTCACTTGCCTTTTTCTTTTGATCCCGTGCTGCCTCTCAAACGGTGATACCGCTGCTGCTAAATGGGACACGCATGTCATCCTCTTTGTAAAATCAACTTTCTTTTCTTGGAGTTATTTTTGGCACCTGATATTTGGTCACTTGCCTTTTTCTTTTGATCCTGTGCTGCCTCTCAAACGCTGATACCGCTGCTGCTAAATGGGACCCGCATGTCATCCTCTATGTACAATAAAAGTTCCTTTTCTTGGATTTTTTCACCCTCTGATTTTTTGGCTATTTCCTTTTTCTTTTGATCCCCTGCCGCCTTTGAAACGTTGAGGACTCTGTTGGCTCATAGGTCCCACATGTTAGCATGTATGAACGATAAACCTTTCCTTTCTTGGAGTTTTTTTTGACCCCCTAATTTCTGACTACTTTCTTTTTCTTTTGATCTCAAGCCACATTTGAAACGTTGAGACCGCTGCTGCAAAATGGGGCCCGCACGTCATCCTCTATGTACAATAAAGTTTCTTTTCTTGGATTATTTTTGGCTCCTGATATTTGGTCACTTGCCTTTTTCTTTCGATCTCATGCCGCCTTTGAAACGTTGAGGAAGCTGCTGGCTCATCGGTCCCGCATGTCATCCTCTATGAACAATAAAAGTTTCCTTTGTTGGATTTATTTTTTACACCTAATTTCTGGCTATTTTCCTTTTTCTTTTGATCTCCTGCCCCCTTTGAAATGATGAGGACGATGTTGGCAGATCGGTCCCACATGTCATCCTCTATGAACAATAAAAGTTTCCTTTGATGGATTTATTTTTGACCCATAATTAATTTCTGGCTTTTTTCTTTTTTTTCTTTTCATCCCCTGCCGCCTTGGAATCGTTGAGAATGCTGTTGCCTCATGGGTCCCGCATGTCATCCTCTCAGAACGGTAAATATTTCTTTTCTTGGATTTTGTTTACCAACTGATTTTTGGATTATTTTTTGTTTCGATCTCCTGCCGCCTTTAAAACGTTGACGACGCTGCTGGCCCACGGGTCCCACATGTCAGCCTCTATAAACAATAAACGTTGAGGATGCTGCTGCCTCATGGGTCCCACATGTCATCCTCTCAGAACAATAAATGTTTCCTTTGTTGGATTTTTTATACCAACTGATTTCGATCCCCTGCCGCCTTTAAAACGTTGATGACGCTGCTGGCTCATGGGTCCCCAATGTCAGCCTCCCCGTGCAAGAAACATGTGATATCTTGATTATTTTGCAGACAATAAACAGTGTATTTCGTTCTGAGCTATTGCAAACGGATAAATTAAATCTTTATTTTTACATAAACAAACTTATATGTTGAATCTCCTTGTTTTTTGTTTTTGCGAAGCATAGGACTTTCCTTTTTTTTTGAGAAAAATCCGAACTTTCCTATTTTGGAGTGGGCTGAAATTGTACGAGTCAAAATGCCCAGCAGGATAGTTAGAAGGCCTAGATGTCCAGATGCAGCCCAATTGAAATCTTTCTTTTTTTGGATTTTTTTCACCCCCTGATTTCTGGCTACTTCATTTTTCTTTTGGTCATGTGCCGCCTTGGAAACGTTGAGACCGCTGCTGCAAAATGGGACCCGCATGTCATCCTCTATGTACAATAAAGTTTTTTTCTTGGATTATTTTTGGCTCCTGATATTTGGTCAATTGCCTTTTTCTTTCGATCTCATGCCGCCTTTGAAACGTTGAGGAAGCTGTTGGCTCATGGGTCCTGCATATCATCCTCTATGAACAATAAAAGTTGCCTTTGTTCGATTTATTTTTTACCCCTAATTTCTGGCTATTTGCCTTTTTCTTTTGATCCCCTGCCCCTTTGAAACGATGACGACGCAGCTGGTAGGTCGGTCCCACATGTCATCCTCTATGAACAATAAAAGTTTTCTTTGATGGATTTATGTTTGACCTAATTAATTTCTGGCTATTTCTTTTTTTTCTTTTGATCCCCTGCCGCCTTGGAATAGTTGAGGATGCTGCTGCCTCATGGGTCCCGCATGTCATCCTCTCAGAAAGGTAAATGTTTATTTTCTTGGATTTTATTTACCAACTGATTTTTGGCTTATTTTTTCTTTCGATCTGCTGCCGCCTTAATACGTTGAGGACGCTGCTGTCTCACAGGTCCACATGTCAGCCTCTATGAAAAATAAACGTTGAGGATGCTGCTGCCTCATGGATCCCGCATGTCATCCTCTCAGAACGATAAATGTTTCTTTTCTTGGATTTTTTACCAACTGATTTTTGGTTTATCTTTTCTTTCGATCCCCTACCGCCTTTAAAACGTTGATGACGCTACTGGCTCATGGGTCCCCAATGTCAGCCTCCCCGTACTGCAAATCCTCTTTCTGCAAAGGTTGTATTTCTAGATAGCTAAGGTGGATTCGAATCTGCCGTGGTTCGGGCAGCTCAGGTAAGCCTTCTTGCACTGATTAATGGAAGTAGTGTATAGCAAGGTCAAGACATGTGGCTCGGTGTAATGAATCTATTTGAATCATGTTGTGGGTTCAATCTGAAAGTTCTCTAATAGGTGATACGTCCCAAACGTATCTATAATTTCTTATGTTCCATGCTACTTTTATGATGATACTCACATGTTTTATACACATTATATGTCATTATTATGTATTTTCCGGCACTAACCTATTGACGAGATGCCGAAGAGCCGACTTGTTGTTTTCTGCTGTTTTAGGTTTCAGAAATCCTAGTAAGGAAATATTCTCGGAATTGGACGAAATCAACGCCCAGGGGCTTATTTTTCCACGAAGCTTGCAGAAGACCGGAGGAGATACGAAGTGGGGCCACGAGGCGACGCCACACTAGGGCGGCGCGGCCCAGGCCCTGGCCGCGCGGCCCTAGCGTGTGGGTCCCCCGTGACGCCTCCTGACCTGCCCTTCCGCCTACTTAAAGCCTTCGTCGCGAAACCCCCAGTACCGAGAGCCTCGATACGGAAAACCTTCCAGAGACGCCGCCGCCGCCAATCCCATCTCGGGGGATTCAGGAGATCGCCTCCGGCACCCTGCCGGAGAGGGGAATCATCTCCCGGAGGTCTCTTCATCGCCATGATCGCCTCCGGATCGATGTGTGAGTAGTCCACCCCTGGACTATGGGTCCATAGCGGTAGCTAGATGGTTGTCTTCTCCTCATTGTGCTATCATGTTAGATCTTGTGAGCTGCCTATCATGATCAAGATCATCTATTTGTAATCCTACATGTTGTGTTTGTTGGGATCCGATGAATATTGAATACTATGTCAAGTTGATTATCAATCTATCATATATGTTGTTTATGTTCTTGCATGCTCTCCGTTGCTAGTAGAGGCTCTGGCCAAGTTGATACTTGTAACTCCAAGAGGGAGTATTTATGCTCGATAGTGGGTTCATGCCTCCATTGAATCTGGGACGAGTGATAGAAAGTTCTAAGGTTGTGGATGTGTCTGTTGCCACTAGGGATAAAACATCGATGCTTTGTCTAAGGATATTTGTGTTGATTACATTATGCACCATACTTAATGCAATTGTCTGTTGTTTGCAACTTAATACCGGAGGGGTTCGGATGATAACCTCGAAGGTGGACTTTTTAGGCATAGATGCATGCCGGATAGCGGTCTATGTACTTTGTCGTAATGCCCCGATTAAATCTCATAGTACTCATCATGATATATGTATGTGCATTGTTATGCCTTCTTTATTTGTCAATTTCCCAACCGTAATTTGTTCACCCAACATCTGTTTATCTTATGGGAGAGACACCACTAGTGAACTGTGGACCCCGGTCCAATTCTTTACATCTGAAATACAATCTACTGCAATTGTTCTTTACTGTTCCTCGCAAACAATCATCATCATCCACACTATACATCTAATCCTTTGTTTACAGCAAGCCGGTGAGATTGACAACCTCACTGTTACGTTGGGGCAAAGTACTTTGATTGGGTTGTGCAGGTTCCACGTTGGCGCCGGAATCCCTGGTGTTGCGCCGCACTACACTCCGCCACCAACAACCTTCACGTGTTCCATGACTCCTACTGGTTCGATAACCTTGGTTTCTTACTGAGGGAAAACTTACTGCTGTGCGCATCACACCTTCCTCTTGGGGTTCCCAACGGACGTGTCGACTACGCGCCATCAAGACTGTTTTCTGGCGCCGTGCCGGGGACCTGAAGAAAAGTTACACCACAGAGATTTCTAACTCCCACGTCAACTGCACGCCAGCAGCTGTTTTCTGGCGCCGTTGCCGGGGAGATCAAGACATGCTGCAAGGGGAGTCTCCCACATCCAATCTCTTTACTTTGTTTTTGTCTTGCTTTACTTTACTTTATTTACTTCTTTGTTTTCTCTTATATCAAAAACACAAAAAAATTAGTTGCTAGTTTTACTTTATTTACTGTCTTGTTCTCTATATTAAAAACACAAAAAAATTAGTTACTTGCATTTACTTTATTTAGTTTGCTTTATTTACTACTGTTAAAATGAATACCCCTGAGAACACTAAGTTGTGTGATTTCACTAGTTAGGCTTAATGGAAAACAACAAAAATATTAGAGATCTTTATAGTATTTATCTTGAGTTAGGACATGAGGTGTTCGAAGAGAAAATTAAAAAACCCATGGAACTTTGTTTGCAAAATAGTTGTAGCAATGTTATTAGCATGAACTCTTTGAACACTATTATTGCTAATGCTATGGAAGAATTTAAGCTTGGGGAAGCTGGTTTTGATGAGCATGATATTTTTAGTCCCCCAAGCATGGAGGAGAGAATTTACTTTGATGACACTTTTCCTCCCATTTATGATGATAGTGGTATTTTGTTGCCACCTAGTATTGAGGATAAAGTTTATTATGATTATACTATGCCTCCTACATTTGATGATTATGGTGATGAGAATAATAGTGATAGCTACTTTGTTGAATTTGCTCCCACTACAATTAATAAGAATGACTATGCTTATGTTGGGAGTAGTAATTATTTTATGCATGAGACTCATGATAAGAATGCTTTATGTGATGGTTATATTGTTGAGTTTGTTTATGATGCTACTGGAAATTATTATGAGAGAGGAAAATATGGTTGGAGAAATTTTCATGTTACTAAAACACCTCTCTATATGCTGAAATTTTTGAAGTTACACTTGTTTTGTCTTCCTATGCTATTCACTTTGTTCTTCACTGACTTGTTTATTTACAAGATTCCTTTTCATAGGAAGTGGGTTAGGCTTAAATTTGTTTCATACTTGTTTTTTTGATGCTCTCTTTGCTTCAACTCTCATCCTTATGCGAGTGCATCATTAAATTTACTGAGCCCATCTTAATGGCTATAAAGAAAGCACTTCTTGGGAGATAACCCATGTTTTTATTTTGCTACTGTTTTGTTGAGTCTTGGAAGTTGTTACTACTGTAGCAACCTCTCCTTATCTTTATTTTATTGCATTGTTGTGCCAAGTAAAGTCTTTGATAGTAAAGTCAATACTAGATTTGGATTACTGCGCAGAACAGATTTCTTGCTGTCACGAAATTGAGCCGCCACTGCTGTAGAAAATTTAGAAAAATCTGCCAATTTACGTGCGTGATCCTCAGATATGTACGCAACTTTCATTCAATTTGGGCATTTTCATCTGAGCAAGTCTGGTGCCTCTAAAAAATTCGTCTTTACGGACTGTTCTATTTTGACAGATTCTTCCTTTTATTTCGCATTGCCTGTTTTGCTATGTTTGATGGATTTCTTTGTTCCATTAACTTTAAGTAGCTTTGTGCAATATCCAGAAGTGTTAAGAATGATTATTTCACCTCTGAATATATGAATTATGCACTGACCCTCTAATGAGATTGTTTTGAGTTTGGTGTGGAGGAAGTTTTCAAGGGTCAAGAGAGGAGGATGATACAATATGATCAAGAAGAGTGAAAAGTCTAAGCTTGGGGATGCCCCGTGGTTCATCCCTGCATATTTTAAGAAGACTCAAGCATCTAAGCTTGGGGATGCCCAAGGCATCCCTTCTTCATCGACAACTTATCAGGTCACCTCTAGTGAAACTATATTTTTATTCCGTCACATCTTATGTGCTTTACTTGGAGCGTCTGTTTGTTTTTATTTTTGTTTTTGTTTGAATAAAATCGGATCCTAGCATTCTTTGTTTGGGAGAGAGACACGCTCCGCTGTTTCGTATGAACACATATGTTCTTAGCTTTATCTTTAATGTTCATTGCGAAATTTGAACTACTTCATTCATTGTTATATGGTTGGAAACGGAAAATGCCGCATGTGGTAAATGGTATAATGTCTTGAATAATGAGATACTTGGTAATTGTTGTGCTCATATAGATCATGTTTAAGCTATTGCATCATGTACTTTGTACCTATTAATGAAGAACTACATAGAGCTTGTTAAAATTTGGTTTGCATGATTGGTCCCTAGAGTCTAGATATTTTCTGGTTAAGGTGTTTGAACAACAAGGAGACAATGTAAAGTCTTATAATGCTTACAATATGTTCATATGTGAGCTTTGCTGCACCTTTTATACTTGAGTTTGCTTCAAACAACCTTGCTAGCCTAGCCTTGTATTGAGAGGAATTCTTCTCGTGCATCCAAATCCTTGAGCCAAAAACTATGCCATTTGTGTCCACCATACCTACCTACCACATGTATTTCTCTGACATTCCAAAGTACATTACTTGAGTGCTACCTTTAAAATTCTATTCTTTATCTTTGCAATATATAGCTCATGGGAAAAATAGCCTTAAAAACTATTGTGGTGAAGAATATGTACTTATGTGTCTTATTTCTTAATAAGTTGCTTGTTGAGCGGTAACCATGTTTCTGGGGACGCCATCAACTTTTACCTTTGTTGAATATCATGTGAGTTGCTATGCATGTTCGTCTTGTCTGAAGTAAGGGCGATTTTCATGATCATATGGTTTGAGTATGCATATTGTTAGAGAAGAACATTGGGCCGCTAACTAAAGCCATGATTCATGGTGGAAGTTTCAGTTTGGACAATTAATCCTCAATCTCTTATGAGAATTTTAACTGTTGTTGAATGCTTATGCATTAAAGAGGAGTCCATTATCTGTTGTCTATGTTGTCCCGGTATGGATGTCTAAGTTGAGAATAATCAAAAGCGAGAAATCCAATGCGAACTTTCTCCTTAGACCTTTGTACATGCGGCATAGAGGTACCCCTTTGTGACACTTGGTTGAAACATATGCTATGTTATGATAATCCATGTTAATCCAAGCTAATTAGGACAAGGTGCGAGCACTATTGGTATACTATGCATGAGGCTTGCAACTTATAGGATATCTTATACATAACACATATGCTTTATTACTACCGTTGACAAAATTGTTTCTATGTTTTCAAAATGAAAAGCTCTAGCACAAATATAGTAATCCATGCTTCCCTCTGCGAAGGGCCATTCTTCTACTTTATTGTTGAGTCAGTCCACCTATTCTTTCTATCTTAGAAGCAAACACTTGTGTGAACTGTGTGCATTGATTCTTACATGTTTACCTATTGCACTTGTTATATTACTTTGTGTTGACAATTATCCATGAGATATACATGTTGAAGTTGAAAGCAACCGCTGAAACTTATATCTTCCTTTGTGTTGCTTCAATGCCTCTACTAAGAATTTATTGCTTTATGAGTAACTCTTATGCAAGTCTTATTGATGCTTGTCTTGAAAGTATTATTCATGAAAAGTCTTTGCTATATGATTCATTTGTTTACTCATTATCTTCATCATTGCTTCGAATCGCTGCATTCATCTCATATGCTTTACAATAGTATGATCAAGATTATGATAGCATGTCACTTCAAAAATTATCTTTGTTATCGTTTACCTACTCGAGGGAGAGTAGGAACTAAGCTTGGGGATGCTTGATACGTCCCAAACGTATCTATAATTTCTTATGTTCCATGCTACTTTTATGATGATACTCACATGTTTTATACACATTATATGTCATTATTATGCATTTTCCGGCACTAACCTATTGACGAGATGCCGAAGAGCCGATTGATGTTTTCTGCTGTTTTTGGTTTCAGAAATCCTAGTAAGGAAATATTCTCGGAATTGGACGAAATCAACGCCCAGGGGCTTATTTTTCCACGAAGCTTCCAGAAGACCGGAGGAGATACGAAGTGGGGCCACGAGGCGACGCCACACTAGGGCGGCGCGGCCCAGGCCCTAGCCGCGCGGCCCTAGCGTGTGGGTCCCCCGTGACGCCTCCTGACCTGCCCTTCCGCCTACTTAAAGCCTTCGTCGCGAAACCCCCAGTACCGAGAGCCACGATACGGAAAACCTTTCCAGAGACGCCGCCGCCGCCAATCCCATCTCGGGGGATTCAGGAGATCGCCTCCGGCACCCTGCCGGAGAGGGGAATCATCTCCCGGAGGTCTCTTCATCGCCATGATCGCCTCCGGATCGATGTGTGAGTAGTCCACCCCTGGACTATGGGTCCATAGCGAGTAGCTAGATGGTTGTCTTCTCCTCATTGTGCTATCATGTTAGATCTTGTGAGCTGCCTATCATGATCAAGATCATCTATTTGTAATCCTACATGTTGTGTTTGTTGGGATCCGATGAATATTGAATACTATGTCAAGTTGATTATCAATATATCATATATGTTGTTTATGTTCTTGCATGCTCTCCGTTGCTAGTAGAGGCTCTGGCCAAGTTGATACTTGTAACTCCAGGAGGGAGTATTTATGCTCGATAGTGGGTTCATGCCTCCATTGAATGCAGGACGAGTGACGAGAAAGTTCTAAGGTTGTGGATGTGTTGTTGCCACTAGGGATAAAACAGCGATGCTTTGTCTAAGGATATTTGTGTTGATTACATTACGCACCATACTTAATGCAATTGTCTGTTGTTTGCAACTTAATACTGGAGGGGGTTCGGATGATAACCTGAAGGTGGACTTTTTAGGCATAGATGCATGCCTGGATAGCGGTCTATGTACTTTGTCGTAATGCCCTGATTAAATCTCATAGTACTCATCATGATATATGTATGTGCATTGTTATGCCTTCTTTATTTGTCAATTGCCCAACCGTAATTTGTTCACCCAACATCTGTTTATCTTATGGGAGAGACACCACTAGTGAACTGTGGACCCCGGTCCAATTCTTTACATCCGAAATACAATCTACTGCAATTGTTCTTTACTTGTTCTTCGCAAACAATCATCATCATCCACACTATACATCTAATCCTTTGTTTACGAGCAAGCCGGTGAGATTGACAACCTCACTTGTTACGTTGGGGCGAAGTACTTTGATTGGGTTGTGCAGGTTCCACGTTGGCGCCGGAATCCCTGGTGTTGCGCCGCACTACACTCCACCACCAACAACCTTCACGTGTTCCTTGACTCCTACTGGTTCGATAACCTTGGTTTCTTACTGAGGGAAAACTTACTGTTGTGCGCATCACACCTTCCACTTG
The DNA here is from genome assembly GCF_022539505.1 of Lolium rigidum. NCBI lineage: Eukaryota > Viridiplantae > Streptophyta > Magnoliopsida > Poales > Poaceae > Lolium > Lolium rigidum. The sequence continues at coordinate 257,282,530 of NC_061509.1, forward strand.
GGGTTCCCAACGGACGTGTCGACTACGCGCCATCAAGACTATTTTCTGGCGCCGTTGCCGGGGACCTGAAGAAAAGTTACACCACAGAGATTTCTAACTCCCTCGTCAACTGCACGCCAGCAATAGGTCAGCCAAAATATAAATTAAGTTTTTTTCTAAAACAGAAATGCAAATTAAGATGAACACAAACATTAGTTATCATAATAGTTGATCATACATACATACTTGCTAAGAGCAAAAGCTTGCCAGAGTTTTACCACCCATTCCTCCTATAAAAGCTCCAAGAGTACCCGGCCATCCAGGGGGTCTGAAAGGGGCAAATGCATCGTGTCCCTCCATTTCACTAGCACGGTGAATTCCCAATTCCGCTTTTCACCTCAGCCGTCGGATGTGGTAATTTTTTTATCACATTTTGCTTGTCCTGTCGAGTCCATGACAAATGGGACCTTATACGTGCGGGGGCCGCCGGTCATAGGCAGCCACACAGGCTCGTTCCTGTCACCCTTCTCGTTGGGGCAGTGAAAACCTAGACGGGGCCAGTCTCTCCTCCCCCAATCCCCACCTCCTCTCCCATCCTCCAATCATCCCTCTCCATCCTCCTCCCCCAACCCGCGCCGCCGCCTCTCCTCCTCCCAAGCAGGATGCAACCGCATCGGGAGAACATCCGCGGGGCGCTGCTGCGTGGAGCGCCGGGAGGCGATGGTCACCGGCTCACCGCCGGTCGCGGGCGTCGCCGTGCGAAGAGTAGGTGGGGCCGCATCAGCCGTCACCTTGGGTCACTGCCGCCGTCGCGGCTCCTCCACGCCATGGTCGTCGGACAGCGCCATGGAGCGCGTCTCCAACAAGTCGCAAATCCGGGACAGGGCGTGGATCCGCTCCGGCGACGACCGGAGGCGACGGGCTCGTGCGGGGCGGATCCGCGGCGGTGGCGACTGGGCATGGCCGAAGATCGGCCGGCGCGGGACGGATCCACTCCGGCGTCGACCTGAGTCGAAGGGGCGCGGCCGGAGACGGGCCAGCCGGAGGTGGAGGAGCTGCAAGGGGCGGCGCTGGGACGGTGGTGGAGGAGCAGTGACAAGCGCGCCGGCCATGGCGCCGCTCGCTGGAGCACATCAGCATCTCGTCGCTCGTCAATATTACTTATCCATGTAAGCTCTTTATTCTCGTTCTTCCTCCTACTTTAATTCATTTTTCGCATGGCCATGATGGTGGATCTGCTTAGCCACGCATGGGTACAGAGAAAATTATAGCCATCTCTTCCGTTTATTGGCTTTTTTATTGTTGGAGGTGATGCTAATTCGGTTCACACCGGCGATTATTCTTGTGCTGCATTTGGTCGTTTGCTGCACTTGGATTCAGATAGAAGAGATCCAGTTGCATTGGGATCTTTTTGTGAGAATCAACTTAGTGAAAAAAGGGGTATGATTTGTTTGTTCACTCAATGGACCAGGTGATGACATGCCCTCGCTCGCTGATCTGGAGCTTCAACCATCTCATGGAGGACGCCGTCTGGTAGATGTCCTGCGAAGCCCGCTATGCCACCTCCGGCACTAGGAGATGAGGCGGCCCGGAGGTCCGGCCTCCTCATATCCCTCGTCACCATCTGCACACTCGTGGCGGCGCACATCGCCCACCAGAAGGACTGCAGGCCCGTCGACTTTGTGCGTGGCGTCATCCTCGTCAAACACAATGCCCGCAACCTGCTACTGTCGCCGAGGTTTCTTCTTATGTTTCTTGGCAGCTTGTAGCCTTTGAGGCTCAGATTTGTTTTCCTATGGATTTGAATATCTCAGTCATCGGGTGTTCATTTGGGCTTATTGGCTGTACTCATTTTGGTTGGTTCCCTTTTGTTTTTGCTGCAGAGAGTGTATGTTTCATAGTGGTGTGGAAGGGTTGAGCAACGAATGAGGTTTTTTTAGTCCTAGGTCAGGACTAAGATTCTAGAATTTTCTTTTCATAATACTGCATGATTTTAATACTTCAAGGACATATGAATAGTATGGTTTCTCTCTCTCCTAGATTTCTTACTACCGAGAATGCTTTTGATTGCATTGTCATTTGTTTTATTGAGCTCTAAATTAAAATAATATTGTATTAAACTATTTGTTGCATAGCATTAGCCCACCCTTTGTTCATACCTTGTATAAAGGTTGGTTCTGTGCTTTTTTGTGTTCATGCCAACATTTTGCACGCCTTACCACCTTGGACAAAGTAGTTATTGTCTGGTTACCTTTAGATTTTTTGTTTCATAGAGAATTAAGTGCAACCTGTTTTTGCAGTCAATTATCTTGATAATATATCTCAATTCCTATGTCCTAACTATTCCTTCTGCAGGAATTTGAGAAGATTTGTCCAAATTGGTGATGAAATCCAAGCTGCTCGATTTCTTCTCGGACATGGATGAGCCCCTCAGGTATGACAGATCTCTCAGAGGATCTCTCCCAGCATGAAAAGTTCATGTTCCAGTGAGGAGGCTCACCATCACCTACGTCATGTTACTTAGGTATAAATTGTATGATGGAATTTCTGAGTAATTATCTGAAAAGTAGATGCCATGCTTTGTTGAAGACAGCATAGTCCAGTAATTATATGTCTATCCAGATATTTCATATTTATATGCATTTGGCCTGAAAAATAGGGTGGGGAAGGCAACTACCACCGGCGGTTGTCTGGCTTGTGGGTGCATCCAGGTTGCCATTTTACAACATTAGAGATTGGAGAATGTACTGTTATGTCCACATCTGTATTGTTAGTAATTTTGAATCGATCCGTTTTCATGCATTGACGGTCGTTTCCTTGTTTTAATCTATTTGAAACATGTTTCCTGGTGGCAGTGACGCATAGGTACCATGCGGTTTACTCGTCTTATTTGTCTCCTCTTTTATCATGTATATTTTGGTGAATGTTCAGCAGCTTATGTGCTATTTTCCCCCCTACTAAACAGAATTTCCTCTATGTAGGAATTATATACTGAGGTTGATTGTGTTTCAAGATATTGAGTGTCCGTAAGAATTTGAAACAGGCTACAGATCAATTTACTTTGGTAATCTATGTTCAGTTGCATTTCCAAATAAATGTTTCACTTATCCCGCAAAAAATCCTCTATAGTTCGGTTGCATGACTTTAAAAAATCCAGTTATAGGACTGAACAGGTTAGGGATTTGTACATACATATTTGATGTTGTGATCTGTGGCACAACAAGAATTCTTATGTGTTACTAACTGTAGAATGGTGTTTATCATTGGTATTGGTTCTAGGCTACAACTTATTGTGCTTACTTCAGCAAAGTTGACAACATATTTATCCTAAATCGTTCAGCTAGCTCCTAGATATTTTACTATTCCATTTATTCATAGTACACTAGCGCAAGTATTATACATGGTTGCTTTTGGAGCAGAGTGTTCACTGGGAAATTGGCAATGGCAAGTCTGTAAATCTGTCTATGACAAGTTGGTTGTTGAAGAGATTCTTGGGACAGTTTGTCCAATTGGATTCCAAGATCACGTAGATACCTCATCAAACTGACTAATGATTTTTCTACATGGCGGGTGGCATTTATTCAGTCAAGTCATCCTAGAACCTGACACGGGCCTGCTTATTATCTGCTTAATCTCCCTACTTTTATACCTGATTTGTGTGTTGCCGGTTGACATGAAGCCCCCTTCGGTCAACAAATAGGTATTTATGGCCAGGCTGATAGCTATTTGCAGATATTCAGGCCTTATGTTTCGTTACACTATTTTGTATTGAGAGTTTCTATCTCATGTGCGCAGGGCCATGACCGTTTCATCGACATCACGAGCGCACATGCCTTTGTCTCAGGGAACCCGGCACCACGGTGAGGCTGGACAGGTTAACAATATACTAGCCAACTTTCTCTTCGGTGTTCAGACTTAAACTACAACTGGACAACTCAATCAATATCATTTGGTTTATCTCGTGGCAAATGGTTTGTGCTATTTCTAAAATCAACTCATAGTTTCAAGCGATGTTGTTTAGATCATAGGATTTGGCTCTCCCATGCAAATATGTAAGCACTGTCTATAGGATCCGAAGGTCTGAAGCTTAAAGTCCAGCAAAAATCTCTTGAAATATTGTGTGCACGGTGTGAATTCTTGAGTTTGCACAACTTCTGAAATGACATGTCTGCTCTCGATCCCTTTTATCTGTCAACTACTTAAATTATTAGTGATAAAAACATCCTTTGCAAACAAATTGTCTTTTCACCATCTAGAAGGTTGATTTTATCTATTTTCACTTAAATATGGTGCCCTACTTGAACTCCTTTTTCCTTTTTCTTATGCCTACTAATGATGTTCCGCCAATAGGATTCTCATGCGCCGGTGTAATGTACCTCGAGCAAATTCATTGAGAAAGTTGGTGGGAAGCTCCCAAAACGGCATGTGAGTATGTGACTAAAGCATGTTTCTAGAATGTTTGCTTCTCGTGTTTTAGCTGATCGATATTGTATTGCCCATTACTTTGTGAAGTGAAATATGTTAAAATGGATCTTTTGCTGTATAACAGGTCTAGAGAGAATCAGTTTGTGCTAATTGTTCAGATTGACTTGCGATTTTCTTAGTTGTGTTTTTATCAGCATATTTTCTAATGCTCGACTAATCAGGACATTGGTCTAGAAACGATCATTTGACCTTGTTTTGCTCGAGGTATATGGAGTTAGAACTATCACTTTCTCTTTAATTTGTGGTGGTTGCTGATAATCTCTGCTGCTGGCCCATTGGCTCTTGTAATTGCTAGAATATCTTTTATTATATTGACTAATGTAGCTATATTTTTATTTGCAGTTCTCAAAGGATATAAGAGAGTTAGGAGATGCAATCGCTGGGTGATGATAACGGTGAAGCAACAGTTTTTGTTGTTGCCACAACCTACAAGCAAATGTAGGTATACAGATGTTGTAGAGTTATGGAAGAAGTTAATGGTGTCGCATCTTATTTGGCTTCACATTATCGATAGAAATCTGCATTGGCGCCGATCATTATCGATAGTAGTACTGATTAGAATGATGGAGCAGTTCAAAAGTTTCCAATCAAGCTTTGTTTTTGTAGAATGTTTATTTTCCTTTTCTTGAAGGAAATAATTATGTTGTCCGAGGTACTTGTTCTATACAACCTGATATGTATTTTATTTTGCTCAGGTTTAGGGGCTGGTCTCCTTAATGCACAATGCAGGTGATTGCAGGGGAAGATGTGGCTGTGATCTGATCTTGTTCGCTTGTATGATGTTTGAACTTGTAGTTTCTTCCATTGCATACATGTATATTTTGCCCTCCCCTCTTCCATTCCACCTCTTACTGAATTGTATCCTTATTTAACATTAGTTGTTTAGATGCATAATTATATAGTTCCATCCAATCGGTTACCATTTCTTGAACTGTATCACTCAGGAAATTATTGTTTGTTTCCATGAGTGCCGCTCATGGACAGCCAAGTTGCAGGTAGCTAAACTTTATTGATTCATTCTTCGTGCTTGCAGGAAGCTACTATTTAATAGGGACACAAGTAACAGCAAGATTCCACATGTGAATAAGGATTGGATCGTGAATGTCGACGCGAGGTCAATACACTATGATCTGACCATCTACAACATCCAACCATGTTTGACCCTTTCAGGTTCAGTGTACGCATTGCAAGCCTGAAGAAATTAGTACCATAGATATAGCTTTGTGATTAGACTCATGGTACATTTGGTTTTACAGCTGCAGGACATGCCCAAGAACAAAAATCCAGGAAAAAAGAAGTAGTTAACATTGTTTTAACAACAACTCACCTAATTTTACAATACCTGGTTGGTCATAGGACTAATTTAGTTCTATGGTGGCCGACGAACTCTCGTAGTTCTTAAACATTATGCATTTGATATTTCGCATGTATGGTGCTCACTGATATACAATATTTCATATTTAGAGGCAAGAAAGTCAGGTTGGTTGTAATTTTAATTTTTGTGCTGATGCATTGCCTGTTTAATGCTCTGGATTGTTGAAATTTTGAATACAATATTAGATGTGTATTATGCTGCGACAGTAGGCTTGTGTTGTCTTGTATGGTGGCCTAGGCCAGCCAAACTTCTCTAAAACTTCTCCTTAATTAATGAGATGAGGCAAAGTTTTTGCCTCCATTTCAGAAAAAAACTGTCCATAGCATTGACAGTGATGCATTGGCCATTGTTATTTTCAGGCTGGCCCATCAGATCCCAAGCAATTCCCCTCATTTTAGTTGGGAACAAGGTTCATGTAGACACTGGAAGCAAACGAGTGGTTACTTTGTGGAACACTCAGCTTTTTTTTACCACAAATCCTCTACAATTAATTCTGGTAGAAATGAAAAAGTCAAGTGTTTACGCATGTCCAGCTTTGCATGGCGACGCTTTTGACCTCTAAGAAATCTCTTTGCTTATTGATTGAAAATGAGGATGCTACATGTGGTTAATTACAACCTCCTACATTCACATGATAGCATTTACTAAATTTTTTTAATCATGAAACTGGTTCTGTCGGAGCCAAGGTCGAGTTCATTTTTGGTTTGCGGGATATAGATGTTTGTCACACATAGCTTTGCGTGTGTATAAAATAACCTATCTTACGATGGCCAAGGGCAATTAGGTATTACTATAATTTCTGCTCTTATGTTGTGCTATCTTGAAAAGCCAATCAAGTATAGTAACATGTTTCACATGATAAGTCTGTGGTTCTGTTAAACAGGAAAAAAATGAAAGAGAAAAGAGAATTGGCGATTATGACAGAAGCACGAACTCACATGCTTGCATCAATGCATAAGGCAGGTTCTATCACTTTTCTTGCTCTGGTTGATGGTTACTATTCTCTCGTTAGAAGCCGCGTCTTTGATGTTGGGGCCTGGCATATTATTTTTGATATGCTAATGGTCGGCCCGGAAATTTGTGACATGTTTTCTTAGACTACGATAGACCAGTTATTAAGTGGCATACCTTTTGCCTTGGTTTCTATTTTAGTTCTCAGATGTCCTAAATATTGCTTTGCTTCGCCATATCGGCTCACACTCTTGATGCTTGAAAGCTATTACTTCAAAACTATGTTCTATCTTCAAAATTTCAGATGTTTGTTTATGCTTTTGGTTGCTTTTGTTTTGGCAGGAAGCTATTTTAATTGTTTCTTTTGCAACATTGAGTAAAAACTTTCGTGATAAAATTGACCAGGATTTGCAAACCAGACATTATTAACTTTGTTTCTCTTTTCTGTGCTTTGCCTTCAAAAGTGCGGATACCTGATTATGTTTTCAGTTTCTTCTTTGGTTTATTACGAGTTCATTTTGAAGCTAAAATGTTTGTCGCTTTCTTTTCCAAAATAAAATACGGTGATTATGACAGCGAGTGGAGACTTTCCCAAATTAATCAAAAAATAGTTATTTCAAGATTGTGCTATCGTGTGCTTTCCCCTGTTTTCGGGAATAGAAGAGATGGTAAATTCATTATAATATGTTTAATTTGGTTCCTAAAAATCAAAGTTGTTTCTCCTTTACGTGATTTGCCTTCAAAGGTTCGGATACTTCATTATATTCTCGATTACTTCTCCGGTTAATTATCTCTGGATTCAAGTATATGGATATCGCTGTTGCGGGCACACGGTTGCTATAGCAGCTATTAGATACATGCAGAATGCAGCTAATTTGGTGGTCAAGGATTTGAACTACCGCTGGTTAAAGCAAATACAAGAAGAGAACGGACATATCAGGAGTCAGCTTACATATATCGCTATTGTGGAACACACCGCTGTTGTAGCAATTATTATCGTGTATGCAGTACTTTTGTTTTGTGAAACCAAAATGGATCCAGAGCAAGGAGAAATTGTGCCATCACATTAGACCTTCAACCATTCCATACCGTCTTATGCGAGTGTTGTTGGCTTCAGGACAGTGTTATTAGACCTTGGCTATATTAATGTAGAATGTACACATGAATTCAACCAACTATGTTATGTAATATAACTATTACAATATTAGACTTAGATGAAACAATACTTTTCTATCTATTGATGTTGGAATCTATATTATGTGTAATGTACACATGAATTCTTCCAGCTATATTTTGTAATATACTTGTGATAATATTAGACTAAGATGAAAAATTACTTGCTTTTATCTATCAATATTGGAATCTATGCTATGCGTACCTCATGGAGACCTTGATAAGCCTCATAGTTTAAATCCAATAAATATCAATTATATATAACACCATAGATAGAACTATTGTTACAATACTATCTCACTTTTATCCTTGCGACTGGGGTGCAACGGGTACCTACCGAAACATAGAATTGCGGTACAAGGTACAATTAATTGTCCGCATTTGTTTGTTGTCCGGCTGAATTGTTATACGAATTGAACTACTAACCAAAATTTGGTCGAGGATCGCTGCAGTGGCTATGATGCTGAGTGGGTCTAAGGGGTCGGAAGAGGAAAATGAAGATGTAGGAGAGGCTGAAGGAGCCGTCGAATGGGGGACCAGGGCAATAGCCAAAGGATAGCGGAGGAGCCATCAAGGATATTTTCTCCAATGCATGTCGTCTGATGCTGATGGAGCTCAGCCTGGATGGCCAGCCAACCCGGCTGCCCTCCCTTTACCACCAGGCTGGCGGCCGGAGGGTCAGAGCTTTGAAAGCAATTAAATTACGTGTTAATTCTTAATTAATAAGCTAAAACTTATGGTTTAAATTCTGATTTGATTATGCCATTTGCGCGATAGCGCAACGGGTCATCTAGTACAATTAATTAGCAGTTCAGATAAGATAACCTTATATAAGTATAACTACAAATGCATTTGCTAAGGGCTCATGGGACAACAGAACTAGACAACCGCGAACTTCATGACCAGCATGTCACAACGGCATCGAAAGATCTTGAACTTCAACTTTGATCCAATGCGAAGTTTGGCACCGTCAATGAACTTTTTCCACCTGGAAGTAACAGCCAAGCGGCCATCTGTGGGACTGACGGAGTACCGTCCCTCCACGGTGAGACCTTGACTCTTCATGACGAGGGATATCTTGCCCCTTCGTCCAGCATTGAGATCCTTGGAGATACTTTTAGGAAATTTCTGATTCAAAGCAAAAGATACCACCAAAAATTAGTCAATGGCACCAATGCACTGAACCATGTGAGACTTTGAGCAGAGAAGACATCAAGATAAGAGCAGTTATGTTGTCATATACTCACGAACATAGCCTTCAGATGCGTCATGGTCACCACACGGGTGGCCACAGCAATGAGCTGAGACCTCGGTGATCTGGTTGGGGCGAGTGCGTGGAGCCCGGGCTGGTACACGAGCTGGTGCTGATGCGGGAGACTGTTGGGCAGGTGCGATGAACGGTGCCTCTAGAGGAACCGAGTCTTGATGCCAGGAGCCTGCTGGGCAGGTGTAGTATATGGGGCCTCTACAAGAACCGATGCTGATGTAGGGGCCTCCTGGGTAGATGCAGTAAACGAAGCTGGTACAGGAACCGGTGCCGATGCAGGAGAGTGGGAAGCCGGTGCCGGTGCTGGTGTGGGTGCCCTTTGTAACATCCCAAGTTTTTAAAATAAAAAAACTTGCATGCATTCATGGCATCTTTGCATTTGTATTCATACACATAAAATGATAAGCACAATATGACACAACCATAGCCTTGTACCCTAATGCAAAATCTTATTTTTCCCTACCATGCCCTTTTGGTAAAAACCTTGTTCTCTGTTGTTTAAAACAAAGCCCTAAATTTTACAAAATTTTAGAAACTGGTTTGAGCCTTTTTGGATTTCTAAAGCAAAAGTTATGAGGAAAACAGTAAAAGAAAAAGGAAAAAGAGAAGACCAAAAAAAAGAGAAACGGAACGGACTGGCCAAGTTGGGCCAGCCCGAACGCACCGGCCCAGTTGGCCTGCCAAACACGGCCCGCGCCCGAACCGCCTCTCTCCCCTCTCCTTTTAAGTGTATTAGGTGTGTTGGGGACACAAGAGACTTCTTGTATCTTAATTGTAGGGTTGCTTGAGAGGGATATCTTTGACCTCTACCTCGCTGAGTTCGATAAACCTTGGGTGATTCACTTAAGGGAAACTTGCTGCTGTTCTACGAACCTCTGCTCTTGGAGGCCCAACACTGTCTACAGGAATAGAAGCGTGCGTAGACATCAAGCTATTTTCTGGCGTCGTTGCCGGGGAGGTAAGGTAAAAGGTATTCACATCCTCCGACTACTAAGCTTATTTCCTAGCACTGTTGCCGGTGTGTGAGTGCTCGAAGCTATTTCCTTTAGATTCTGCAATTATATCTTTTTGTTTCTTGTTTTTATTTCACTAGTTAGGCTTAATGGAAAACAACAAAAAAATTAGAGATCTTTATGAAATTTATATTGAACTAGGACAATGCCCGCGCGTTGCTGCGAAAGAGGAGAGAAAAACATCAACTCCCCTAGCCTATCCACTGCCACCACGTCTACAGTGCATGCAAAGGGGTCCACGGACCTTGCCCACGCGGTTCAGCTCCGTACACCTGAGCCTTCCAATGGAAGAATCGTAAACCAGGTGCATGCAACAAATCTCAAGGAAAAGCCCACATGCATCAGGAAGAATCAACCATTGGATGCAGCGATACATATCGAAGGCCCACACGAAGGAAGCGATCAGTTCGTTTGGTGGCGAACCATTCTCCTTTAATCGGTGGCAGCGGTCGTAATTATTTTAAAAAAATTGAGGTAATTTTAAAACGGGCGAAAATTTTGGGGAGAAACCTTACTTCCTATAGGTAAAAAAAAGAGAGAGAAAAATTGTCCATGTGTTGCAATGGGTTAAATTTAAATTTTCAAGATGAGGTGTCATACAACAATTGCCACATAGAAAACCCGGCCCAAAAAATCGGTCGTTGTTACAGGTTAATTTCAAAACGTACGGGATTATTATATGCAAGAAAACTCATGAGTCTATTATATGTCTATTGAAGACACATCCAACATATTCATTGTTTATTACTATTTGATCTTTCTATTCCATGTGACCATTGCGAAATACGTGTACACGTTTCTTCCTTTCAGATCAGGAAGCCAATGTTCTGGTCATCGCTAACACTGACATGTGAAATCCTCCACATGAAAAAAATCATCCAATGTGAGGAATCTTCTTGAAGCCATCGATATAAGCACCAAACACGACCGTAGAAGCAAGATAAAAAAAATAAACCATGAAAATGCAGTCATATATATTCTGTAGTGGGCCTATATGCGAGGACGTGGGATTGCACGTTCCAGTGCGCAGCGTAGTAACATAGTCGCTTAAATTTGTTATTCTTGTATGTAATCCTTTAGACTCGCTTCAGATGATGCAGGTCTGTAAGTATGCAACTACAATTCCGGCCACCGGCAGAGGGAGGACGCTTGAATCCAAGGATTGGCTGGCTGATCCAACTAAGGAATCAGCGCTACTGTTTAATCACCACACGCCACGCTAAATCAGATGGCCCGCGGCGCGCGGAGCTCCAGTGGGGCCTCAAAACGCTGGCCATGACGCGTATGAAGACCTCGCGACGAGATGCGGCTGAACCCTGCCCTGCCCAGCACAACGCGCTAAGCCCGGACACCTTCACTGACATCCCGCGCGCCACGGCCGCCTCCCCACCCCCCTGCCGCAACCGTCGTCGAGCACGATGGGCGGCCCACACGCCTGCGCTGGCATCGAACTCGACGAACCGTCGCCACCGTCGAGAGGCTCTTCGACTTCTGGCAATGCTCACCGCCTTCGACTTGCTGATGTGCACAGGCGCACAACGCCTGCTTCGGTGGCTCCATCCACCACGCGTCTCATGCTAATCCGTCGATCCAGGACTTCCGTTGCCGACGGAAATCACGGTTTCGAACTTCGTTTACGAGCGAATCTCTTTCTGCCAACGTTGAGGAGCCTCAACGGGGTATATATGATGGATATTTTTGGGCCATGAGTCAAGCAATTATGAGTTCGTATGGAACTCGTTTGGGTAGGATTAGCTGGAAAGAGATACACCGCAAGCGAGTCTTGGTGCGACGTACGGAAGAAGCCATACCGCGACTTGAAACCGACATGAATTAGTATTTCCACCCTGTACGGGTACGATGTATCGCGATCGATCAAAGGAAAGTGTGATGGAAGAAGGCCGACGGACGAACCAAAATCAGACGGACCAAACCGCGGAAACACTTTTCCCTTTATTATTAGGTATAGATTAGGACATGATACTTTTGAAGAGAAAATTAAAAAACCTATGGAAGTTTGTCTGCATAATAGTGGTAGTAATGTTATTAGTATAAAAATTTTGGACACCATTATTTTTAATGCTATGGAAAAACCCAAGCTTGGGGAAGCTAGTTTATATAAAAATAATATTTTTTGCTCCTCGACTTTGGATGAAGTATTTTGCCTTGATAATGCTTTGTCTCCAATATGTGGTAATTAGAATGATGCTTGTGATATTCCAAATCCACCTGTTGAAAGTATTCCTTTTAAAATACCTCTGAAAATTGTTGAAAGGGTTATGAATGATCAATATGTAGGGGATGGATCAGTCCATCCAAGTGTTCACTTGTCTAAACATACAGAACTTTGTGAGTTATTTGAGATTGCAGGTTTATCAAGAGAAAATGTTATGAGGAAACTATTTCCATTGTCACTTAAGGATAAAGCAAAGGAATGGTATAGGCTGCTGGATGAACAACCATCGAATTGGAAACAACTTGAATCTCTCTTTTACTCTAAATTTTATCCTCTTCATGAAGTGCATCTAGATAGGAATCGCATTTATAATTTTTACCCTCATGATGGAGAAAGCATTGCTCAAGCTTGGGGAAGACTAAAAACATTAATACTCAAATGTCCTAACCATGAGCTTTCTGAGGAAATAATTGTTACTAATTTTTATGCAAGGCTTTCAAGTCATTATAAGGATTATGTAGATGCATGTTCAAAGGGTTCTTTCACAAGTAAGAAAGTTGAAGCTAGATGGGATCTTCTTGAAAGAATTCAAAGCAATACTGAAGATTGGGAGAACGACAAAGGTAAAAAATCAGGTATAAACTATGAATATGAATGCATTAAGTCTTTCATTGAAACTGCTGGTTTTCAAAAGCTTAGTGATGATTATGGTCTTGATTCTCAAATTATTGTTGATTGTTGTAGAACCTTTGCTTCTCATATTAATGTTCCTAAAGAAAATTGGGACGTGTATCATGAACCTTTCAAAGACACTTGCATGGAAAATGAAATTGTTGTTAATGATTGCAATAAACATGCCCAAACTTCTGAAAATACTATTTCTTATAAGCATGTTAATTTTTGTGGAATGCATAGACCTTGTGGAATTAATCAAATCGAAGATGAATATTGTATCCATCATAGGAATGAAAAAACTAGAATGTGGTACAAGGCTCTAAAAGATCTTGGTGAAAAAGTTTGTGACCTCCATCCTTTTATTTGTGAACTTTGCTATGAAGTGGGTCATTTTAATTTTCAATGTTCTGGTCATGATGATAGTATTTCGAATTTAATGAGTACTTCAATTCTATATTGTGATAACATGATCACTCCTAATCAGCATGATGTACTTAATTTATTTTTAGGGTGTGAAGAGTTATCAAGAAAAATTTCTTTGTTAGATATGAGTGATCTTGATATGAATAGTGTGTTGCATGGATGTTATCTCTATTGTGTTAATGATTGCCATGCCAACACCTACATACAAAGTGTTATAAAGGATGGGACTTTACCAAAATATGATAGGACTAATATGTGTTTTGTTCTTATTAATGAAAGAGAGGTATCCTCACAAGTTTCTTCTATTGTTTCTAATAATAAACCAGGTTATGTGGAGAAGCTTCCTTTCAAGCCTCTCCCTCCTAAAGAGGAAAAGAAGAAGAAGAAGGGAACGAAGAAGAAGAAGAAGAAGAAGAAGAAGAAGAGGAGTAAAAGGAGAGAGGAAACGGTATCTTCTCCCAAACTTGTTGCTCCTATTACAATTTATACTTATAATTCTGAATTAGATGATTCTGAACTTGATGATGAACCTATGCCTGTTATTTATATTAGTGATCATGATTGGGAAAAGCACACTTCTTTTGATATTGAAGATCTCTGGGACACTAATTCTGAAAATGATGATGTTAATAATTGCCATAGTATTAGTACTATCCATGTTTCTTCCCATGATGATATAGAAAGCTCTAAGCTTGGGGATGAGGTGTTTGAAAATCCTTTTGCTACTGATGATTATATGTTTGATACATCTCCTTCTAGTAACAATGATGGTATGTTTACAGATGAACACACTTTGGAAGATAACTATTCTATTTCTTATGATGACACTATGCCTACAATCTTTGACAATTATTATAAAGAATACTATGACATAGGTTATAATTACAGTCATCCTCATGAAACTTGTCATAGTTATGGAGGGATTACCCAAAACCATCTCTCTAATATACAACTTTTCTATCATATTCAAGTTCGTTATGGTGATTGTGATATTTTCAGTCCATCTACTATTGAGGATAAAATTCATTATGATTATTCTATGCCTCCAATTTATGATGATTATAATGATGGATGTGATAGTTTTACTCCCACTATTACTAATAAAATTGATTATGCTTGTGTGGAGAGTAATGATACTTTTATGCATGTGGATCATGATAAGAATGCTTTATGCGATAGCTATATTGTTGAGTTTATCAATGATACCACTGAAAATTATTATGAGAGAGGGAGACATGGTTTTATATATCTCAATAATATTAAGTCACCTCTCTTTTTGTTCAAAATTTTGAAGTTGCACTTGCTTTGTCTTTATATGATAGTAGCTTCATGCTTCAATAATTTGTTTTCTTACAAGATTCGTTTGCATAGAAAGTGGGCTAGACTTAAATGTGTTTGGTATTTGCTTTTTGACGCTCTCTTATATTCAACTCTCATCTTTATAAGAACATCATGAAAATTATCATGCCTAGCTAAAAGGCTTTAAAGAAAAGCGCTCTTGGGAGACAACCCATTGTTTTATTTCTGTAATTTTTGTTTTATTTTTGAGTCAAGGTACTGCCTACTACTGTAGCAATATCTTTGTATCTTTATTTTCTTGCATTGTTGTGCCAAGTAAAGTCTTTGATAGAAACTTGATACTAGATTTGGATTTCTGCGCAGAAACTGATTTTTAGCTATCACCAATTTGAGCTTTTCTCTCTGTATAAAAATCTGAAAATTCTGAAAAAAATCATGAGTAATCCTCAGATATGTACGCAACTTTCATTCAACTGGAGCTTTTCCATCTGAGCATGTTAAGTGCCTCAAAAAAATTCGTCTTCACGGACTGTTCTGTTTTGACAGATTCTGCCTTTTATTTCGCATTGCCTCTTTTACTGTCTTTGAGTGGATTTCTTTGCTCCATTAAATTTCAGTAGCCTTGGGGATGATTGTGTCCTTGCTGAACATGTGAATTTTTGATTATGCACTAACCCTCTAATGAGATTGCTTTGAGTTTGGTGTGAAGGAAGTTTTCAAGGATCAAGAGAGGAGGATGATACAATATGATCAAGAAGAGTGAAAATCTTAAGCTTGGGGATGCCCCCGTGGGTCATCCCCATATATTCCAAGAAGACTCAAGCGTCTAAACTTGGGGATGCCCAAGGCATCCTCTTCTTCATCGACAATTTATAAGGTCATCTCTAGTGAAACTATATTTTAATTTCGTCACATCTTATGCACTTTACTTGGAGCGTCTGTGTGCTTTTATTTTCGTTTTGTTATTTTCATTCTCTGAATAAATCGGATCCTAGCATGCTTGTGTGGGAGAGAGACATGCTCCGTTTTTTCATTTGAACACTTGTGTTCTTCGTTTTACTTTAATACTCATGGCGAAAGCTGAAAGCCTCAGCATTTATTTTTCATGTTCATGGCGAAAGCTGAAAGCCTCAGCATTGATTGTTATTTGGGTGGAAACAGAAAATGCTTCATGTGGTAGTTGGTATATTGTCTTGAATAATTTGATACTTGGCAATTGTTTTGAGCTCTCAGGTAGATCATGTTTAAGCTCTTGCATCATGTAGTTTAAACCTATTAGTGGAGAACTATCGTAGAGCTTGTTTAAATTTGGTTTGCATGATTGGTCTCTCTAAGGTCTAGATATTTTCTGGTAAAAGTGTTTGAGCAACAAGGAAGACAGTGTAGAGTCTTATAATGCTTGCAATATGTTCTTATGTAAGTTTTGCTATACCGGTTTATACTTGTGTTTGCTTCAAACAACCTTGCTAGCCAAAGCCTTGTACTGAGAGGGAATGCTTCTCGTGCATCCAAAACCTTGAGCCAAAACCTATGCCATTTGTGTCCACCATAACTACCTACTATGTGGTATTTTTCCGCCATTCCAAGTAAATACTTCATGTGCTACCTTTAAACAATTCAAAACTTTATTACTCATTATTTGTGTCAATGTTTTATAGCTCATGAGGAAGTATGTGGTGTTTTATCTTTCAATCTTGTTGGGCAGACTTTCACCAATGGACTAGTGGCATATACATCCGCTTATCCAATAATTTTGCAAAAAGAGCTGGCAACGGGGTGCCCAGCCCCAATTAATTAACTTTCATTAATGATTCTCTTCACATGTTTTGCCCTGATTTATCAGTAAGCAACTTAATTTTGCAATAGACACTCCTCCATGGTATGTGAAATGTTGGAAGGCACCCGAGGATTCGGTTAGCCATGGCTTGTGAAAGCAAAAGGTTGGGAGGAGTGTCATCTATAAATAAAACTAAAATACATGTGTAAACAAAAGAGAAGAGGGATGATCTACCTTGCTGGTAGATATAACGTCCTTCATGGGAGCCGCTCTTTGAAAGTCTGTTTGACAAGGGGGTTAGAGTGCCCACTACCATTTGTTGACAACAACAAACACCTCTCAAAACTTTATTTTTTTTATGCTCTCTTTATGATTTCAAAAACTTAAAAAGCTCTAGCACATGATTTAATCCCTGCTTCCCTCTGCGAAGGGCCTATCCTTTACTTTATGTTGAGTCAGTTTACCTACTTCTTTCTATCTTAGAAGCAAACACTTGTGTCAACTTTGTGTGCATCATTTCTTATGTGCTTGCTTATTGCACTCATCATATTACTTTGTGTTGACAATTATCCATGAGATATACATGTTAAAAGTTGAAAGCAATTGCTGAAACTTAAATCTTCCTTTGTGTTGCTTCAAAACCTTTTATTAAGAATCTATTGCTTTATGAGTTAACTCTTATGCAAGACTTTTTGATGCTTGTCTTGAAAGTACTATTCATGAAAAGTTTTTGCTATATGATTCAGTTGTTTAATCATTATCTATTTGTTAGCAAACTATAGACCATTGCTTTGAGTCACTTCATTCATATCATATGCTTTACAATAGTATTGATCAAGATTATGTTGGTAGCATGTCACTTCAGAAATTATTCTTGTCATCGTTTACCTACTCGAGGACGAGTAGAACTAAGCTTGGGGATGCTTGATACGTCTCCAACGTATCTATAATTTTTTATGTTCCATGCTAGTTTTATTCCAATAGCTACATGTTTTATATGCACTTTATATCATATTATGGCATTTATTGGACTAACCTATTAACAAGATGCCACAGTGCCAGTTTCTGTTTATTATGTCTGTTTATTGCGTGAAAAGGCCCAAAAACCAAAGTGCTCGGAAAAATCCAGAAAAATTACAGAAATTCTATTTCGCCAGAAGACCCACAGAGCCAGAAGGGCCAGGCCAGAGGAGGCCCACGGCCTCCTCCCCATCCACTAGCGCGGCCAGGAGGGGGGCGGCGCCGCCCTATGGGGTGGGCCCCTCGGGCACCCCCTCGCGCCGCCCTTTCGCCTATATTAAGCTCCTGCCCTGAAAACCCTAGGGAGATCGACGATTTCTCCAGAAGAGTTCCGTAGCTCCGCCGCCACCAAAAACCCTAATTCGGGGACAGAAGTCTCTGTTTCGGCACCCTGCCGGGACGGGGAATTGCCCCCGGAGCCATCTCCATCGACTCCATCGCCATCTTCATCGTTGTTGCTGTCTTCCATGATGAGGATGGAGTAGTTTTCCCCCGAGGCTGAGGGCTCTACCGGTAGCTATGTGGTTCATTTCTCTCTTCCATGGTGTGATCTTTATGTGATCATGAGCTTTGTAATCTAGTTGAATATGAAGATGTTACTCTTGTCTATTATGCACTCTAGAGGTTACTTTAATATGAACTCCGGAGTCACTCTCCACGGTGTGATGGTGACAAGTGTGCGCATCGTGTGTGATTCCTTTATGACGTTGTGGAGCTTGTTTACTCCGGCATGAGGTGTGCTTTTGCAGCCCTACACAATGAATGGTGTTTGTTATCCAACAAGAGAGTGTTTGAGAGTAGCATTTATTTATTCAATTATGTGATCATTGTTGAGAGTGTCCACTAGTGAAAGTATGATCCCTAGGCCTTGTTTCTAAGCATTGAAACACCGTTTCCAACAAGTTCTGCTACATGTTCGCTTGCTGCCATTTTTATTTCAGATTGCAATTACTACTTATAATCATCCATATTACTTGTATTTCACTATCTCTTCGCCGAACTAGTGCACCTATACATCTGACAAGTGTATTAGGTGTGTTGGGGACACAAGAGACTTCTTGTATCTTAATTGCAGGATTGCTTGAGAGGGATATCTTTGACCTCTACCTCCCTGAGTTCGATAAACCTTGGGTGATTCACTTAAGGGAAACTTGCTGCTGTTCTACGAACCTCTGCTCTTGGAGGCCCAACACTGTCTACAGGAATAGAAGCGTGCGTAGACATCACCCCTCCGCCGCTGCTGGAATTGCCGGCCGTTTGAGCGTGTGATCTCTTCTGAGAGTCGGCGCCGTCGCCGCGGCTGGCGCTCCCGCCGGTCGTTCCGCCGCCGCCGCTTGGCCATCACGTCCCAGAACGCGGCGTCAAATCCGC